>NW_027182465.1:1243088-1553860 GCF_040938575.1 Ambystoma mexicanum | reverse complement strand
CAGCATCAATCCTGCCGGTCGCCCACGATCAATACTATGTAGGTGGTTTTGGTGCCAGGCCCCATTCTGAACCCTGACTGCTGGGCCAGGAGAATGTCATTCTCCTGGACAAAATTCTGAAATTGGGTATAGGCCACTTTATCCAACGTTTTTAAAAGAAAGGGAACGTTTGTAATAGGGCAATAGTTATTCACAAGGAAGGGATCGAGATTCTCCTTTTTTAAAACAGGGGTGACCCAGGCCTCTTTCAGAAATAATGTGACAGACCCCTCTGCAAAGGAGAGGTTAATAAATGTTGTAACCCGGGGGGAGGGGAGGTGGTAGACCACATCATACATTTAATGAGGAGGCTAGAGGGGCAAACATGGCCCTGGCAGAATGTGGGATTCATCCTGGGAATCATTTGCCAGATGGTGGCTTCAGAGCAGGGAACGAAGGAGAATAAAGAAGAAGGAGGTGTGGGAAGATCCCCTTCCGTACGGCCCATATTAAAAGTAGCCCGGCCATAGCAAGCATCCCTGCTAGACTGAATGCTGGTTTGATGCGTATTAACCTTGTTGATAAGAGTCATTAATGGTTTGACACCAGTTTTTGTCTTTCACTGGGGCCTGCACAGATCCAGGCTTACCCTTGAATTCACTTAGAATTGCAAAGAGTTCCTTAGAGCTGTATTTTACATTCAGAATCCTGTCATTATACAAGGAGGATTTAGCCGTGATAATGGCGTCCTTGTATTGTTTGACCCAGATTTTATAGTTGGCCAGAGTCGTTGCTAAAGGGTTATTTCACCAGCAATGTTCGGTGGTCCGTTTCTTGAGCCTGAGTTGCATTATGTTATCATTAAACCAGCCTTCGTGATTGGATTCACTTTTAATGGACCGATCTTTTAGGGGAGCTAACTGATCAGTAACTGCCTCAAGGATATTTGTAATGTGACTAGCTAGCTCATCAGCATTTCCAAAGTCCTCCAAAACACCAAGCTTGTCGCCAAGTAGGAGAGAGAACCTCTCGGGAGTTAAGGGCTTCTGGATACGCATACGCACGACAGATCGAGTATTAGTATCAAGTCTAGTGGTGCTGGAAGAATAATGTCGAATGACAACAGGGAGGGGTCAGACCAAATGCAGGGAGAGATAATCAGATTAGTGAGCACGAGATGATGAACCAGAAGCCAATCAAGGGTATGCCCAGCAATATGAGTGGGGCGTGGGGGAGGACACCATTGGGAGAAACCCATAGTATCAATAATGCACATTAATGAGACCGTGGCAGCATCGGGAGGAGCATCAAACCAGTAATTAAAATCCCCCAACACCAGGGAGTGGCTGTTGGGAACAGCAAGAAGTGCTTCTGACGGTGTAGCTTCATCAAGCCAGGACTCAGTAGTAGCAAGTAAGTCGGGACTGGTGGACAGCAAAAGATCTGCAATCTCCACACTGTGACGACGCAGAGAACAGGTATTGAGAAGTGCAGCTTGAAGAAGGGGGGGCACCTCTAGCAGGGGCTGTAAGTGGGATAGTGGAGGGAGGGGCTTGAGAGAGCACAGCCACCTTGGCATCGAGGGGGTAGCAGGGTTCTACCTGTTCAATACCCAAAATGTATAAAGGGTTCATGACAGTAGCCAGCATGGGGGGCTGGTTAGAAGGATAGAGCTAAGCTGTGTCAGAGGCCTCAGGGTTGACATCAGAGTGTGAGCTTACGGTGCAACCGTCAGGTCTGGTGGAATTAGAGAGCTGGGATGCATGTAAATTGAAGGCCTGTTATCATATATTGTGCTGCAAGTCTGGCTTTATTTATTCTTCTGAATATTCCTGACTAAATCTGCATGGGACATTAAAGAGGCGGGAGAAAATGTAAGCCCTACGGAACCTACCGTGGCTAGAGGAAGCAAACAGGGCGAAAGGAAGTGAGGCCGATGCACCCGAAACGCACCGGACACAAACTGGAACTGACCGGACAGTCACGCCTGGAGGCGGGCTCAATACTACGAAGGACTACAATAATGCTGGGAGATGAGGTCCCAAATCAGCGTGCAGCGAGGAAACGCTGTTTCAAATCACTCAGGATCTAAAATAGGGTGAAGTCATATGCTAAAATGCAATAAATAAAAACAGGATAAAAGGAGGCAAAAGTGGCAAAATAAAATATATAAAACCAATCACAGATTCTAGTGCTAAAACGCGGGATAAAACGATAAGGAAACTGCTATTTAGATAAAATACACAGAAGGAAACAAAGTATCACGGAGCGCACACCATGCAGATTTGAACACCAGCACCTCCTTCTCTTTACCCCACATGCTCCGTCACGACCAGCTCCCTCATAGTACTCCGCATTTCCACCCCTCCACTGACCCTATTACCACCTCATCTTTAACCCACCTCCTGTCATGACCAGCTCCCTCCATGTTCACCTCTTTCCCACTCCTCCACTGAACCCATTACGACCATCTCTTTACCCCACCTCCTCCGTCACAACCTACTTTCTCTCCATGTTCATGACAATAGTGTTTAAAAAGTGGACAATAACATTCATTCCAGCATACAACTGGAAACGAGGTGGTCACCCCATTAATTAAAACAAATGAATCACCTCTGTTCCAGGAAGCAGTTTACAAAAAAAGTGAAGCCAGAAAAAAAGAGATTTAACACAAATGGAGTTACTACCAACAATTTACATTTAATATTAACACAGTGACATATTGGCGGAAGTTCAATATTAATTTCATTCAGTGTATGAATTCCGGTGGGAGACTTTTACATTAGACATGTCTGTTTATCCAAGATCAGCTTTATTTTGTAAACATTTATGTCCACTATTCCTTCTTGGAATTTAGAGAACAGCTAGGATACCATTACACCCGCAACTCTTTCAATTCAGACAGAAAGGTACCATTTTATTTCCAAATGTGCATGAGTTTTATTGTCTCACAACACAGCAAACATTTCTATTCCATTTGCCCTTTCTTCTCTATTCACAAAATGTCACTTTTCTAAAATACATGTCAATATAATTTAATGGAACACTTGACATCTTCTCCGGACCCTTTACACCAAACCAATTTCTTATAAGATAGTGCTTTAATAGTGGGCATGCACTCTCTGTTGTGCAATTACACCTCCATATTTCGATCCCAGGCTAGGCAACCATCTACTAATCCTAAATGCTCCAATAGAGATAGACAATAGTGTAATACAGTACAGAAATCCCGAGGAGAAAAGGAAACTAGTGCTGTAGAACATGCTACAAAAAGTGGAAACGCTGCAGCATTCAGCGAGGATGCACTCATGGTGATGAATGCATTTCTTGGAAACTGATTTCTGGAGTAATATTGAAGATAAGTACAAAAATGAGAAAGATGAGAAAACTGGCTACCCCACTCTATGTCCAACCAGTACTGGCAAAATGATCTACAGATTTATTGTGATCATGGCTTTCACCTTCAAATTTAGTGAGCGAAATTAGTACAAGACATATCTCGTATTTTGTGCAAAGGACAAGGAACCATTCAACTACCCCACGGTTCGCTTTCAAGCGACAAAATAATGTTAGAGATCTAGTAGTGAACTCGTACCCCAGAAAAGAGAAAATATCCCCCCAGACCACCTTGTGGCAATTACCACCAGTGGTGGGACATTATAAATGCGGTAAATGCGTTGCCTGCGCATCTACAACTAATTTAAAGGAAATTGACCTCAATGGAAAGAACTGGGTATTCCGCACCTTCACCAACTGTGGATCATCTTGGGTCATTTACGGAATTAAATGCCCATGTAATTTGATCTACATTGACAAAACTAAAAGATGTATCAGACAACTTATTTGCGAAAACAAATCTTGTCTGAAGAACAAAGTGCCTAACAAACCGTTACTTTCACATTATGAAACAAAAAAACACAAAAATACCGACAACTTATGGTTTGTGTTACAAACAATCCCGGCAACTGAAAGAGGAGGCAATAGCGAAATGTTATTGAGCCTGGGTGAACAAAGGTGGATATATTCCCTTAACACAGCAAATACAGGTCTGAACTCAGTGGTAGAGTGGAACTCTCTTATCACCTTAAGATAATCCAGTTTAGAACTGACGATAAAGATTGCCTTAGATGATGGAGAGAATATGTGGGGGTGTGCCTACATTAGACTGGGCTTTTTGTAGGGATATGTCTGTTATTTTCCTTTTTCCTTTGTCTAGAACGTAGGACCAATGTGCATACATAGCTAGGATGTATCTTCCCTATTTTTCCGGGGTTCCAACATGGGGGCTCCACTCCACCCCTCCCAGTTTGTTTTGCTTTTATCTTTTGCTTTTATTTCTGAAAAGCACTCTGTGAGAAATGGTAAGGCATAGTTGTCAATATGCGTTTTGCTGCACACTGAATGCTATCATCTATAGCATTGTGTGTACCCGTCACATAGTATGTCTGGGGCTCCTTTTTTCCACGGCTCCGAGCAAGATAATACAACGTTGTTGCTTTAAAAGCCCTGAGGGGCTACGTTCACGTCAATGTCACGTGAACGCGTTAGCCAATTATAAAACAAGAAGGTATTTGCACACACAATTCGAACACGACAGCTTGGACGCGTTCGCGAAGACTTGCCGGACCTATACGAAAGTATTAAGGTAAGCCCGACTTCTAAGAGTACTTTCAAGCCTGCGAGACTGCCGACTCGGGTTCTAAATTATGCACGGCTGAGTATAAAAGCAATGCCGCGTTCGCTGTTTAATTGTGGTGTATGGGGAAAATTCCCAGTCGGTTTTGAAAAGAGTCAGGCGGTTTGTGTGGGGACCATAGTGGTTTTGCAGATTATGGAGAGGAAACTGACCAAATCTGCGCAATACTCACCCTCCTCCCCTTTGTTATGTTTCCAAAGGTAATCTAGCGAAACGCACGGATTGTTTCGACGCGTTCGCATTGATGGCCGTTCCAAATTGTGGATCTGCGTAGTACTTTGAAGAGCTGCCCGCGCACCGAATAGAACAGATTCGGTGGCGTGTCCGTTATATCCAGTGGAAATAAAGTAAGCTAATGATTGACTATGATTGTGTATATAGTCTGACTCTTAGCTGTTGAATATGCTAGAAACAGGGCTAATGAACTTTGGAAAAAAGGAAAAAAGTTCAAGAGAATAGTTTAAAAAAGAATTGTTAAAAGTATTGAACAAATCAAGTAATACAGAATAACGAAACTATGGATGTAATGCAGAGAAAGTATGGGATATACACTAATGGTTGTCATTTTGAATAAGTATTGCACCAGGAGCATGCTGAGAGTGCTGTGTTCTGGATTAAGATGAATCTAATGAACATGTACTAAAATAATACTGGGCTTTCTTATGCCAAATAGGTTTCCCACACAGCCAAGAAATAACCTAAAATAAACTAGAGTTGATCCGTGAAATTGGGGAAGTAGGAACTAAGACCTGCCACGGCTAGGTTTCTCCTAGAAAAAAGCTCAAGTCCAACAAGGATGTAAGTAAAGGCGAGTGTGATCGATAGATATAAAATTATTGTGAACAATTTAAGTAATTTCAAGAGATTATGAGAATACGATGCATTGAAATAGATTAAAGAACAAAGAAAATGTGTGCGTTTGGAATGGAACCATTGTTTTACTATGTGATTAATGTATAAATGTATGTTTGTTTTTAGATTATCCTGTTACAGGGGATTTGAAATAGAGGTGTCCACCAACTGAAAAGAAATTGTCTGTCCTGAAGAAGGCCCCAAAAAGTATTGGTTGTAGAGACACTAGGGATAGTGTTTTCATCTCCAAAAATGGCCGAAAGATGTCGACACTTGACAATAGACTAGCTAAAGAATGTAGTCTTGTATCTATAAACTACTGAAGCGTTCAGAGTGGTTTTTTACTAAGACAACAAACCCCATATGAAGCATTCTGTTTTTTAAGAAGCGAGTGAGAAGAATATGTTGATGCACCACGATTAATGTGTGTTCTATTTGATCCGTTCTCTCTCTTTTTAACTTTTCTAAAGTAGTCTTAACACTGAATAAATTGATATGGATATATTGAAAAATTGATATGTTTAGTGTGTATTAATTGAGTTGAATGGTTCCTTGTCCTTTGCACAAAATACGAGATATGTCTTGTACTAATTTGGCTCACTAAATTTGAAAGTGAAAGCCATGATTACAATAAATCTGTAGATCATTTTGCCAGTACTGGTTGGACATAGAGTGGGGTAGCCAGTTTTCTCATTTTTGTACTTTTCTGATAGTGTGTCTCCCGTTACGAGATACTGGCCCCCCGAAAACAAAAATTGAGGGAGACTACCTCTGTAGAGATAACGTAATATTGAAGATTACAGTTTTGTAAAACCATCTTTGCACATGTATTGTGCCAAGCTTAGTCTAATTAGCCAAAGGAGATATAGCTTTCTCCAATTTTATTTTAATTTAAATTTGGGGTATTTTAATCCCTATGTGTTGATGTTGAAAGTAAAATTACTTCATGGGAGGTGTACAAATGTAATTCCCAGTAGAGCCATTTCTAATGGATTCCTTCCTGCCACGGATTCCTCATCTACGATATCCATATACCAGCCCAGCTGTTCTCCGTAACCATTTCTTCCGTCAGGGGGCTCCGCACGACTCTGTGTCAGGTCCATCCAAAGCCTCTTTGCAGCTTGCACCAGAAATGACATTGAGGCCAGTATAAGTAGTGGAGCCATGCCCCATGACCTCAGTTCCTTTTCCCACGCATTCACGCTTCAACAACGTCACGCCATGGACTCTGCGGCTCTGGGGGAATATTCCTGCATTCCATCAACACTTTTATGTCGAAAAGTATGACACAATAAGGATGGCGACCAGATCCAGTTCCCCGAGGAGTTCTATGGGAGTGGCGACATGCTGGACCTGGCAGCTGACCTGCCAGGGGCCAGCGGTATGAACACTTCTCTGGAGTTGGACATTCTACCAACACCTTTAGTGCCTGATGGGAAAGGTGGCCGATACCCTGGGTTTCTCTGCGCCGCCCAGGTCCATAGTGCAATACGAACTGTGCGACATTCTGGAAGATGCACCAAAGAGGCGCTGCTGCCCTTCAACGTTGTGGGAGAGGCACCAGTGTTGGACGCGTGGTCGAATCCTGCCTCGGTTGCCCCAATGGGCAGGGATCTAGCATGAAGCAGTGTCATGCACCTTCGGACTCAGCTTTCCTCCCCGACCCACACATCACCTGCAAGCCTGGACCAGGCCACTACGGCGAGCATGAATGCATCCTGTGCCATGGCGAAGTTGTCCTTTGGCCTCTGGTCGGCTGTAGTCGGTGCGGCAGAGCACGGCGAGATGAAGCAGGGGTTTCTGTCCCTGGTCTCATACAAGGACGCAGAGTGGCAGATGCTGCAATCTGGCCTATACACAGCGGACTGCATGGGCACGTCCATGATCACTAGCATGGTGGTCAAGCACCATTCATGGCGAAGGACGCCTGGGTTTGCCACCGACATCCAGTCAAGGCTGCTAGAAATGCCTTCTGATGGACAGAACTTATTTGCCACTGATGAGGCCATCCAGGAAGTCCAAACATCTAAGAAGACCACCAAGATATTGGGACTCACAGTTCGGCAGCCTACTGTGCTATTCTTGCCACAGAGCAGGGATTTTTGCCCATTTCCTGCGTTTGCCCAGGGGTGCTGTGGACAACCTTCCCCCGGGTAGAGGCCAAAGCAGATACTTCCAGAGAGGCAGAGGGAGAATTTCACACTGAGAAGATATTGCAGCAGCCACTATCCACTCTCCCCGGGCACCCAACCTCAGTGACTGGCTCCAGCACCTGTCACCAGTGGGGAGAAGGCTGTCCCTGTTCAGCAGGGAGTGGTCAGAGCCCCCCAGAAATCCCTGTAGACTTTCATCCACTGGTACTGCCTGGCTGGCATCACTGGGCTGAACATATTCATGAACCTGAGTGGGAGAAAGCAGGATGGCTGGCACCTATTTGTCCATCGCTTCCAATTTTACAGTTGGGAGTTTTGCTACGTTTGTGAAGGAAGTAATTGCCCATTCTTGGGGAGTACATGGTTAATATACCGCTTATCTGTAAGGCTGGTATTAAGAGCTGCCTTTTTTTAAATTAAGAACATCTTTCTCTATGGCACTCATTCACCCTAAGGTGTAGGGGTTCTAACAGCAGGTGGACATAAAAACATAGCATAATCCAGCAAAATTAAGGAAAGAAGCCAGCACAGATGGGTCTTCAGCAAGCATCTGAAGGTCATTTAGCCTGTGGTGGTAGCGTGCAATCTTAGAGAGAGGGCATTCCAGATTTAGGGAGCAAACCCCCAAAAAAGAGGTACATCACCTCCTCATCTAGATGAATAGATTTAAAGGTACAGGTAGGACAAGGGTGAAAGGATCCAATGCAGAAAGACACAATGAGCTAGACAAAGCACCTTAAACCCAATCTGAGAGGTCACAGGAAGCCAGTGTGGACAGTAATGAAAGTGATATGGCCACATTTCTCAATGGATGAAAAAAGCAGGTTGGCACTTTGTGACACCTGAAGTTAGTCAGACCTGCTAAGGAGCACAGGAAAAAACAGCATTGCCATAGTAAAATCTAGAAATAATTAGGGTTATAACAACTGACATTAGAGCATGAAGGTTGAGAAGCATCTATACAAGGGCTGGTTGGCTGACTAGCTGAGGTGGTGCTATGCTGAGATCCTGTGAGAGGGAGAAGGGGGTGTAGACTTAAAGCTTCACCTGTGAGTCATGATCTGGGATATTATTGCAATGGGGTTTGCTTTACTCAATGTGCTCCAAATTTGGTTTTTATGGGATGATGCAGTGATGTTTTGCTACGCATTTGAACATTATGATGATTTACATTGAAATGTATTGCTTGATATAGTGTGATTTGCCATAAGTTAGGTTTGACGAGCCTATACAAGCTATCACGTTAGAGGTTAAACCTTTGTTATTTTCCTTAAACAGAAGGGACAAGTTTGGACAGGACTTGTGTCTGTCAATGGAAAGGTGATTTAAAGCCCAGGTGGAGTTGGACAGGGATGTATATCCTTGACATTTATTTGAATATCCATGACTAAAGTGATGTAGATTGACTTGATTACAGAACATGAGACTTGATGCTTACCAGACAAACAAATGTTGGAATTCTACGCGAACGTGGAGAGTTGGAATATTGTGTTATTCTAGCGAGAATGTGTAAATAAATACTTCCTTTTTTACAACGTTAGTCATTCTTGGCTCTAAGAGGTTAGTACAGTGAAATGTCAATTGATAACACTTATGTAATGCTTATTATCCCTCTTTCCCTCGTTCCCTGAAGCCTTTCTGTTTTGTGAAAACAACATTCTCTATCCATATATATGTGCATTAGATGCAACAGGAACTGTTGTGGATGTGTTGCAGATCCCGGGAATGTAGTACGTTGTAAGGGTTGTACATTGATAGAGCTGTGCAATCGAGTTGGGAAGGGAAACTGATTCTGTATATCAATACTTAAAAAGACGAGGAGGCGCCCTCTGGGTTCCATTTCAGTAGCTGGTAGCTTCCCTGACGCATAAGAAGGGCACTAGACCTTAGCTAAGCCGAGAGCTAGGGGGCGGGGGGGAGCCCTCACCACTGAGTCTTTAAGCTTTTCGAAAATGTTGGTGCCCCTTAATTTGCATGAAGTCCTTATGCTAAGTGTTCAATAGGAAAGTTACATTAACACAGAAGGTACAGTCTCCTTTCTGAATAATCCAGAAGGCATGAATTTCAAACAGTGATTCAACAATCATAATCAGCCATCATTTGTATTAGTCAACAGCCATGCCAAACTCAGTAGCATTGTAGACGCACCTTCTTCTCTCTGAAGCATGTTCAATTGCAGCCGAGATTTGACCACCTACATGTCCTCTCTCATGGCAGATAAGTACATCCTGTTTACTGAGGTATTCGCCACATTCACTAAGCTGAAATAGACCCGGGCATGCATGTTTTGTCTGCTGCCCAATAAGGTTTCTCACCTGTATGTGTTCTCTTGTGGGGAATAAGTTGTCCTTTTTGAGCAAACCTTTTCCCACATTCAATGCACTCATAAGGTTTCTCACCTGTATGTGCTCTCTGGTGGCGAATAAGTGGTCCCTTTGTAGCAAACCCTTTCCCACATTCAGTGCACTCATAAGGTTTATCACCTGTATGTGTTCTCTGGTGGCAAATAAGTTGTCCCTTTTGAGCAAACTCTTTCCCACATTCAATGCACTCATACGGTTTCTCTCCTGTTTGTGTTCTCTGGTGGACAGTAAGCTCGCATTTTGTAGCAAACCCTTTCCCACATTCAGTGCACTCATAAGGTTTCCCACCTGTATGTGTTCTCTGGCGGATTGCAAGATTTCCCTTATGAGCAAACCCTTTCCCGCACTCCATCACTCACAAGGTTTCTCACCTGTATGTGTTCTCTGGTGGACAGCAAGATCTCCCTTATGAGCAAACCCTTTCCCACATTCAGTGCACTCATAAGGCTTCACACCTGTATGTGTTCTCTGGTGGTGAATAAGTTGTCCCTTCTGAACAAACCCTTTGCTACATTCAATGCACTTATAAGGTTTCTCACCTGTATGTGTTCTGTGGTGATGAATAAGTTGTCCCTTTTGAACAAACCCTTTCCCACATTCAGTGCACTCATAAGGTTTCACACCAGTGTGTTCTCTGGTGGCTAGCAAGATATCCCTTATGAGCAAACCCTTTCCTACATTCAGTGCACTCATAAGGTTTCTCACCTGTATGTGTTCGCTGGTGACAAATAACTTGTCCCTTCGAAACAAACCCATTACCACATTCAGTGCACTCATAAGGTTTCACACCTGTATGTGTTCTCTGGTGGACAGCAAGATCTCCCTTATGAGCAAACCATTTCCCACATTCAGTGCATTCAAAAGGTTTCTCCGCTGTATGGGTTCTCTGGTGGCTAGTAAGCTTGCCCTTTGAAGCAAACCCTTTCTCGCATTCATTGCGCTCATGAGGTTTTTCACCTGTATACATTTGCTGGTGGCACTTAAGTGTATCATGCAAATGGACGCTATTCTCAGATTCAGTGACTGGATACGTTTTTTTACCTATGTCCGCATGTGGGCAAGAGGTATATTCTTGAGATAGCAATTGTTCCCACATTCTGTGCACGTTTCAAGTTTCTTGCAAGTTTATTTTTGTCAGGTGCCCAATAAGAGGAGCCTTTTCACTGAACCTTTTTCCAAATTCAGAGCACAAATGAGAAGTGATTTTCTTACTGTACATAACACATTGTAGTTTTTGAGCCAGATAGCCCTCTCCTCCAGGATTGACAGAATGAAAAAGCTTGGTTACTGCATGTTACCACGAAGGTGTTGGATGGACGAAAGCCATCATGTATCCAACAAGCTTATCAAGCTCAGTTCCGGAATAGTCTGAAAATATAACTGGACCACAAATTTGCACTCTTCTAAAATGCTTGGAAATTGCATATTCCAACAATGAAGCGATAATCCAGAGATTCGAACAATCACTGTTGCACTTCTGGGGCATCAGTCACGTATTAACATAAAAGGAGATGCACATTATTAGTTTCAACACGTTCACAATCGTAGGCATCACATATAACAAGAAGACTCTACTCAGTAGTAGTGATGTTAACTCACGTAGAAACTTATACAACTTTGAAGTGCCATCTATTGGGGAAAGGCACCCTAATAGGTGGCAGAGAAGTGGTGCTCCAATTGGAACATTTAACGGGACCGAGGTAACATGCAGCAGGAATACTGCAGTTTATTTTTATTTAGAAAATGTTAGCATCCAAAACATTAGGAAAAAAACTATTTCAAATGGATCTTTTAATCATCAGGAACATGTATATATGTTCTACTATTTTATTTATTCAGAAATGACTTAATTAGTACATGGAAGCTCCCAATTTTAATATACAAATGATAAAGGCAGGAGTTTGCAACCAATTGGACACCTGCTTGACCAGTCCATTAGGTAACCACTGATGACTTGTGTATTGGCCCAAACACAAATAGTATGAGCAACAGCAGCATCAAGCAAACAAGGGCAGCATTGTGATTTAAAGGTAACGTGCCAAACTCTTCCCACAGTGAGAATGGCACACACCACGCTGGCACTAGGCTTTCTGGGGCCTGGGTCCAAAATACCTTCAGCTATCCCTCCGCAAATACCTCCCCTCTCGAGCTCTTCGCTCCTCTACCTCTAACTCCCTCAGGGTCAGTCATTTCTCAAAGAAACGAGCCGGGGGTTGATCTCTGTCTTCGGCCGGGGCCTCCCTCTGGAGCAGCCTCCCTTCCACTCTAAAACTTGAGGAGAACCATCTCCGGTTCCGGAAGCACCTCAAGACCTTCCTCTTTGCATCTGCCTTTGCTCCCCTCCTCCCTTGCTGATCTGCTCTCTCTTGGCACTGTACACCTGGCCACCCTCTGTCTCCTTGGCCTAGGTAACTGCTCACTCTGCCACCCTTCTGCACTGCCTCCCGGCCATCCCTTGCACTGGAGACTGTATCTGTACCCATACAGTCCCTCACCCCCCCCCCCATTTATTTCTTCTTTTTATGCACTTATCAGACTTACATAGTCTGCTGCCGTAAACAAAGCACTTGCCACTTGCTGGCTGAACTACCCCTGCTTATTGCTCCATTATCTGTTTTATGTTTGTATCTATTATTATTTATCTGTCTATCCTCTGCTCCGCACTTTCATGCACTTTTCCCCTTTTCCCTTCCCATGCACTTGCACGTTCTCAATGTCATCGGGCCTAGTAAGATCGTTGTTTTGTTCTCCCCTGTTTCCCCTCCCTTGCCTTATCACGCTCTGAAACACTTGTGTACGAGCGCGATACAAATAAAATATCATATCATATATGCGAGAACCTTTGAGCGTTCCAATATGGAGGACAAACGCCAGGTTGCTGTGAGCCAATATAATATCCGGGTGGATAATCCCTAGAAGGCCCCCATCCGTTCTCAAGTGTGTCTACTCTGCTGCCACAACCTTAGGCTGTGTGTGCTAAAGCACCCTCCAATTTCGCCGTCTTCATAAAATGTGCTTATTCTAGGCCTTCCTGTGACTCCTGTCTGTTCCTCTTCACACCATGATGCCTCCTGGTGACCGTGCGCGTTATAAATATTGTTAACATATCAGAACTTTTATAGGATGTCAAGGCCCACAATATTTAACAATCTTGGCCTAACCATATCCCTGTGTGACACGTATCAAACTCAAGTCCCCTTTGAATCCAATTTCAGTGATTTATCTGGCCACAATGTACTATAATGAGCGATTGCAATAAAAAAGCCGTGCTGTACCTCAACACCCTCCATCCTTGTCTCTACATGTGCGCTTCTGAACTCGCTGAGTGAAAACAAATTAAGAACTCCATCAATGAGGTTCCTCACTAGGAAGTAGAAAGAGCCAGATTCCTGTCCTTGACCCAGTACCCATCCCAACAGAGCCAAGTGCATTGGTTCTCATTGTGCCGCTGACTCTCCTGTATCCCTGCAGCGACAGTTCCCTCCCACTAACGTGGGTCAGAGCCGGTGCCACAGGGTGCTTTCATTCATTTCTTTAATGCACATCACTTCAAATGTCATGGAAGCGGGGGACATCGCCTCAACCCCCATTCTGCATTAGATTGGGAATGCTGATACTTTATATTTTACAGGAGCCAGGCTTTGCGAAATTCATACTAGGCTTAAAAAGATATTACACATGTCCCCAATTAGAAATAAATATTTATAGGACTGGATGTGGACCAGGCGGTGTGCAGGTTAGTGGTAACAGTGGGTAGGGTATGCACACAGTGGAGACACGATCTGGGGCACCACCGCTAAGGACAAGGGTGTAAGCTTCAGAGTCCAATAGGGTGCTGCACCAGGGTGACATGCCCTGTGTTTGAGTGCCACACTGTGGGCTACTCTGCCCTCCTCCCCCACTGTGGGTCTGGCTGTGAGCAGGTTCCCTACAAACCTGATGACTACAGCTACCAGAATTCCTTGCAGCAGAATCATCACTGAATGATAACACCTGCACTGGCTGAAAAAAGGTAATTCTTAACGGACCAGGAAAGCAACACTCACCCTGCAGGGTTAAAAAACGCCACTCATTCCGCTCATAAGTCGTGCTTCTTCAGACTGGAATTAGTTAAACATCTTAGTTCACTTCCTAATACATTAAGTCTGTTAGCCAGACTCTGCCTCCGATTCAAAAGTCATGTGATCGCAAAATAAATGACGGGAATAAAACCCACTACGCAGGCGGCCATGTAAGAATGTCTTCAAATTGTGAAACAGCTAATCATGGCACCAAATCAATTGAAGGGAAGCTATAACTGGGGAGATAAATCGCACCATGGAATAGTTATACCCTGAAACACAGGAGATATATACACACTGAAATAATCTTTGTTAAAGGGATGTTATGGTTAGAAGTAAAACTGAAAAACTCAGAAAATCGCCAGTTATGGTAAGCTAAGCAACTATAACTCGCACCACCACCGCGCAATGCTAAGACTAACACCCAGGACATCAAAGATGACATCACATATCTGGCCCACTTGTTTTTGTTCACTGACATTTCTAGGCCAGGTGGTTTTGTTCACCGATAGTCAGAATATTAAAATTGAAAAGGTGCAATATATCTAGACATTCATCTTGCCATATGTTCTTAAAGTACTTTCCTTAGGGTTTGCTCTCAGATCATGGTGCACATACATGGGGCAATAAGCAGGCCTCAAACACACAATTAATTTGTGTACATGAAGATTAACTTGAATTAACATTTTCTGGCAATGCTGTTTCTTCCTTCCTTTAGTTTCCCTGTATGTGCCTCCGATTTGTACGCATTGTGGGTCTTCATATGTATTGTTTGTACTAGCACAAGAGTGTTGTAAGCCTTGAATTGTTAGCTAGTTATTACATTTAACATTACTCAAAACTCTAATAAGGTAGCATTCATTAGTTTACTATCTAAAATTACAAGATTATGAATATTGTATTTCTATGGTGCAGCTGCAGCCATTGCCTAGGTTTATATATGATTAGGTTCCTGTACTAACAACAACACTCCAATATGATGTTTTGTTTAAACGAGTACATTCTTTAAGATGCTGGGCTATCTGCAAGTACGCACCCCGATCTAAAAGTTAGAGAAGGAAAGGGGTGTTAGTTATTGCTCGATAGTTTAATGGGTTATCTTGGGCAAGACCTGTTTTTTTCAGTATAGGGGTTATCCATGCTTGCTTCAAGTCGTCTGGGACGATACCCCGATCGAGGAATACGTTAATAAATGTACGCATCCTCTCCAAAAGGGACAGTGGGCAGGTCTTAATAATGAGAGAAGAACATGGGTCTCATATATTTAGTGGCTTTGAGTTGTGTGATAACCTTCTTAAATTCCTCCGTTGAAATAGGGCAAAAGTTGAAGGCAGGAATGGCAGGATCTCTAATGAAAAATGTGGGATGACCCATGTCAAGATTCGAGGCCAGGAGTTTTTATTTTGACATTATGCCCTCTCGAATGTCCCTACAGTTTTTGAGACATGGCCTTTTGAATCTGCAAGCACCAGTTTGCGTCTTTAATGATAGTAGAGGCCAATGGTTGGGGGGTAGTCTCTTGCTCTTTCAAGATTCTAAACGTCTCTTTCGAGTCAGAGGTTGCTTGGGAGATCCGGAGATTATGAAAGTTCTTTTTCACAACTATTATGGCAGATTTATCATTTCTAGCGGCTCTTTTATAGGCCTCCACGGCTATAAGGTTAGGGTTTGCTTTCCAGACATATAATGCTTTACGTGCGGAGGATTTCAAAATGTGTAGGTCCGGTGAGAACCAAGATTTGCTTATTTTTCCCTCAAGTTGTTTCTCTTTTAGCTTCCGGGGAGCCAGTGCTTTAGCAACATGCTCAAGAGTAGCTGTGAGACTGGAGGAAATTGAATCTGACGAGTCTAATTCCATAAAATTGAATGTTGGCTCCAGAAGGGGTTCGATATTCTCTAAGGTCAGCTGTTTCAAATTCTGTGCAAAGAGATCCTTTAAGCTTATTTTTATTGGGAATGGTACGGTAAAGGAGAAATGCACGAAGGCAAGATCTGACCATGGACAAGGGGAGATCCGCATATCGTGGCAATGGAGGTTGGTGGTAGAAATCCAATCCAGGGAATGGCCTAGTATGTGGGTAGGGGCATGCATGATTTCGACTTGCCCCAAATCTGAAAGCGACTGTTGCAGTTCAGCAGCTGCAGGGTCATCAGGATGGTTTAACCGGAAATTAAAATCAACAAGCAGTATAAAGCGAGAGGTTGGCTTGAGAAGAGGAAGTAGACAATTAGACAGAGCTAAGATAAAGTTGTCAGAAAAATAAGAGGGCCGATAGATCAATAGAAGATTGACAGTTGCCTTCCGCATTCATACCTACTTTAACATGCATACATTCTATGCCCTCGATTTTGTGTCCTTGTATTTCCCAAGCTGGTAAAGTGTCTTTAAATATCATTGTGACACCTCCTCCCAGACTTGTAAGTCTGTCTCGTTTTAACATAGCATATCCAGTTGGAATGGAGATGTTTAGAGCTGGTCCTGCAGAACTGGAACCCTAAGTTTCTTTCAGCAAACAAATGTCAAGATTATGGAGCTCTATGTAGTCAGCCACCTCATGAGCATGTTTCACCAGAGACCTGGTGTTTAGAAGCATACAATGTAGAATATCTACAGGAGCCACAGAATTTAAAACGGGTTCTGGAAAAGGGGGATTGTGTTCAGATTGTGAAGAAGACTGGGAGGCCTCCTCACACGATAAGGTGTCGATAAGCGGCATAATTGCCATTACTGGAATGCAAGAACACACTAAGTCCTCAGAAAAGCTAGCTGTATTAGGCGCCTGTAAGCTTTGCACAATATTAGTAAGGGCGTCTGCTAACTGATAGGCGTCCTCATCGGGATGCGCGGCAGCGAATAAAGTGGTGGCAACGGAGGTAGCACTTACATTAGGGCTAATGTTTCGTGGAGGGGAAGGGCGGTTAAAGATGTTTCTGGTTGCTTCTATAGTATCCAGGACTGCTTGCAATCCCATAGCTGACAATAGGGAAGTGGACCACCAACAGCCGTACGTCCGGCATGTCCGGCACAGACCGGCTAGCTCCATCGCGAAGGCACGTTCACGCCGGGGTTCAACTCAAGAGTGCGAAGGAGAACTACGAATCCGATGGGATTTGTAGTTTTTTTTAGTAGCAAAGCTACGTGCATGCAGACTAAATCTGCTTTAACTCGCACTGCGAAACGTGATTAGGAAAATCAACAAAGTGCAATTTTAAAAGCAGAAAAATAAAATATACACATTTGATTTTCAGACAAGCACAATACTGGGTACTGTTGTCCCATTCTAAGTTACCCGCTAATAAAACTATAAAATCTGTAACAAAGTAGCAAGCAATGAAATCAATCTATTAGGGCTCAGGGTCCTCAACCCAACCTCCTCCTCCTCTTTGACCCGGGCTTGCCGTCCCTCATCAACTTCCTTCCCGCACCTGCTACTCCTTCCTCTCTCTCTCTGTTCCCCCTCCTCTGACTGGTGTACCACACCCCTGAACCCCTCCTCGGAAAACCCTCAAAGGCAGTGACCTCTTGCATCTAGCCACACTTAATATTCGTTCAGCCATCAAACACTCTGCTAACATTTGCCTCCTCCTTGAAAACCTTGACCTCGACATCCTTGCTCTGACCGAGATGTGGTTCAATGTCAGCTCAGTCACTGCTTTTGACTCCCTTCTCACTGACGGCTATAAGATCATCTCAGAGCCTCACCCCAACCGTGCTGGCGGTGGGTTTGCTCTGATCTTCCCTGATGGGCCCCTTCTTCCCCCATACCCACCCAGCCTTACTCTTCCTTCGAGAGCCTGGTTTGCAAGCTGGTCATCTCTCGCACTTCCTCCCTGACCATTGCTACTATCTACAGGCCACAGGGCTCTACCACCCCATTCCTCTCTGAATGGGCCAATTTCTCCTCCTCTCTCCTCACAGCGGCCTCTAAACTACTTCTCTTGGGTGCCTTCAACATCTACCTTGACTCCTCAATCACAGCATCCCTTCTCTTTCGTGACCTCTGCACCTCGCTCTCCCTCTCCCCTCTAGTCCTACCCACTCTTAATGCCTTAATCCACACTGATCTCCTGCTCTCCTCCCCACCCCACTCTCCTGGTCTGACCATTCACTCCTCTCCTCTCACCTGGGTCCTCTCTGACATCTGACCGCACCTCCCCAGACATGTCAACCTCGTTCACGAACATCCGTCCGATGAAACGAGGGTCAGCTGCTGCCTTTGCATCCCCCCAAATCCCCACTGCAGACTCTACTTCTGACTGCGCTCTCAGCAACCTCCACCTTGCCATCACTAATGCTCTTGACACTCTGGCCCCAGTCAAGAGGATCTGCCTGAAACATGCCTCCAAGCATAACACCTGGTACGACTCCGAACTTGCAGCCCTGGTGAAACGCAAGTGCAGAGCTGCGGAACAGAAGTGACAGACCTCAGGCTCACCCTCTGACAAAATGGCCTGTCGCCTGCTCCAAAGGCATAACCGACTCTCCATTCGCTCCAGAAAAGGGCCCACCTCCAGGCTTGCGTCTCTGGTGCACCCAACAACACGGCTGAACTCTTTAAAATGTGCAAAGAACTAGCCAACCCTTCTGCAGTCTCCACCTCACCTCTTCCCTTCCAAGTCCTCTGCAAAGCACTGGCCACACACTTTACTGCAAAAACGCAGGACATCCTGAGCACCCTTGCTTCTCTTTCTACCTCTCCTTCCTGCGCCCCCCTGCCTCCTATGGCCTCCCATCCCCCCTCTACCTTTCTCTCCTTCTCTCTAATCACACCTGATGAGGTCACCAGATTTGTCTGCACTATGACGGTCTCCTCCAAACAGGTCTCCCCCCTGTTCCTCCAGGACCATTAAGGACAATATTGGCTCTCTGGCCCCTGCACTTGATGATTTCTGCAACCACTCTTTTTCTGCTGGATCTTCCCCTCTTCCCTCAAGCATTTCCGTGTGCACCCCCTCATGAAAAAATCTTCTGCAGACCCGTCTTGTCTGGCTAACTTCCGCCCTGTCTCTATCACCCCTTCCTTGGAGTTCTCCTGGAGAAGATGGTCTTCCCCCAACTGACCCAGCATACTGAGCTTGCTGGTTGCCTACATGACCATCAATCTGGATTCTAAGCTTCCAGAGGCATGGAACCTGCTCTTCTGGACACCTGTGAAGAACTGCTTGCAACTCTTGAATCTAACTCTCCAGCTGTTCTCATTCTGCTTGATCTCTCCTCTGCATTTGACACAGTCAAAAATCCATCCTCATAATACGGTTCCACAATACCCTTGGTATCTCACAGAGGGCACTGGACTGGCTGACCTCCTTCCTCAATGACCGTCCTTCCCAGGTTATTCTGAGCTCCTTCTCCTCCCCCACCTCTTTCTCCACCTGCGGCTTCTCCCAGGATTCCAACCTTTCTCTCTGGCTCTTTAACATCTGTCTTGCTCCACTCGCACACCTAATTTCCACCTTCTCCCCTAACTTCCACTGTTATGTGGATGACACACAACTCTTCTTCATACTTACCTCTGATCCTCTCCTTACTTCCTCCATCATTCCTGAATACCTATGAGTGCTTCCAATGATCTCTGCCTCAATGCCAGCAAGACTGAGGTCCTTACCATTGGGACTCCTGCTCCCTCTTTCTTCCCCTCACTCTGGCCTCCCTCCATGGGCTCTCCACCTTCTCCTTCATCCAAAGCCAGAAACCTTGGAGTCATCTTCATCTCCTCCCTTTCCTTCCTCACATTCAGGACCTTGCCAAGAAGACCTGCTTTCAACTCCACCTCTACAAAGGGATCCTTCCTTTCCTCACTTTCCCTAAGAAGCTCAATGTCTCTAGAGCCCTGGTTCTCTGTAGGCTAGACTACTGCAAATGCCTCTTCCTCTCTACGACCCCTCAAGCTAATCCAGAATAGGGCTGCGAGACTTATCATTGGCTTAAAGCCCACTTACCACATCTCTCCAACCCTAAAATCTCTTCATTGGCTCCCGGTTGCTGCAAGGATCAAATTCAAATCCCTCTGCATCTTCGCATCTTCCATAAGGCTGTCTGGGGGGGGGGGGACTACACGATCTACAACTTGCTCTCACTAAATACTCTCCCTCCAGATATTTAAGTTCCTACGGAACCAACTCTATTTGTGTCAAGTGCTTCACTAAACAGCAAGCTGGTGGCCAATCTCTTTCCTCAGCTGGCTCCCTCCTATGGAACAGCCTCCCCCTTCCTCTTGAGCAGGATCTCCTCAAATTCCGGAAGCTCCTCAAGGCCTTGCTTTTCGCCTCCTCCTTCCCTCCCTCCCTCCTCTGCCAAACCCCACAGTTGCAGAGATTGGTGGTCAGGGCTCTAGGTGTCTGGCCTCCCACACCCAGCCTCCGCCTGCTCCCAGCACTCGCATAGGCACCCACTGGTCTGTGCTATCACAGGCTTGCACTTATTTATTGTCTGTTGACAACTCTTGCCAAGTCACTTAACAGCTGCTTACTCCCTAGCACTTCCCTCTATGGTACTCCTAGCACTTACCCCCCCCCTCTCTCTCTCTCTGCACTGGCACGTTCTGAATGCTCATAAGGCCTAGTAGGTCCGCCTCTATCTTTCATTGTTATATTTGCATTTAATTCCCATGTTCTCTCCCTGATGCCCTGTGGGAGCTTTGAAACACAATTTACTTGATGTATAAATGCAAATGCACAATAATTAAAATTAATCCAAAAATTATAAAGCTATGTTTGGGGCGTAGATGAGCAGCCACCACTGCGATTAACTTGAGGAAGACAAGGCACCGATGGAATCGCAGGAGGAAGCTCAATGAATTGAAAATGATGGTTTGCTACATTGAGCTGCAGATATTTGCAGTGGCCTGGAAAAGTATGCATCATGTTGCCAGAGGGATATCTTGGAGGGCAACCATCCTGAATTTCTGGGATTTTACAAATATTCCTACTGCAGTAAGTTCGACAATGGCCTTTTGGTTTGTCTTTATTTGGCACAAGGATATTGTGAGAAAATACCCCCTACTTAGCAAGTGGCTGGTACTGGTTCTATTGCTCCTTTTAGTAGCAGCGTCTTGACCTCTTATTGGAGCAGTGAGAAATGATTGTGTGAAGGCAGGACCAACTAATTCTCTGACCGCGCTTAACACCCACTTGTCTGACATAATCCCCTCCCATTCGTGGGTGAATGTTGTTAATCAGTCCTAGGAACCCCCACTTCGCCGGACCCAATCCAGAGACTGAAACTGACCACTGCAACACTGGACCCTCTTTAAATGAATTAAGTGATCTCAGTGTATTTAGGAACCCTATTGGTGGTTCTTAGCGGTTCTATGTTCCGTCATCGACGGTTGTTTTTTCGATGGGATTTTGCTTCATTTATTTTTCTGAAAAAAACCCATTGAACATTTGATTTGTGGGGGGTTCCGTCCCAAACCCGCCTCCCCAGTTAGTTTTACTCTGTGAGAGACCTCCCATATATACCCTTACCCACCCCCCCATTTGCCAATGGTTTTTTCTAGAAAATAAAAATAAAAATCAGCAGAAAACCCATCGAAAAACATTTGTCGATGAATGAACGTTGTATCGGTCTTAGCTTAACTGAAATCAGGAAGACACGCATGGATAGGAATTTTACTGCGCACACACCCACAAAAGAGCTTATGGGGTGTAAGGTACTCACCCTACCTCTTCCTTGCCTGATCGTGATTGGTGTAGTTCTGGCCAAGGCTACTTGACTGGGCTTCAGAGCAGTGGTCTTCAAACAGGGGGGCTGGCCTACCTGGGGGCCGGAAAGATGTCCAAGGGGGGACCACAGGCTCATTTAAAAGGGATTAAGATGACTGTTTTTAATATTAAAAAAAGGTGGAAGGTGGCTACTTTCAAAAGAAAATATAAGCAGTAGAAAGGAAAAGCTAGCAAGATAGCAACACAATTTCCGAAATAAGAATCTGGATTTTCCTTCTTTGGAACAAGTAGGTTTACCTTTCTTTGCTGCCCACTTTCACATGTAATTGACAACATCATTATTTTACAGTGAGGTGAGTGCAGGTATGAGTAAGAGAGGGAGATTAATCCTGAAAATAAAATATATAGGTTCTAAAAAATCTGCCTTCCTCCCCAACAGGTGGTACCATAACACTGAGTGCAGGTTACTCTGGCCTAAAACCAAGACTCTTAATGCTATACTTTCACAATAAAGCCTTTGTCACATCAGTGATTGAGACCTTAACGGATGAGGTCCATCCCTCATCCCTCCTTCCAGGAGGGTCCAATATCAGAATTCTAGATCCCTCACATTGCACGTCATGGAGAGCTTGTTAGGTGTCATGACTGAATCATGCTGCTGTTAGCAACAGTATCTGCAGGATGTGAGCTGTGAGGACTTGATGAAAACCTAGGCCCAGTTGATGGAGCCACAGATTGGAGCTTCCTTCCCAGGGCAATGTGTGGGAGAGTGCTTCAAAGTGGGTCTTCATCAAGAATGCACACAGGATGCTAGCTAACAGGGGGCCCTAACACCTAACCATGCCAGTTGGTCATTATTTCCCATAACCAGAGACCAGAAGTTATTTAGCGATACAGATAAATTCAAGAGCCTGTAACACTCTGATCACCTGACTTGCTAACCGTTCACAAACGGGTGCAAGTGGGTATGTCACTGTCCTTGACTTTCCTTCACAAGCGTGAGAAAGGGTTTTTCCTTTTCAATCACCTCATGTTGTGGCCCCTCTAGTGGGTGGGCAGCCAAGGGAAGTGTGGGTCTGTCATAATTCCACACTCCATACCATCCTTTCCATTGACTCTACCTCACGCCCTCAATTCCCCTCCAGAACGTTCACTCATTCATGCCTAGACACAAAACCACACCCAAATGGACAAGATGCCGTAACCAGCCACCAAAGTGCAGATCTGGCGTCTCGTTTCATTCAGCCCCTCCTGATTTAGGCTTTATCATCACTTCCTTGCTTCCCAGGTGATCTGGAAAGAGAACAATCAACAGTACTTGTAGATACCAATGTGCTTATTTAATTATTTTATTTATGTGATTATATAGCGCTGCAGCCCTCAGGCATCAGAGCGCATTACATGAAGTCAAGGACAACGAATAAAGTGCATTTAGGTTTGAAGGTTAAATTGACAGTGGTTTATTTGAAGATTAATGTCTTCAGTTTTTTTTAAAACGATGGTGGTTTGTTTCAGCTCTTAGTGTCACAGGTAGTTTGTTCCATTTAGTTGTTGCTATAGCCGGAAAGGCTCTACCTAGACCTTTTGTCCTTTAGGATGACACGGCTTGTAGTAGATTTTTGTTTATGGATCTGATATTACGATTAGGTTCATATCTCCTGAATTGCTTTTTAAGGTAAGTTGGCGCATTTCCATAAAGACAGCGATGGAGTAGTGTCAGTGATTTGAATGTTATGCGTTCTTCTATGGCTAGCCAGTGAAGGTCTCTCCTCTCTCCTGTGATGTGCTCTCTTTTTTGTCTGCCGGTTATGGTTCTTACGGCGTTCTTCTGAATTATTTGGCATTGTTTTAGGCATTTATTGCTAGCACCCAACAGTAGAGCGTTTCCATTGTCTAACCTTGAGAGTATGATGGCCCTGGCGATTGTTGGTATGTTACTTTGGCTTCAGCTCCCAGTGATGCCTCCAAATAGACGCCTAGCGTTTTAACTTTTTCCGATAATACAATGGGTGTTTCTTTTACGTTGAATGTGGAATAGGCCGGGCTGAGTTTATTCCTAGCATGGGAAGAGCCAAAGATCATGAGCTCTGTTTTGGAGCCATTAAGGCACATCCCATTTGCCTTCATCCAGTATTCGATGGTGTTATATATGGATGTTAGTTTGTTGCTATCTTGATTGTAGTCTCCACTGAGTTTGAACACCAGTGATGTATCGTCGGCTAAGTTGGTAAAGAATATGCCGAGAAGGGTCAACAGGGTGCATACACACCACAGGTATAGGTTGAACAGCAGTGGGGAAAAACTAGCTCTGTGAGGGACGCCGCAATCCACTGATTTGGATTATGATGCGTGATTTCCCCAAATTATTTTAAATTGTCTATCTTGAAGGAAAGAGGTCACTCAATCGATGGCTCCTTGGGAGCAATTTCCAACTAGATCTAGGGCCTGTCAGAGCTTCCGATGATATAACAAATCAAAAGCTGCCGAAAGGTGCAACAGGATCAGCAGGCCTGCTTTGACCTGGTCCAGTAATCCCAGCATCTCAGTCTGAAGTTCGATTAAAGTTGACTCTGTGCTGTGGCCTTGTCTGAATCCTGACTGTTGGGGATGAAGTAGATTGTTGTTGTCTACATACTCTTGCAATTAACTTGTACAACTTAACTCCTACACTACCTATAGCAAAGTGCTGTGATCCACCATAGAGGTTCAATAGTGAATTACAAATTGAGTTTAATAGGATGGCACAGAGAAAGGTAATACCAAAACAGGTGTATTTGTAAAGTGCACTTCCCACCCCTCAAACCCTCACTACTGGCACATTTTGGTGTTATAGACAGAAGGTAACAGATGCTCATTGTTACACAACTCAGTGGTACTCCTTCAGTTAATCTTGGACGGATGAAGGGCTGGGTGGATCTGCAGGGATTCAAACCAGTGACTATGAGGTCACAAGCATGGATCCTTCTAGAGAATGCAGTACTCCACGAGGGCACAGACCTGGACCCTAAACCTGGACACCACTTCAAGGAAGAGGCAGGAAGGAGGAATGAGACAAGACAGGAGGATATGAAGGGCCCAGGAGCGCAGGGTGGGAGACAGGATATCTCAGAAGAATAGAACAACCTGTGCAGAGAAACAAACCACAGCAGTTATTTACCTTTCAGTGCCTGTGCTGCTTACGATTTGCAGAGTAGGATGACACAATAGTGTGTTTAAATCTAGAAATGGAAGGCATTATTATGTTATTGATGAAATATTAAGAACACAAGACATCCTATAACGATATATAATCAAAATGTCCAAAGAGGAGCTGCCGTTCCCCTCTCCCCACCCAGGAATGCATCCTCCATCACATACACAAGACAGGAGTGAATAGTCACTGGTCACTCACCTACAGCAAATGATCAAATGATTCATTAAAATACTGGGATGTATTTCACATTTATCATTTGAGGTCTCTGGGAGATGAAAACGAGCCAATCACACAGTCGGGCCGCAAACGGGGAGAACAGACATGCGCAGTGCACAGATACGGGTTATCAGAGCATGCGCAGAAAAAGATTACGAGCCGAGGACGCGTATGTCCGGAACATAGTGCGCATGCTCAGCAGTGTTGCCATGTCCGCTTATAACAAGCGACTTTGGGCTTGTTTTTGAACCAAGTCGCGTGTTTTTTTTATAGGTCGCTTGTCGCGGGTTTAGTCCGCTTATCGTGTGTTTCAGTCGCTTATTGTTGTGCTTATTTCTTCATAAGCACAACAATAAGAACACTTCAGTTCACCCTGCACCTAAGGTCAGCCCCTCCCATTACAATGCCAGCACCAAACTGCTAATGATGGGCCATTAGTCACTGAATGGTTTCGTGCTGTTATTGTAATGGTAGGGGAGGTGCGCCGGTGCATGGGGAGTGGGCCTGCATTCTAGGCAGCTTTACCGCTCTGCAGGTGTGCAACTGCCATCAGTTAACACTCTCTGACTGACTGACTCATTCATACCAGCACCAGTTTGCCCGCGTAAAAAGCGCTTGAAAAACACCCCAGTGCCACTAAGAGCAGAGAGCACTGACAGCAGCCACTTGCCACTCGTCTGCCGTCTCCAGTGAGCCAGAGCCAGCTTCTTCTATGTTTTGCTCCTGCCCGGCATCACTGTCAGTCCCCAGAGGATCCAGCCTGCAGCCTGACCGGGAGTCGCGACCCACCCCCCCCCTCATTCAGTATCTTCAGTAAGGTGAGTCATGTGTGTTCCGCTTTTTACGACTTTATGTCCCAGTTCTCTTGCTCTCTCCCCCTCCCCCTTTTCTTCACACACCCTTTGCAACGTTATGTTATCCCCTCTTTCCAAAGCTTTTTACGTGGGCATACTGGTTTCTAAACAGCACAGCAGCACCATGATTTCATTCGATCTGAAGTGCGATCGTACAAAGTGTGTTTGTGTACGTTAGTGTAATGGTTGTGTCACGCTGTTGGCAGTGAATCCAGCATATTCTCAGCGTTGCGCACGCTGCCTGCATTGTTCAGTGATGTTTTCGTACTGAATTGTGTTCTTGAAACAGTAATTCATCTTCCACTCTGACTTTCGGTGAAGAGTTTATTTGCAAATGGGCGGTAGGGAGATTTCAATGTTTTAGGTGGGGAGGGATGTCGAGGGCCGGCTCTCAGTTGGGTGCGTGGCTTGGGTGATGAGTTGATGGGCATGGCCATCCTCAAACATGGGAATGGCAGAGTCGCCCTGCCCGAACTTGGTGGAGTGATCCGGCATAGCTAGGATCTCTGCCACACGTGTTTAATACACTGAGCTATTGCCTGAGCCATAGCAGCACTCGCATGTATGGATATGAATGCAGACTTTGGTGTTTCACGTGGCAATAGATATATTAGAGTGAATGTACGACCCCTGAAGCATTATAATTAACTGAACCGAATTAAATGTACTTTCCAACAGCAGCCCGGCAGCAGGTACATAGCCCCACCAGCACACCATAAAATGTCCTGGCGTGTTGTATTTATGGTTTAAACTTTAGACTTCCACTTTTCTGCACCCCGTACATTTCAAACTTCCAACCTTGTGCTTGTGGGCTTTCAGTTTCGCAATTAGCAGGTGGGAGACAGCGCATGCCATGACCCTAGGCCTCCGGGAAGCTTGGCCTCCGCAAGCAGAGATGCCTTGCCCGCCCATTGCTGTGTGTGTTTCCCCTCTCTTGGTCTCTTGGTGGGCCCCCTATGCAAATGGCAATTCATTCCTTGTGTGACGGACTGTTTTAATAGTGTCAAGGAAGCAGGGGGGGGGGGCTGATAAAATGTGAAGCAAATTCTGTATTTTAAAGAATATTCTGTAAGATTGATCAAAGCTACTATCCACATGCTGAAGGAACTGATCAAATGACCCACACATGTTCTTCTATTAGAATGGCTGGACTGTCTCGCTGGGGCAAATACGGAAAGAGATACTGCAAAGACTGGGAGAGGAGCTCAGATTTAAAGGACTGGATCCGGCCCGTCCAGGGTGACCAAACAAAAGCAGCGTGCCGATTCTGCAAGACAGAAGTCCGTGCACACCATGCTGACCTGATGCAGCACAAAAATACAGAGAAGCACAGGAAAAATTGCTTGCCTTTTTCTACAGCCCGACTCACGGACATGGGCATTTCTGCTACCCCCAAACTAGGTGACACGACCCTGCTGAAGACCGAGCTTCAAATGGCCTGTTTTGTTTCATGTCACACCGCAATCCGCTCAGTAGATCATTTGGGGGAGCTGGTTGCAAGCGCATGCAAAAAGGAAATCAAACTGCACCGTACAAAGTGTACAGCCTTAATAAACAGAGTCATTTCACCATGCATGTTTAAAGAACTCATAAAGGACATTGGTAACACTTCATACTCTCTGGTGATTGATGAGAGCACTGACATAACGACATTGAAGCAGCTGTGTGTTGTGGTACGGTACTTCAGTCAGTCTCTCAACAAGATCATTTCAACCTTTCTTGGGCTGGTCACCCTGGAAGGGGAAACCGCAGAAGCCATTGCCAACTCTCTTCTGCAGTTTCTTGGAAACATTGGCCTGAAGTTCAGCAACTGCCTGGGGATTGGAACAGATGGTTGCAGTGTCATGGTTGGGAGGCACAACTCAGTCTACACAAGACTTCGGCAACAGAACGAGCACCTCATCCTCATAAAGTGTGTGTGCCATTCTATTCAGCTGTGCGCAAGCAAAGCAGTTGAACTGCTACCACGCAACTTGGAGTCTCTTGTGGGTAGTACCTACAACTGGTTTTCACGCAGTGCACAGCGGCAAAGGGAGTATGCAAAGATCTATGCTCTCATTAACAATGGGGAGGAGCCGTTGAAGCTTGTGCAGCTGTCAGCCACCCGCTGGCTTTCTATCTATGACTGCTGTGTGCGTGTTTTACAGCAGTGGGATGCACTAAAACTTCATTTCCAGTTGTGCAAGGACAAAGAACGGTGCTATGATGCAGAACTGCTGTATCAAATGTACTGTGACCCGGTGAACAAATTATATGTCACCTTTCTGACCCCAATACTGCAAGAGTTTGTACGGTTAAACAAACTCTTCCAACT
The DNA here is from genome assembly GCF_040938575.1 of Ambystoma mexicanum. Taxonomy (NCBI): domain Eukaryota; kingdom Metazoa; phylum Chordata; class Amphibia; order Caudata; family Ambystomatidae; genus Ambystoma; species Ambystoma mexicanum. The sequence goes on along the minus strand of NW_027182465.1, from coordinate 1,525,514 downwards.
GGATTGTGGCAATGCATTTAAAATGTTGGACTCTCTGCAAAGCTTCTACAGGGGAATAATTGTGAGAATTATTATCCCCAAATGTATCCCTCCATCTGATGCAGGCCTGATTGAAATTGATTTGGGAGACAACCGTAATCACTTGCCGACACCTGCAATTTCATTTGGAACAATGTTCAACATTGCACTTGCAGACAATGTCATTTCTAAGGAGCAGGAGCTGACTGTGAAAGGAAGATGCAGAGACTTTCTTTTTGAGGCTGCCAGACAGGTGCAGCAAAGACTCCCCGAAAATGTTGCTGTGTGGAAATCCATGGCAGCATTCTCACCATCTTTGATACTGTCGCAGGTAAAACCCACCCTGTCAGATATATCCATGCTGAAGCTGTTCAGAGGAGATGTGGGGTTGTTGGACAACCAGTATCATGCGGTTTCTTTCCAGGACTGGAAAGTAAAAGATGACAGGCAGGCAACTGAGTTCTGGGTGGAAGTTTTCGATTTTACAGATGCCAGTGGGGAGCGGTGCTTCAAAGAACTGGCCTTGTTTGCCCTGTCATTACTTGCAATGCCGCTAAGTAATGCAGACGTTGAGAGAGTGTTCTCACAGATGAACATTGTCAAGTCAAAAAACACGGAACCGAATGAGGCAGCAAACACTGAGCAGCATTTTGAACATTCGTTTTGGGCTGCGAAGACTAGCAATTTGCTGTTCGAACTTTGAGCCAAGCACAGAAATGCTGAAACGTTTTAATCAGCATATCTACACAATCGGGGAAGAAAACAACGTGGAGGAGGAAGCAGATGATGGTCTCTTTCACTTCCCCTGACATAGTTATTGGACTGTGCCAAAAACATGAAGCTTTAATAAAGCCTTTTTTGTTGTTGTAACACACTATGTCTATGTCCTTTCTGTAGGTTTATAATTTAGTGTGGTGAATCTGACTTTTGTGACTTATCCGGAACGTTTTAGGTGTGTGCTTGTTTTTTCAGCTTATCCATATTGGAGTCAGCTTGTTTTGGGCTTGTTTTGAAGGGGCATTCAGCTTATTTTCTCATTCTGACCTGGCAACACTGATGCTCAGTGATTGCGAAAACCGCAGAGTCGATAAACACGCAGATCACAGAGGCCGAATTCCTAAAGCATGCGCAGAAAAAAGTGTGAAGAGGCAAAGCATGCGTACATCTGAGAACTCCCCGCGCATGCTCAGTGACCACTCAGATGTAAACCATTTGCCGGGCGCTGAGACACTAATCTCCAAAGTACACATAGGAAAGGATGATCAGGGCATGCGTACATCTCGGAACAGGTGCCGCAGGCTTAGTGATCTCAGTACTATAATCAGGTCACCGTGACGAAAATCACCAAAGTATGCGCGGGAAAAGGGTGATGAGCCGGGCACACGCACTTTTCGGAAGTAACTGCGCATGCTCACTGATCCCCATCTCATGTTACTGCGATGAATATGGAGGATGCGGAGACACTTCACTAGAGCATGCGCAGTAGTAGGATGAGAGCTGCGCATACGTACATTTTGGAACTGACTGCGCATGCTCAGTGATCGGATCTGCAGAAGAAGTGATAAACGTGCGGCACACCGAGACACTACTGGCTTGAGCATGCGCAGGAATGTACGAGAAGTGTGGGCGGCCTGCAGTGATGACATCATGAGCAAATACAGCAAATGTCTCGCGGGGGCGTGACTTGCGACTAAGCAGGATGGGCTCATAGCCTATGAGCTCGTCTGATGGAGCTCAACAAGTAGATTAATGGGACGAGTGGACGTGGAGGTAAAGTTCTGATTACTTACCGGTAATCTTCATTACTCCTAGTCCTACTCTTCCTCGTCACATTACTTACCTCATGAGGCACCCGCCTCCGACACAGGACCTTCTTCTATTTCTTCTTATTTCTATAACTCCTCCCCCACACCCACGTCACTTAGTTTCATATTACCAAGCCGTAGCATGGGACCTTCCCCGCAGGGAGGGTGAGGAGGGTCGTCAGTACTGTGACGAGGAAGAGTAGGACTAGGAGTAATGAAGATTACCAGTAAGTAATCAGAACATTACCTCCATGTCCACTCTTCCTCGTCCCAGTACTTACCTCATGAGGTATACCAAAGCAACAAACGGGGGGAAAAGGACCCAATGAGACACAGAGTCAAAACAGTGCAGAGACACACACCTTTAAGAACTCCAATTTTACATCCCCACAGACAAAACTCCAACCCCGAAGGAACCAACCCCCGAGTGGGAGACATTCAACCTATAGTGGTTGATGAAGGTGCTCTGACCAGCCCAAGTGGCAGCCCTACATATCTCCTGCAGAGAAACCCCCCTAGCATCGGCCCATGAGGCCGCCAAACCTCTGGTGGACCGCCCCTGAACGTGCGCAGGCACAGGCAGGCCCGAAGCCACATAGGCCATGGAGACCACAAGACGGATCCATCGGCTAATGGACACTACATATGCCTTACGCCCAGCCCCAGCCGGGCCAAAAGTAATCAGAAGACTGTCAGAGCGGCGGAAAGGGGCAGTTCTAGTCAAGTACTCCAACACCGCCCGCTGCACATCAATGTTATGCCAAGCCACTTCCTCTGACGTTTGCGGATTTTGAAAAAAGGCAGGGAGAACCAGATCCTGAGAGGTGTGAAAACGAGAAACAACTTTAGGGAGAAACTTCGGATCACACCTCAGCACCACCGAGTCCGGCAGAACCCTCAGGAAAGGGGGGTGAAAGTTATGGCAATCAGAAAAGCAGTCTTCAGCGTCAGATGTTTCATATCAATTTCGGAAATGGGCTCAAAGGGAGGCCCTTGAAGAAACTTTAAGACAAGAGGGAGATCCCAAGGAGGAAGCCCCTTATAAGTACAAGGACGGGAAGAAGAAAAACTCCTGAGCAACTTCCCCACCAATGCCTCCCCATCCAAGTGCCCATCAGAGTCCCCCAAAAGGAATTTTATGGAGGCCCACTGAGAGCGAAGCGTGGAAACCGCCAGGCCCTTGTCAAACCCATCCCGGAGGAATTGAAGGATAGCGGGGAGGCCAGAACGCAGGGGGGGATCCCAGACCGCCCACACCAGTCCCGGAAATGGCTCCAATGTCTGCCGTAAGCCTTCAGAGTAGAGGGTCTAAGAGCATTCATTATGGAATCCACCACAGGACCAGAAAACCCCTGAGATATCAGCCTAGCCCGTGCAATATCCACACTGCCCATTGTATCTGGCAGACCCCCAACCGTAGCTCCCCCAGAAGGGGACAAGGCCACTTCGGAACCAGCCAAGGCTCCTGGCACCGAAGCTCCAACAGAGAGGGGAACCAACTCCGGCGGGGCCAGTATGGAGCGAACAACAATACAGTCACCCTGGATATTCTGATGCGCTGAACCACCCGAGGCAGAAGAGGAATAGGTGGAAAAGCATAAAGGAGACCCTGAGGCCACTGCACAGAGAGGGCGTCCACCCCCCACGCACCCTCTGTCTGAAAACGAGAGCAGAAGAGGGGAACTTTTGCTGAGGCTGGAGACGCAAACAGGTCCAGAATAGGGGTCCCAAACCTGACACAGATCTCTGCAAAATCCTGGGTCGAGAGGACCAGTTCCACCGAGGAGGGAAACCGGCGGCTGAGTAGATCCGCCCGAACATTGTCCACCCCCCTGATATGTGAAGCCACCAGGGACACCAGATGTGATTCCCCCCAAGCACCTATCTGAGCTGCCACGGCATTCAAGGAGCGGCCGGAACCCCCTTGGCAGTTGACGTAAGCCAAAGCTGTCGTATTGTCCGTCCGGACCAAAACTGCCCGGCCCATCAGCAACCTCCTGAAGTACACCAGAGCCCGGAGAATGGCACACAACTCTCGCCAAATGGATGTCCGATGGCTCTCTTCCGGATCCCACAACCCCTGAGCAGAGAGGACTCCCAACATAGCTCCCCAGCCCCTTCCACTGGCGTCGATAGTAAGTGTGGTCACAGGAGGAATGATCAGGGACACCCCACCCCGTAGTTTCGGAACCCTCAACCACCACTGCAGGGAGACCCGCAGCGCCAGAGACACCGGAATCAAAGCCTCGAAAGCTTGAGATGAAGGGAGCCAGTGGGAGAGAAGGTAGGACACCAGGGGGCGTAGATGAAGACGGGCCCAAGGAACTAGAAACACGCAAGAAGCCATGTGCCCCTGCAATTTCAGCAATAGGCGGACCGGGACATACTGCCTCCCGAGAACCCTGCCCAGAACAGTCAGTAAGCAATGGACCCTCTCCAGGGACAGGAACACCTTCCCCATCCTGGTGCAAACCTGTGCACCAATGAAAACTAGATCCTGAGAAGCCTCCAGTTGGGACTTCTGCCAGTTCACCAGGAAACCGCAGTCCTGCAATGCCTGGCACACCAATCGGAGATGAGAAATGACAGTCTGCCGGCAGGACACTTTGATCAACCAATCGTCCAGGTAGGGAAATATCTGAATGCCCCGCAGATGTAAGTGCGCCACCAGCGGAGCCACCAGCTTGGTGAAAACTCTGGGGGCAGATCGCAGTCCGAACGGGAGCACCCTGAACTGAAAATGTCGGGATCCCACTGCAAAGCGGAAGAACTGCATGTGCCAGGGACGGAGAGCCACATGGTAATAAGCGTCCTGGAGATCCAGAGATGTCATCCAATCCCCCTTTAATAACATCGGAAGAATGTTCTGTAAAGTCTCCATCTTGAAGTGTTCCTTTTGGACGAAGCAGTTCAGGGCTTTGAGGTCCAGAATTAGACGGTACTTGCCCGAAGGTTTGGGGACCAGGAACACCCGTGAGTAGAACCCCTGACCCTGCACAGGGAGAGGAACAGGCATGATGGCTGCCTTCAACACTAACTCGGAGAGCGTGGCGTCCATGGCCAACCTCTTGAGCCGAGACCTGGGAACCACAGTCAGAACCATGCAATGCTGGACAGGAGGAGACAGGAAATGCACTCGATAACCCCATTGTACTGTGTCCAGAACCCATGAGTCGGAACACCACCTTTCCCATACTGGAAAAAATTGACAGAGCCACCCGCCCACCAGCAATTCCAAACCATATGGACTTAGGTGCTGGCCCAGGACGTGAAGAGCGTGGAGGACCCCGACCCCCCCTAGCTCTCCGAAAAGAATGTGATGAGGAGCCAGGAAAAGACCTGCTGGTCACTGGACCAGCCCCAGAGGAAGATTTCTTGGCCGTTGAAGGAGGCTTGCGTCGAAGTTTGTCAGCATGTTTGTCCGCCCTAAAAACTTTGTGCACCTTATCCTCAAGGCAATCACCAAAAAGCCTGGACCCAGTGAAAGGAAGTTTCAGGGCAGCCGCCTTCTGAGACCCATCAGTCTTCCAGTCCCTTAGGTGCAAATGCCTCCGGGCAGATATACCAGCCCCCATGGCCATGGCTGAACCACGCACCCCATCAAAAGCCAGATCGGCCAAAAACTCAACCTGTCTCTGCATGTCTGTAAGCAAAGGGGCACAAACAGAGCCTTCATTGACAGCCTTTTTCAACTCCCTGAAACCATTCAACACTGTTTCAGCTGTGTAGGAACCATAGATATGTGCTCGAAGGGCCAGATGCGCCCCCGCATGAACCTTCTTAAGGCCGGAATTAACTCGGCGGTCCACTGGATCCCGGACGGCCGCCTCCTCGGCCGACATAGAGGAGCGACCCACCAGGCTGGCGAGGATATCGTCGACCTCAACTGGATCAGACAGCAAAGTCTCACCCTTCATAGGGTAAAGTTTGCACATGAAGCGGGGCATTGCAATCTTCTCCGGGTCATGCCATTCCCGGAGGATTTTTTCCCGGATATCGGAAACCAATGGCAACCCCTTCCTAGGTGTATGCCTATACTGGCGAATAGAAGGGTCGGCCCCTTCCACCGGCACCAGGGGCTCTAAAAATCCCATGCAATCCCCAACTTGAGCCAGCACCTCCTCCACTCCCTCTCTGTCCAGATATTTCCCTTCAGCATCAGCCGAAGAGGAACAAGAAGAGGCTGATGACTCAGGGCCAGAAGAAGAGGAGGATGAGGAAGACAGACGCCTGGCTTGTGTCCATGAGCACGTGTGCGACTCCCTCTACGATGCTTACGTAGCTTCTTCAACTCCTTTCTGGTCAGGGAAAAACGCTTAGCCTTCTTCTTTCTCTTTCTGTGTAAATCAGGAGAAAAGGAAGACGAAGAAGAAGAAGACAGGACCAGATGCCTGCTCTTTGCAGAATGTTTTCCCATATTGAGTAAGCTCAAAAACAGTGACCAAGGAAGCCTGCTTCACCAAAGACCCCTGTACACCGAATCAAGGCTCCACATACAAACAATTGCTAACGTGCCTCTCCCACATTCAAATAGAGGCCAGAAAGAACAACAACCAATAGGAACAACATCAATTAATTCCCATGGCAACATGCCTGCAGCACCAGAGGAGGAGCCCACCCTCCTCCGGAGCACGTGGCTCAAACAAGAAAAAGGAGCCGCCAATCCGTGCACAGCCGCCCATACAGCATGGCCATGCAACAGGAAAAACATGCCCCCCCTTCTCCTTACCTTAACCCGGGTCCGTTCTCCCAGAACCCGGGCCACGATGCCCTGCGCTGACCAAAGCCCAGCAGAAACCAGGCAAGGCAGCCTGACTCAACCGGGTCCCAAGCCCCGCAGGGAACCCAGGAGTCTTGCCACACCTGAAGGAGCCGAAGGCCCCGCCACACAGCCCCACCATGGGGCCAGCATTCAGAGCTCCCCAGCGCCCCGCGCCGGGAAGAAAAAACAAGCCCAACCTGCCGGAGGCAGGAAAAATTAAACTAAGTGACGTGGGGGTGGGGAGGAGCTATAGAAATAAGAAGAAATAGAAGAAGGTCCTGTGTCGGAGGCGGGTGCCTCATGAGGTAAGTACTGGGACGAGGAAGAGTGGACATGGAGGTAATGATGGTCATAATGTGCTGGTGTTAACTTGACTTCTTCCTCGCAGTTATTTTCTTGGCTGGGGAACCTCACAGTATCATGTTTCCCTACCTCTGTGTGCTATCAATGTGTCTTCATTTCAACCCTTGTCTAAAGGGGCAGTGACAGCTTGAAGGCCTGACAGCTGTCAGAATCCCATAAAGAGTCTGGCAGCTGGATTGGTTGCGGACTGAACTTTGGGGAGCTCCTTTGCCTTTGCTGTATGTTCCTCTGTTACTGACCGCCTTGCTTGCCCTCTGCACTTCACTCATCTGCTCCACCGGATCCTCTGAGCAGACTCATAGCTCGGCATTACAAGAGTTCATGGCTGTTTTTAATTGCTTTGGCCTGCTCGCTACTGACACCCAGTGATTTATGATATGATATGGCATTTATAAAGTGCCTATACACAAGTGTTACAAGGCGCGACGAGGCAAGGGAGGGGAAAAAAGGGGAAGACAGACAATGATCGGACTAGGCCAGGTGGCATTGAGATTGCGCAAGTGCAGGGGACTGGTATACTGGCACTACCTGTGGTATGTGTGATGCCCCACAATACTACCTATTGGAATGTATTCACTTCATACTCATTTTTACTGCTCCTGCCTGGTTAAAGTGTAATTAGATTTTCCGCGACACCAGCTATGGCGGACCACAATTATTATAAACAAGAGGAAGGGATAGGGATTAACAATTCAGAAATTAGATGGTTACCAACTCGTCTTCCATACTACTGATCAGTCCTGAAAAAATGGACTCAGTAGTCACAATCTAAAAGTTCACATTCTATTTTATTTCATGATAATTCCATTCTAAAACATACTAAGATCACCCAAAGAATGATATTCAAATACAAAATCAGAAACAACAAATGTATTGACACATTATTTACAACACACCCATAAAAAACATGATACAAAGACACAATGGGACAAACCGTGGCATGATGATCCAATTCATGTATCTGTCTTAGAAATACCCAACCTGTGTCTGTCCCTAGCACCACATTGGTTGGACATTCATCAGGCGCTGTCCTCTTTAAATCGATAATCAGTTTCCGAATCTTGTATCTGGGGTGAGATTCTCACAAAACCCCTTTCTGTTCTTTATGCATGGTAAACGTCCATCTAGTGAAAGATTAATTCACTTGTCCTGCTTAATATGAACCTCACTGTTAGGCGGAATTATATGCAGTACCCTTTGGAACACTACACACAATTAAGACTACAAGTGACAGTACAATTTCACCTTTGGTACAAGCCTGTACTAGACAGTTATAGTGGTAGCAGTAGCGGAGCAGCCAGACTTATCTCAAGAGTAAGTGAGCAGTACAAGTGGTTACATAACGGACAGCAATTACTATGGTTCAGGCAAACACTGACTCAAGGTTTCTAAGTAAAAGAATATATATGTATTTACTCAACAGTCATATAACATTTCACTATTATAAGCAAGTTTAAGAATCACAATCGAAAATACACCACACCACTTCCCTTAAATTCCAGACAAGTGAAGCTCACAAAATGAAGTGGAACAAAATGGCACTCCAGCAATTTAAAAGTGAGCAAAGACAAAGCTATTAGAAACTAGGCAAAACCAACAGGTAAGTAAGCAGGGCAACTGAACAAGGGAGACTAGAAGGTTAAAATCAGATAGAAGAGGCTTAGGGCCAAAGTCAATGGTTCAAAAGTGTTTTGCTCAAGATAATAGGTTCAATGTAGTTTGCGGTAAAGTTCGTGGCACAGATTCTGGACGAGGTAGGTCGGTAGAAAAGTTAGGTAAAAGAGAAGAGAAGGACAAGCCCTCGGATTGGAGAAAGATTTCAAACACTTTCACCGCGCCTGAGCGAAACGCACAACTGGATTCTGAGGGAGCTGTAGCTGAGGCGGACGTTCCTGGTGGTTCCTGCATTCTCACGGTTCCTGAAGCGACTGTCGGACTGACATGAAGTAGGAAGACTGGAGGGTCAAGCGCCACCCAGGGAAGAAACCAGCAGCAGAGCAAAACAACGAATAAAAGGTGCGTTCCTTAAAACCCAAGCAGGGTCCAACCTTCCTGGCTCTCCGGCCCACTGTAGCTCTGTACTGCGAATTCGACCAGAGGAGGGGTCCTGGCTTGCAGTTTGGGCGAACTGGTTTGTCCCACCAGCTCAAGGGAAGAAGTTTCCTGGAGGCTCTTCTCATCGGATTTGGAGATTCGGGCCTACAGTAGGGCTTCACCGGGCAGTTCAGTCACGGTAGGGGTCCTCTTCTTCCAGTTCCTCGTTGGTTCTTTCGTTCCAGTGGTGACTCTGCTCTTCCAGTCCCAGAGACCTGCTTTTTATGCAGTTTTCCCCCATTCATACAGCCTGGCTGTCAATCACACAGCAGGGTGGCTGGCCTGGCAAGGCCAGTCCCTTTAGCCAATTAGACAAGGGTGCGACTTGGGTTACTAAGGCAACCCATGGCAGGGGTCCGAAGATCCCTCCCTCACATCCTGCCTACCTAGACTATCAGGCGCCTTAAGGAGGGCTTCTGTGCAGAAGCCCGCGAAAAGACAGAGAACAATGGAACCATCCCCGGTTTGGCTTGCAAAGTAAAACACGAGAAAGACTAACAAAAAGAAATGGTGAATAAACCCAGCCAGAACCAAAATAAAATGTATTTGGTCAAGCAGGTTTATGTTCGAGGCTACTATAATAGCGTAAAACAATACCACGTTTATGTAATATAATTGTGTTAGAAAAGTTCGGGTAGATACCACTGCCACCAGCCAAGTCTTAAAGTTAAGGGAGCGAAACAAGGATCCAAGAGGCACAGACAAAAAGGGATAAGAGTTAATCCTTTCCAGTACTCCATGTAAAATGGGGTGTACTGGGTCTTCAATTTAAAGTGACTACATAAAGTTAATGGCAACTTTATCTGTTTCTGGAGGACAGTAGTCAGCTCCAGAAAAAAGGAGTCAGAGGGAAGTCTCAAAGACAACCCTCTGTCACTGCACTGAAGGTGCTGTGCAACACACACAAAAAGTGGTGCACATGGAGTAGGTGAGGCTCCAGTGCCCAAGATCACACAAAAAGTGAAAACGCACACAGCAAAACACATGTAAGAGTGGGAAAAAGGCTCACACTCTTATCAGGTGAAAAAAATAAACCCTAGAAATCCAGCAAAGCTGCTGAGGCACTCATTCTCCCTAACACTCACTTCTTCAAAGCCTCCAAATTGGCCTCTGAGAAACACTTAACCAGCATGTGAGACAATCACTATTCTCATGGTCTAGAAGACAATTTTGGATATCCCCACGAGTCAGAACCAGGTATGCTTCATACTTTTAATGAGAAACATTTTGCTCTTCAATGGTACAGCATGGTGCCATAGAATATACTCAAACGCGGAACGCGTCTTAGTCTCAAAAGTATGAAGCCTACCTGGTTTGGACTTGTGGGGTTATCCAAAAGTGTCTTCTAGACCATGAGGATAGTGATTGCCTCACGTGCTGGTTAAGTGTTTCTCAGAGGCCAATCTGGAGGCTTTGAAGAAGTGAAGTTCCTATTAAGCAGGACAAGTGAATTAATCTTTCACTAGGTGGACGTTTACCATGCATAAAGAGCAGAAAATGGTTATATGAGAATCTCACCCAAGATACAACATTCGGATACTGATTAAGGATTTAACGAGGATAGCCCCTGATGAATGTCCAACCAATGTGGTGCTAGGGACTGAAACATGTTGGGTTCTTCTAAGATCATTATGCCATTGTTTGTCCCATTGTGTCTTTATCATGTTTTTTATGAGTGTGTTATAAATCATGTGTCAATTCATTTTTGTGTTTCTAGTTTTGTATTTGAATATCACTCTATGGGTGATCTTAGTATGTTTTAGAATTGAATTACAATGAAATAAAATTGAATATGAACTTTTAGGTTGTGACTACTTGGTACATTTTTGCAGGACTGAACACTAGTATGGAAGAGGAGTTAGTAACCATCTATTTTCTGAATTGTCAATCCCCCCTTCCTTTTGTTTATTATATTCTGTCTATCCCAGACAGTGAGATAGGTTTGCCCTGGTGGGGGTGAATTGTTTTGGGTACCCTTCTACCTGTATTATAAGGACCACAATTATTCCAATTCCTCAATAGATCTCACTTCTACCACTAAAGGTATGGAGAACATTTTAATTGAGCTCTCCACTATTCAGGCATCCATATCAGTTTTAGACTCCAGATCCTCAACTCTACAGAATGACTTTAATGTTTTCAAAAATGAAATGAAACAATCAATTCAAGATTAACTGAAGTTGAATAGCATGTGTCTTTTACTGAAGATAGAATGGAGGGTCTCGAGCATATGCCGCATAAACTTCTCTGTTTAGAGTCAGAAATTTCCAATTTAGAGGATAGAATAATATCAGACTTTATGGAGTGCCAGAAAATTCAGAGCAGAATGGCCCCATTAAATTCTTAACACAGTCGCTTCCTAAACCTTTGAATATCCCATTCTCCCCTCCGCTAGAATTTCAAAGGGCACCTAGAATTAAACCACGTTTTACCAACAACAGCTTATCCCCAAGACCACACATTGCCTGTGTGCTGCGTCATCAACAAGCACGACAAATCCTCCTAACAGCCAAAAAACGATCTTCTCTAATCTTCCAAGGAAATAAAATATTTATCTCTCCAGATTTCTCAAAAACCACCCAGGACAAAAGAAAAAGATTTTTGGACATGAGACTAGCTTTGAAGACTCTAGACATTAAATATGGCCTACTGGAACCCGCAAGAATACTTATCACACCACCTCATGGCATCACAAAAGAGTACTCGGATCCTGATGAGTTATATGCTCTCATGAAGGGGGTAATTCATAGAATTTAGCGCACAAGTGGCGCACGCGGCTGGCGCACAGTGTGCACGTGCAAATCTCTGTGCCAGCCGCGTGCGCTAAAATCCATTTCCGCGCACAGCGTATTCATGGATTTTAGCTACCAAAACCAGCCGTGGCACACAGTGGTGCAGCGACCCTGCAGCAGCAACAGTTACGTCCCCAACAACGCCCCTCGAGCAAGGAAAAGCCATCAAAATCCCCAATCCAGCGCAAAGGGCTGCGCTAACCCTGTACCACTATACAGGGCCGCCACATAGCAAACGGCAAGCGGGGTCGTGTATTACTGGGGTGCGCGGGAAGTTTCACACGCGATACGCCCTGTGCGAGTGGGGTACGTGTATTTCAGGGGTGCGCGGGAAGTTTCACACGCGATAGGCCCTGTTTGAGTGGGGTACGTCTATTTCAGGGGTGCGCGGGAAGTTTCACACGCGATTGGCCCTGTGCTAGTGGCGTACGTGTATTACTGGGGTTCGCGGGAAGTTTCACACGCGATTGGATCCGGGTATGTGAATTTCGGGGGTGCGCAGGAAGTTTCACATGCGATAGGCCCTGTGCGAGTGGGGTACGTGTATTACTGGGGTTCACGGGAAGTTTCACATGTGATTGGATCCGGGTACATGTATTTCGGGGGTGCGCAGGAAGTTTCACACGCGATTGGATCCGGGTACGTGTATTTCAGGGGTTCGTGGGAAGTTTCACACGCGATTGACCCTGTGCGAGTGGGGTACGTGTATTACTGGGGTTCACGGGAAGTTTCACACGCGATTGGATCCGGGTATGTGTATTTCGGGGGTGCGCAGGAAATTCACACGCGATTGGATCCAGTACGTGTATTTCAGGGGTGCGTGGGAAGTTTCACACGCGATTGGCTCTGTGCGAGTGTGGTACGTGTATTGCTGGGGTGCACGGGAAGTTTCACACGCGCTAAGCCCTGTGCGAGTGGGGTATGTGCATTACTGGGGTTCGCTGGAAGTTTCACACACGATTGGATCCGGGTACATGTATTTCGGGGGTGCGCGTGAAGTTTCACATGCGCTAGGCCCTGTGCGAGTGGGGTACGTGTATTTCAGGGGTGCGCAAGAAGTTTCACACGCGATAGGCCCTGTGCGAGTGGGGTACGTGTATTACTGGGGTTCGGGGGAAGTTTCACACGCGATTGGATCCGGGTATGTGTATTTCGGGGGTGCGTGGGAAGTTTCACACGCGATTGGCCCTGTGCGAGTGGGGTACGTGTATTCCTGGGGTGCGCAGGAAGTTTCACACGTGATAGGCCCTGTGCGAGTGGGGTACGTGTATTACTGGGGTTCGCGGGAAGTTTCACACGCGATTGGATCCGGGTGCGTGTATTTCAGGGGTGCGCGGGAAGTTTCACACGCGATTGGCCATGTGCGAGTGGGGTACGTGTATTCCTGGGGTGCGCAGGAAGTTTCACATGCGATAGGCCCTGTGCCAGTGGGGTACGTGTATTCCTGGGGTGCGCGGGAGGTTTCACACGCGATAGGCCCTATGCGAGTGGGGTACGTGAATTTCCAGGGTGCGCAGGGAGTCCTACACGTGAATTGGCAGTGTGGGCCCGCCCAGGTGTTCCCTCTACACCCTCCACGGCCCCTGCAGGCAGCCCACACCACAGGGGACTACCCCATATCCCTGGTCATGTCCCGCAGGCAGCCCATCCACCATGGGCATGCCCCCCAGCCAAGCCACATGTAAGCTTGCACCACTGATCACCAACTCATGTCCCCTTGCACCCCCACCCCCCAACAGTCAGGGGCACCTGCCAGCAGGCCCCCAATCATGTCCCCCAGCACCCCCACCCCCCAGCAGTCAGGGGCACCTGCCAGCAGGCCCCCACTCATGTCCTCCAGCACCCCCACCCCCCAGCAGTCAGGGGCACCTGCCAGCAGGCCCCCACGCATGTCCCCCTGCACCCCCACCCCCCAACAGTCAGGGGCACCTGCCAGCAGGCCCCCAATCATGTCCCCCAGCACCCCCACCCCCCAGCAGTCAGGGGCACCTGCCAGCAGGCCCCCACGCATGTCCCCCTGCACCCCCACCCCCCAGCAGTCAGGGGCACCTGCCAGCAGGCCCCCACTCATGTCCCCCAGCACCCCCACCCCCCAGCAGTCAGGGGCACCTGCCAGCAGGCCCCCGCTCATGTCCCACTCATGTCCCCCTGCACCCCCACCCCCTAGAAGTCAGGGGCACCTGACAGCAGGCCCCCACTAATGTCCCACTCATGTCCCCCTGCACCCCCACCCCCAGCAGTCAGGGGCACCTGCCAGCAGGCACCCACTCATGTCCCCCAGCACCCCCACCCCCCAGCAGTCAGGGGCACCTGCCAGCAGGCCCCCAATCATGTCCCCCAGCACCCCCACCCCCCAGCAGTCAGGGGCACCTGCCAGCAGGCCCCCACTCATGTCCCCCTGCACCCCCACCCCCCACCAGCAGTCAGGGGCACATGCCAGCAGGCCCCCAATCATGTCCCCCAGCACCCCCCACCCCCCAGCAGTCAGGGGCACCTGCCAGCAGGCCCCCACTCATGTCCCCCTGCACACCCGTCCCCCAGCAGTCAGGTGCACCTGCCAGAAGGCCCCCGCTCATGTCCCACTCATGTACCCCTGCACCCCCACACCCAGCAGTCAGGGGCATCTGCCAGCAGGCCCCCACTCATGTCCCACTCATGTCCTCCTGCACCCGCACCCCCCAGCAGTCAGGGGCACCTGCCAGCAGGCCCCCAATCATGTCCCCCAGCACCCCCACCCCCAGCAGTCAGGGGCACCTGCCAGCAGGCCCCCACTCATGTCCCCCTGCACCCCCACCCCCCAGTAGTCAGGGGAACCTGCCAGCAGGCCCCCACTCATGTCCCCCCCTACACAAAATAAAGATGCACAATCACGGCCCACTTCTACACCAAAAAACCACATCACGCCACCCCATTCTTGGGACGCAATGATTTCCCAATCCACCCCACACTGACATGCCTATGTCAAGACACAAACCAAAAGTCAACTATGTACATCAACACATGTCCGTCACACACATACACTGGTTGGCATGATTGTGTAAACCCACATTTTCACATGCATAAACCCAATGAGCGAATCCCACACATGGAACTAAAATATGAAAATGTATTATGTACATAAATAAATAAATGAAATGAAAGCAACCAAAATATCAATCATGAAATGAAAAGCATGTGAAAAAGATGAGTGAATGAAAATGATAATCAATCCATATTTTTTTAAAAGAAAAACAGTTCAAACTCTCCCTCCACCAACGCAAATCCAAAGGAAAGGTAAAATAAAATATCCATTGCTTCATGTTCATAATGAAAAATAAAATGAGAAATGAATCCATAGTGCAACTATTTACAATACATTGGGCCTCATTACACGGAAGGCGGTAATGGTTAACGGCCACCGTTAATGGTAACGGTGACCGTTAACCATTACCGCCTTACTACGAGGTCCCTTAGCGGGTTGGTGCTTTAACGCCTGCTTTTTGCAGGCGTTAAAAACCAACCCGCTAAGGGACCTCGGAGCTAATTACGGCACCGCAAAATTGCGGTGCCGTAATTAGCGCCTTCCCCATTCCCATAGAGCCCTATGGGGCAGAAATGGGAATGGGGAAGGGCAATGGCGGAAGGGGGATTTACCGCCCCTCCAACCTTGGAATGGGGCGGTAAATCCCCTTTCCGCCAAGGCGGTGCCGGTATTTTACCGGCATGAGCCATGGCGCTAATAGCGCCATGGCTCACCGCCTTCCGTGTAATGAGGCCCATTGTCCCTAAAAAAAAAATCCATTACTCCATGTCCATAATGAAAAAAAAAATTCAAATCAATCCATTGTCCAACTATGTAAAGGGTCCATGAGCCCAACCAAACAAATGAAACCTACCTAAGAAACTACCTAAAAAAAATCTATATACAATTGTCCGTGGCATTGTCCATTGACCACAAATAAAAGGAAAAGGAAACCTAACTCTAAAAACTATTTACAATGGCAGCGGGCTAGTCCGACAGCTCACTTCCCGATGTCCCGGGCCAGGCCATCATCGAACACCTGCTCGATGTCCCGGAGGTGGTCCTCTTCCATGGCCCCGAGGGTTCGCAAGGACGATGACATGTGGACCTCCAAGTCCCTGCGAATCGCCTCGAGGCACTCGTGCTGCCTAAGAGCCCTCCGCATGGAGTTTTCCGCCCTGACCATTGTGAGCCGTGCCTCTTCCACCCGCTGCCGCTCCGCATCTATAGGTGGGAAGATGGCATGGAGGACGACTGCCGCATAGGGAGTTCAGGTGAGGAGAGGGTCGGAACAAGGTCCAGCAAACGGAGGAATCCGGCCCTGGTGACCTGTCCAAGTAGGTCAACGCGGCCAACGAGACATTCGAGATGACGTGCAGTGTCCTCATGAAAACACTGCAGGTCATCTCGCATTTCCCGTTGACGCAACGCCATCCCACTCCGAACAGGCTCAACCCGGTCCCGGATAGCCACGTCCGCAGGGAGAGGAAGGCCAGTTGTTGAAAGCGGATCCCCTCGCTGAAAACGGGTCTGGACGTAGGCATCCCTGCTAGTGCAGGATGATGCAGTCACAGGATTGGGGACAGGATTACACACAGGCACATCCGTGGCGGCCTGTGCTGCCTCCTATCCCTGCCCCTGCACTGCACCACTAGCACCAGTGGAATCCCCACCTCCAGACCCCGTGTCTGTCCCTTCCACGGCCTCCTACTCCAACAAACCCCCCACCAACCTGAATGATTCCGTGCCATCTTACTCCGTCGGACCCTGTGGGGTCTCAGGTACCCCTTCTGCTGCCGAGGAGTCCAACTCCGACCTCCGCCTCTTGGACCTACCCTCGGAAGCTGCGGCCTGGGACGCGGCACCGGACTCCTCACTCCCTGATGAGATGACAAGTTGGGAGGGGAGCCGGGCCTTGCATCTCCAGCTGGCGTTGCGGTCCCTGCCGCTGTGCTCCACAGCACCCTCTCCGCCCTCTTCATCAGTTGACGCTGCAGACAGGGAGAGATAGAACACAGGCATCAGGGCACTGTACAATGGACTGATACACACATGACAGTTGCACATGAGTGGCAGTGTCAAACTTCAGACATGGCATCACAATCCAAAACACACATGTCATTTCAACTCACACACATGAGCAATTCCACAGCCATTTCGCACCAGCCAGCACCATCCATACGCATACAACAGCATGAGCAGCCAAAGGTGAGCCAGACATCACATGAAACACAGGGAGTGCACTAGACATGCACACATGGCACCACACTTACATGCATGTGTACACCTCCACTAACTGTCGCAGTGATGAGATCGGCATCCATGTCACATCTGGCATTCAGCCTTCTACATATCAGTGTCACATGCATCCATGTTGCATCACAGTTGCACACTAGTCAAATACACACATGCACATGTACACAGTGCAGATACATGCAGCTGGAACCAACATCCATGTGTGACACCACAACCTTGCAAACTTACATACACAGTCATTCAAACATGTGTGCTCACACATCTGCATTTGGCCTGCATGCTTACCCACACATACACCATCCATGTGTCTCACACATGAGAGGACTCGCATGTGTCAGCCTCACAGCCCTGTACATACACATCCATACATGGCCCTACAAAAACACATGTGCAACCTGCACACTACTGGCACACCACGACACGCACAGCATCCTATCAGTATGCATGTACACTTACCGCTCGACTCCAGACGGGTCTGCCTCTCAAGGACCTGGACGTGGAGAGCTGGGCATATGCGTTCCAGGACCCTCATTTGGTGGTCAGACAGGTGGCCCCGGCGCCCCTTAGCATCCGCTGCCTTCAAGAGGCGCCGGGCCTTGTTGAGGGTCCTGGACCTGAAGTCCTCCCAGTGCTTCTTGACATGTTGTAAGTCGCGGACTGCCACGACCTCCGCGTTGATGGCAGTCACGATGTCCGTCCAGATCCTGGTCTGTCCTTCCTTGTCGGCGCGCGAACTTCCAAAGAGGGCATCATACTGCCCCAGGACCTGCTCCACCAGGACACCAACTTCGGTGGCAGTGAAGCTGGGGGCCCTCTGCATCTCTGGCTGGGGGTTGCCAGTGGTGCCAGATGGTGGTGTGCCCGACATGGCAACCCCAGAGGCAGGTGTGGGTGGGCAACTGGGTCCTGGGGCTGGGCTGTGGAGGGATGGTATCGCAGTCACGAGTCTTCAGTTCCAGCAGGGGTGGTCACAGCAACTGCACCCCTGGCTGATGTGCAGGCAGCAAATAGCAGGGCACGTGGGCAGCAGGCAGTCAGGCAGCAGCAGATGGCAGATGGGAGCGTGCTCGGGGCTCTGGGGGGCAGTAATTCGGACTTCTGGGCAGGAGCGTGGTCTTCCATGTGTTGTTGCTTGGCCAGCTTGAGACGGAGTGATTTGGCACGTGAAAATCTTGCACGTCTGCGTTTAATTAGAGGAAAGGCCTTTAGCGCGTAAGCGCGTCAGGACACGTACGCGGTTTCATTGGACCAAAGGCCCTTACTGCGTAAGCGCTTCTGTGACGTGACGCATGCGGGTGTTTCCCTCATAGCACGTGATGACAGAACACACGTGGAAAAACTGCACGTACGAGTGTCAGTGCGTGTAATTGGAGGAAAGGGCCCGCGTAGACACGTAAGTGACTTGCACGTGTGGGCCGGTTTAAAAGGTATGTGTAGGACGCCATTTTCTTGTACGTGCTTTTCATGGAGAGCGAGTGGGTGAATTCTGTACTTCTTGTCGGTTCACACGCAATTACTTCACAGCGGTTCAATTTCGTACTCCCTGTTACTTCTGACAGATTTCTTCTTTTTTTTTGGGCCTGTTACCTCAAACAGCGTTCACTTCTCCTTTTGTCCTGTCTCCTCAGACAGCGTACAATTCTTCTTCTGGCGGGGGTGTTGCCAACGCACACACGCGCGTCTTTTTCACGTTCTTTTTCCAGGCAGACGGTGAGTCGCGCACGTATTTACCACTGTGCTTGCCCCATGTGTCGCGTGCCCCTTCAGAAATCATTGTAGGCTGCGTGTATTACGTGTATGCTTATTTTTGGGTTTCTGGGTGCCACAGCGTAGTGCGGGTTCATTTTTCCACGCATGTGGTCTACGAGGGGTTGCGTGCACGTTCATTTTTGTTTTTGGGGTGCCTGTGCATTGCGTGACCTGTCATCTTCCCCCAGGGGTCACAGACAGCCTTGTTAGAGCACTAGGGTACGAATTCTATCTAGTACCCTACCCCTTTCACCCCCAATTGCCCAGGACAATAGTTTACTGCTACTCCCATATGGACAACAACATCAGTGCCATGGTTGGGAGGCAACCAAGCGGTAAGGGAGGCAAAGGTAGCCGACCTTCAAAAGGTGGGCGTGGTGGGCGCAGTAGGGGATGTGGCCAGGATTTGCAGGGTGCTCCTAGACCCCCATGTGTGGAGGAGCAATCAATGACGCCCAGGCCCCCTCCCATGGTTGAGGGAAACGTGGCTGACACCATCACAGCTCAGCCCTTGTTGGACCAGCCCATTGTGGCACCTGACCTGGCACAGGATGACTCCCAGGCTGACTTCCAGGTCAGCAAGTCTAGGCCACGTGTGGCGATGCAAGTTGGTGTCACAAGGCCACGTGGTTCTGGGGCAGCTATGTCATCTGCTTCCCCAAGTAGGCAGGGTGGGGAGGCTGCAGGGGCATGCATGCCAGGGTTATAGTCATGTGGGACATGTGTAAATCACGCCTCCTGCTTCCCGTTTCCCTGGGCTTGCAAAGGGTGTGCCCAAGTGACAGTGAATTACACAGTGACGTTGGGCTCCCATAAGCTGTGTGGGCAGTCTGTAGTCAATACTGTGTATACATTCCTAGTGGATATTGTTGTTGTATTGTACACTGCATGGTGTATTGATATGTGCTTGTGCATCCATGTCTTCCTCCTAATTTACAGGTTCATTCCTCATGTCTTCACAAGGCCGTCTAGGTTGGAGATGGAGTTCATGTTGTATGCAGTACACTTACACATTTGCGTGTCAGCAACACTGTACAGTTGGAAGGGGTCGATGTGCTGGCATAATCAGGTTGTAAGACTACCACTACTTTAAGTTAGTACTGTCATGTTTTTGCTATTTTTGATGTGTTGCTGCATTGTATTGTTGGTAAGTATTTGGTCATGTGTGTTGTTGGGTCTACATTACTGTGAGCATATTGTGTGTGGGCAGTTTCCATTGGGGACAGTGTACTTTGTGACACTTGTGTCAGGGTTTGTGCATTGCTTTGTTTGCTTTCACATTGCATGACATGCCATGGTGTGTTTGTTGGTGGAGCTGGGGAGGGGTTGGGTGACATAGCGCTGTTCTCATGTTGTATTTTGCAAGGGGGTAATGAGTTTTTCAGCATAGATGTGTGTCATTTGATGGCACAGCATTGGTGGTGTTTGGGTAGGTAACACTTCCAGGTGACCAATCTCAGGCTGGTATGGTTGTGACAGTTGACTGTCCCTTATGTCATCATCATTGATTGTCAGCTGGTATGTGCCAGGGTTGTGTGCACTCCACAGGGGTGTGATGTTATGTGAAGTAATTAGCCACCAGCTGCGTACGGGCTGCCTCACCACGTGCCCTTTCCCCTCCCATGCGCAACGGGCGTGCATGTGGTTGGGGATGTGGGTGCACCACCATGTCCACCGGCAGGCCCTGGCGTGTTGCAACGTTGTGCAGGACACATGCTGCCACTATGATCCTGCACACTACTGGGGGAGCGTATAACAGCTGCCCGCCAGAACGGTCAAGGGAGCGAAAGTGTGACTTGAGCACTCCGAATGTGCGCTCCACTATGCCCCGGATTGCAATATGGGCTGTGTTGTATCTTACCTCGGGTGGCGTGGTGGGGTTCCGAATTGGCGTCATCATGTGGGTGCTCAGAGGGTAGGCACTGTCCCCTGGGGAGGTGGTGATGGGTATCATTAGTGGGGTTGTGACATTACTCCGTATCTGACATGCATGCATGTGCAGTGGCATTTATACTCACCTAGCAGCCATGTATCGCAATGCCGCCCAGCTTTTAGGTCCCGGTTTAGGGTTGACATTCTGTAAATGAAACTGTCGAGGGTGGACCCTGGATAGTTGGCATATACTGAGGTGATGATTCCCTTGGAATCACATACTACCTGGACGTTGATGGAATGCCAGTGCTTGCGGTTTCTGTAGATGTGCTCAGATGCCCTGGGGGGACGTAGAGCCACATGGGTGCAATCAATGGCACCTAGCACTTTGGGAAATTGTGCCACCCCGTAGAAATCCTGGACGGCAGCCTGCATTTCTGCAGGTCTTCTGGGCAGGTATATGTGCTTGCGGACTGATGGGCGTGCAGTCATGATGGCCAACACCTGGTGTAGGCAGCGTGACTGCGTGGCCTGTGACACCCCCCCACTATAGCACTTGCCCGCTGAAAAGATCCAGTGGCCAAGAAGTGCAGTACATTGAGGACCTTCTCCAGAGGGCTGAGTGCTTGGGAGCACAGGGTGGGTGATATGAGGTCATCCTCCCACTCACTCACCAGGTCGAGTTTTATGTGAGGTGGAAACCTGTACCTCCCATACACCTGGTCATCAGGCATCCCAAAAAGGCTGTTTCTGGGTG
The DNA here is from genome assembly GCF_040938575.1 of Ambystoma mexicanum. NCBI lineage: Eukaryota > Metazoa > Chordata > Amphibia > Caudata > Ambystomatidae > Ambystoma > Ambystoma mexicanum. The sequence continues at coordinate 1,504,045 of NW_027182465.1, read as the reverse complement.
TAAAAATTCTGGGCCTGACTATCCTCATCCTCCTCCTGCGGTATCCCACGACCACTGCTGCTAGGAACGGCGTCTGAGCTTGTTTGTTGTTTGCGTGCACTTTTATGCTGCGCGGGTCCACGTACGCCTGATAGAGCAAAGCAACCAAATACGACCCCCACCAGAGTCTGGTGTGTTTGTGGCCACGGCCAAAGAACCAAATGTCAAGTCCTACGGTTCGATCTCTTTGTAAACTCCCATCAGCTGATCCTCCAAGCCACCAGGAGGACTTGACTGTTGGCACTGGTTTGGAACCACGATTGCCCTGGGCTCCAAACCGTAGGACTTGCCCTATCATACACAACCAGGACGTGTTGGGTTTTTTTTTGCTTTGTTTTTCCGTTCTGTTGTTTTGCTTTATCTTTCATTAGATAGACTGCTTGTTCAGTTATACACCTTGTGGATGGTTTTTGTTTGTAAATGCTTATTTCTTGCCAACACCAGAGTTTACGTTCTATACTATTTGATGCAATTGATTGTGCATTTTTATGACCATTGTTTCTTTTTTTGAAAGTATCATCTTTGTAAATGCTCCTTTGGGAGATCACGTCCATTTGCTAGACAACAACTGTAAAACTAATAAATAGCCACTGAGCAATTACAGTATTTTTCCTTTATGTATTGTCTTTCACTCCAAGGCACAAACACTGGTTGCTTCGGGGTAGCCTGAGATATCAAATTAATTAGATATCCAGAGCACTTGGGTTTAACATTCATTGCTGAATAGGTGAATTAGTCTTAAGCCTTCTGCTCGCAGAGTACCACACGGAAAGTAATAGTGTGTGCCATAATAAGAAGAATATTTTTATTGGGATGAGGTCAGTTCCTTGTTTGTATAACAGTCTTTCTGATGCCCTTAACCTGACCTTCCCATTACATAGGGCTTTCCCTCCGGTTTACTTCTTAAAATGGCATCATGAACAGCCAACCACTCCTTTTCGGTTATCGTGTAATTGGCCTCATAAGATGTCAATTTCCTGGAATGGAAAGCCACTGGATGCAATATTCCTGTGTCAGGGCATTATTGCAAAAGAATCGCACCAACTGCCACATTGGAGGCATCTACTTCGACTATGTAAGGCAAGGCAGGATTAGGATGTAACAATACCGGGGCCGTAGTAAAGGCTGATTTGAGGAGGCCAAAAGCGTCCTGTGCTGAATGATTCCAAGCAAATGTATTCTTAGAACTCGTAAGAGAATTCATGGGGGGTGCCATGGAGGAGAATGACTTGATAAAAAAAAAGGCTGTAAAAATTGGTGAAACCAAGAAAGGATTTAGTTGCTTCAAAGTAGAAGAGATCGGCCAATCCAGAATGGCCTGTACTTTGGCGTTACTCCTTCGTATACCTCGATCGGTGATATCATAGCCCAAAAACTCCACCGAGGTGGCATGGAAAATAGATTTCTCCAATTTGGCATACAACTGATTCTCCCTGAGTCGTTGCAAAACTGAGGATACGTGTAAGACATGTAATCAGGAGAATAGATGAGAATGTCGTCTAGATACACTACGACATATATACCCAACATATCTTTGAACACATCATTGATGAAATGTTGGAAAGTGGCGGGGGCGTTGCATAGCCCGAATGGCATGACACAATATTCAAACAGCCCGTATTTTGTTTAAAGGCTGTCTTCCACTCATCACCAGAACGCATCCGTACCAGATTGTAAGCTCCTCTCAAATCTAGTTCAGTAAAGATTTTGGAAGAACCCAATTGGTCAAGTAAAACTGAAATCAGAGGGATTGGGTATTGGTTACGGATGTAACCATTGGTTACGGTAATTGCATTAAGTTCATGGTAATCTATACAAGGACGTAGGTCCCCCTCTTTCTTTGGAACAAAAAACATAGGTGAAGCCGCAGGGAACGTGATTGACGGATAAAGCCTGTACTTAATGATTTCTCTATGTATTCTTTCAGGATACCCTCCTCTTTCGGGGTTAGAAAATAAACCCTACCGTTTGGTATTTTTACCCCTGGAATGATATCAATGGGGAAATCGTAGAGTCTATGGGGTGGAAGCACTTCTGCGCCTTTGGGATCCAAGACATCCTTGTAAGTCGTGTACACATGAGGCATAGACACTGAGAAAACCGCCCCCACGGTAAGTGCGATCCCCAACAAGGATCGGCAGGGATGATTAAGCATGGTTTTGTGTCATAAGGCAGTGGTCATCGCAAAATGTAGACAAAACACAGAGTTCCCCAGTCACCCAATCAATGGCTGGGTTATGTAGCTCCAGCCATGGTAAGCCCAGAATCATTCAAGTGCAGTTATTATGTCAAAAGCGCTGGTTTCCGTATGTCCTGAATCGGAGGTCATGACCAAGGGCACAGTGTGTTTGGTAACCAAGCCTGAGAGCAAGGTGCTACAATCTACTGCATTTACCAGTTCAGAATGGTCTTTTGGGACAAGAGGCACAAATCGGGGAACCCCATGCATTTCTGAAAAGAGGACATTCGTGGGAATCCGCAGAGGTCTGAATTGCACAAATCGGCCCAGAATGTATGACCCAGAAAACCTGGCAAAGACCAAAATGTGGCGAAAAAAAAAGAATTTCTGCACATTTCACTCGGCTCACCCACCGAAACACACCGCCAACAACACATGGCCTACCATCCTGCATTTCCACAGGTGTCCCGATGTAAACGGTACTCACATGTGTGGCTGCACCTACCTGGACGCCAAGGGGAAAGCCTAAAGCACCCCTAACCCAAGTCTTTTCCGACAGCTGAATTTCACGATCTTTGCAGACAGGCACACCATACAGATATGGGCCTCGGGTGGCCAAGCCACCAAGGAAAATGGGGAACCCCATGCATTTCCGAAAAGAGGACATCTGTGGGAATCTGCAGAGGTCTGACTTGCGCAAATCAGCGCAGAATTTATTACCCAGAAACCCCTGCAAAATCCGAAATGTGGCAAAAAACCCCAATTTCTGCACATTTCACTCGGCTCATCCACAGAAACTTGTCGCCAACAACACATGGCCTACCGTCCCGCGTTCCCACATGTGTCCCGATGAAAACGGTACCTCACATGTGTGGGTGCACCTACCTGGGCGCCAAGGGGAAAGCCTAAAGCACCCCTAACCCAAGTCTTTTCCGACAGCTGAATTTCACGATTTTTGCAGACGGGCACACCATACAGATATGTGCCTCGGGTGGCCAAGCCACCAAGGAAAATGGGGAACCCCATGCATTTCTGAAAAGAGGACATCTGTGGGAATCTGCAGAGGTCTGACTTGTGCAAATCGTCGCAGAATTTATTACCCAGAAACCCCGGCAAAGACGGAAATGCGGCGAAAAAAAAAACTTTGCCGCACATTTCGCCCGGCTCACCCGCTGAAACACACCACCAACAACACATGGCCTACCGTCCCGCGTTCCCACAGGTGTCCCGATGAAAACGGTACCTCACATGTGTGGGTGCACCTACCTGGGTGCCAAGGTGAAAGCCTAAAACACCCCTAACCCCAATTCAGCTGAATTTCACGATTTTTCCAGATGGGCACACCATAAAGAAATGGGCCTAGCGTGTCCAAGCCACCAAGGAAAACAGGGAACCCCATGGATTTCTAAAAAGAGGACATCATTGGGAATCCGCAGAGGTCTGACTTGCACAAATCGGCCCAGAATTTATCACCCAGAAACCCCGGCATTGTCCGAAATGTGGTGAAAAAACACAATTTTCGGCACATTTCACTCGGCTCGCCCACGAAACACGCCGCCAACAACACATGGCCTACCGTCCTGCTTTCCCACAGGTGTCCCAATAAAAAAGGTACCTCACATGTGAGAGTGCACCTACCTGGCGCTGTTAGGCAGAATTATATGCAGTACCATTTGGGAACACCACACACAATTAAGACTACAAGTGACAGTACAATTTCACCTTTGGTACAAGCCTGTACTACACATTTAAAGTGGTAGCAGTAACAGAGCAGCCAGACTTATCTCAACAGTAAGTGAGCAGTATCAAATAGTTACACACAGGACAGCAATTACTATGATTCAGGCAAACACTGACTCAAAGTTTCTAAGTAAAAGAATATATATTTATTTACTCAACAGTTGTATAACATTTCACTATTATAAGCAAGTTAAAAATCACAATCATAAATATACCACACCACTTCCCTTAAATTCCACACAAGCTAAGCTCACAAAATGAAGTGGGAGCAAAATGGCACTCCAGCAATTTAAAAGGGAGGGAAAGACAAAGTTATTAGAAACTAGGCAAACCAACAGGTAAGTACTAAGGGCAATTGAACAAGAGGAACTTCAGTGAGGAGATGAGCTAGAAAAGGCTTAAGGCCAAAGTCAATGGGTCAAAAGACTTTTTCTGAAGATCACACAGTTCAGGGTAGTTTGCGGTAAAGTTCGTGGCACAGATTCCGGACGAGGTTGGTTGGTAGAAAAGTTAGTTCAAAGAGAAGAGAAGGACAAGCCCTCGGATTGGTAAAAGATTTAAAACACTTTTACCGCGGTTGAACGGAACGAGCAACCAAATTTGCACAGTACTTTAAAACAGAGAGGGAGTTGTTTCTGAGGCAAACGTTCCTGGTGGTTCCTGCAGGCTCACTGTTCCTGAAGAGACTGTCTGACTGACATGAAGTAGGAAGACTGAAAGGTCCTGCGCCACCCAGGGAAGAAACCAGCAGCAGAGCAAAACAACGAATAAAAGGTGCGCTCCTTAAAACCCAAGCAGGGTCCGACCTTCCTAGCTATCCGGCCCACTGTAGCTCTGTACAGCGAATTCGACCAGAGGAGGGGTCCTGGCTTGCAGGCGAACTGGTTGGTCCCACCAGCTCAAGGGAAGAAGTTTCCTGGAGGATCTTCTCTGTCGTCGGATTCGGAGATTCGGACCTGCAGCAGGGCTTCACCGAGCGGTTCAGTCGTGGTAGGGGTCCTCTTCTTCCAGTTCCTCGTTGGTTCTTTCATTCCAGTGGCCTCTCTGCTCTTCCAGTCCCAGAACCTGCTTTTTATGCAGTTTTCCCCCATTCATACAGCATGGCTGTCAATCACACAGCAGGGTGGCTGGCCTAGCAAGGCCAGTCCCCTTCGCCAATCAGACAGGAGTGCGACTTGGGTTACCAAGGGAACCCATGGCAGGGTTCTGAAGATCCCTCCCTCACATCCTGCCTACCTAGACTTTCAGGCGCCTTAAGGAGGGCTTCTGTGCAGAAGACTGCGAAAAGACAGCGAACAAAGGAATCATCCCTGGTTTGGCGCGCAGAGTAAAACACGAGAAAGATATTTACAAAAAGAAATGGTGAATAAACCCAGCCCGAACCAAAATAAAATGTATTTGGTCAAGCGGGTTTATGTTTGAGGCTAGTATAATTGCCTAAAACAATACCATGGTTATTTAAGATAACCGCGGTATAAAAAATAGGTTAGATACCACTACCACCAGCCAAGTCTTGATGTAAAGGGAGCGAAACAATTCTCCAAGAGGCAAAGACAAAAAGGGATGAGTTAACCCTTTCCAGTACTCCATGTAAGATGGGGTGTACTGGGTCTGTGGTTTAAAGTGACTACATAAAGTTAATGGCAACTTTACATGTTTCTGGGGGGTCGTAGTCAGCCCCAGAAAAATGGAGTCAGTGGGAAGTCTCAAAGACAACCCTGTGTCACTGCACTGAAGGTGCTGTGTAACACACACAAAAAGTGGTTCCCATGGAGTAGGTGAGGCTCCAGAGCCCAAGAGCACACAAAATGGTAAAAACACACATGGCAAAACGCATGTAAGAGGGGAAAAAGGCTCACACTCTTACCAGGTGAAAAACAAAATCCTAGAAATCCAGCAAAGCTGCTGAGGGACTCATTAGGTAAGGGAAATCAGCCATTTATGAGAATTCTCCCTAACACTCGCCCCCTCCAGACTAAGGGACAGGAGGATTTTTACTTCCATTGGATTATCCACGAGGTCTTTTTATGATAACTGGCATTTCCGCAGCAAGGCTGAAGCTTCATCCTTCAGATCACGCAAAAATACATTGGTGTTTTTTGCCATCAGAACACCAATGTCAGCATAAAGAGTGTTATCTTGAGGATTAATGTTTGATATACATAACGAGATCCTTCTCCAGCCAGCATGGGATCCAGAGATTGGAGACCCAGCGCATAACGTAACCTAGCCATTAATAAAGAAGGTGTTAGATTGAGTACCTTTTTCCATAAACAGCCCTCAATTCTTACCCAGTTGATTTAATCGGCCATTATTTCAATATCAATGACATATATTATGACAGGGATATCTTTGCCTTTGTAGAGTTTGATTAAGGACAGTAAAGTAAATCTACAGTAAACCGAAAGGATTTTATTAATTTGACACATGAGCTGGGTCACCTTCTTTCCAAGATCTGCACCCAATGCTGTCATAGAGGGACTTGATCGAATCATAAAGCCTACATATTTTACTTCCTTTACCACATGCAACCTTTCACCTGCCAGCCACCATTTACAACATGCAGTTCTCCTCATTGTTGTATGTTTATATGTCATGACTGATGTTTTACTAGGATTTATAACAAGGTCATTTGAATTAGCATAATTTTCAAAAGCTGTAATCAAATGTTGTAGGCCTATCGGGCTGCGATCCAAACGGACCACATCACCAGCACATGCTAGACAGGGAGCTGCAATACACCCCTGTTTTAAAGCTTTACTAGTTCTGATCGGTGAGGACAAATGACCCTCCATGACCAATTACACTTGTTTCCTGGTGTTTTCATGTAGGTGGATCAACATTGCCAGCAGACCATCCGGGATACCCCAATCTCTTAATTTGCACCATAGTTTGCCTCTACTGATGGTGTTGAAAGCCCTAGATAGGTCTATCCACACCCCATAGAGTCCCTGTTGGTTAGTTTGTTTATCATTTAGGATATTGAGGACCAAACCATTCCAAAAGGTTGACAAACCCTTCCGGAATCCTGTCTGGAATTTTGATAGAATATTAGAACGTGTGGCCCAATTTTCTAGTTCGTTCAGGACAATACACGCAAAAACTTTTCTCTCAGTGTCCCTCAATGCAATTGGGCGATCATTCGAAGGATTCCTGCGCTCTCCTTTTTTATATGTTAGGATTATTATTGCTGTGCTCCAGGATACGGGGCATTGTCGTGTTTTTATGATGTTGTTAAAAAGGAGTAGAATATTTGAGGTCCAAGTGCCAACCGAAGAACCTAATATTTCATTTGTAAGGTCATTGGGGCCTGCCACTCTGGAGCGCGAAGAGGTGCGTATCAGTTTTTTATCACCTCTGCTTCAATATCTAAATCTCATGTTGTGTTAGGGATTACTATACAATTCATGGGATTTGATTCCTCAAAGACCCCAGAGAAGTATTTTGTCCATGTCATTTCCATGATACAGTTTGACTGAACCACGGTTTGATATTGGATCTGTGCGTTTATAAGGTCCCAAAAGTTATGAGAATTGATATATGATATGATATGGCATTTATAACGGGCCTATAAACAAGTGTTTCAAGGCACAACAAGGCAAGAGAGGGGGGACAAAGGGAGGACAGAGACAGTGATCTTACTAGGGCAAGTGACATTGAGATTGCGCAAGTGCAGGGGCGAGGGGTGGGGAAAAGTGTGAGGGGAAAGGAGAGAGGGGAAGTGCAGTACAAGAGGACAACAGATTACAAGAAGTGCAGCCACCAACGGGTGGCGGTAAAAGGGTAAGTGCAGTCACAGGTGTCTAAGTGCAGGTAGGGGACTGTAGGGTTACAGATACAGACCCAAGTGCAGGGGTTGCCAGAGGGCAGTGCAGATTGTAAGGAACCTGGGCCGATATTAGAGGGTAGCCAGGTGACCAGTACAGATTCAGCCAGGACATTAGCATGGGAGAGGGAAAGAGAAGGCAGAAGCAAAGAAGAAGGTCTTGAAGTGCTTCCGGAATCGGAGATGTTTCTCCTCAAGTTTCAGAGAGGCAGGGAGGCTGTTCCAGAGGAAGGCCCCAGCCGAGGAAAGAAATCTACCACCAACTCGTTGCTTGAAGAAGCGACTGACCCTGAGGGAGTAGGAGGCGTAGGAGCGAAGAGCTCGAGTAGGAAGGTATTTACGAAGAGAAAGTTGGAGGTATGGAGGCACCGGGCCCCAGAAGGCCTTGTCTTGAACTTGATCCTTGCAACCACTGGGAGCCAATGCAGAGATTTCAGTGCTGGAGAGATGCAATCTCTGGGCTTGAGGCCAAGGACAAGTCTTGCAGTCCTGTTCTGGATGAATTGCAGAGGGCGGAGAGTAGAAGCAGGTATATTTAGAAAGAGGCTGTTGCAGTAGTCCAGCCTAGAGAGCACCAGAGCTCTGGAGACAGTGAGCTTCTGGGGGAAGGAGAGGAAAGGAAGAATACCTCTGAGGAGGTGCAGTTGGAAGTGTGACTTCTTAGAGATTTCAGAGATGTAAGGAGAAAAGGAGAGTGTGGAGTCGAAGATGACCCAGAGGTTCTTATCCTCACAGGTAGGAGCAGGAAGTGGCCCAATGGAGGGCGGCCAGAGAGTGGCAGGAAAGGAGGGTGTAGGCGTGCCGATGAAGAGAATCTCAGTATTACTGGCAATAAGGCAGAGATCGTTGGTGGGACACCACTCCTGGATAGCAGACAGGCAGTCAGAGATGAGAGAAGGAGAAGACGTGGCAGAAGGGAGCCTGTAAATAAACGTTGTGTCATCCGCATAGCAGTGAAAGTTGTAGCAGAGAGCGGCAATGCGGTGGGCAAGAAGTGCCAGGTATTGGTTGAACATCCAGGCCGAGAGGTTAAACCCCTGGGGAACACCACAAGTAGAGAGTGAGATAGAGGAAAGCAAGGACCCAAATTGAACCTGGGAGGGTCGGTCCCTGTTTGTTTTCTGTGAAGACTCTTAACATAGACAAGCCATCCAAGTTACTTCTCTCAAGCTTTATTGACCTTAACCAATTGCGATATTTGTAACACAGAGACCTCTTCTATGTAATGACATTTTTCATTTCAAGAATATTACTTTGCAGATCTCTTTTATGATCCATTACCTCCTTATCATAACTATGGGAATGAATCACCTGGTTTGGAACTCTTATCTACTTCCCATAGAAGCTCAAGAAAAGATCCCGGATCAGATACCAGGTCTAACAATGTATTGCTAGAACTCCTCATCATATCTTCCAACTTGGAATTAAGAATTTCACCCTTGGATTTAAAAGTCACAACACGATTTCTGCCCTGATTAACCCATAGCGGTGCTATATACACAGGTTTCGGAGGTCCTGCAATGGTATATTATATTAAAAAACTGCTGTTAGAAGTATATGGTCGCTGGTATCTATGTCCAATGGTCGCTGGTATCTATGTCCACAGCTCTAAACTCTCTACACTCCTTAAACAGAAGTTCCAATATTATGATGTAGTCTACGATTTAGCTGGAGGAACGTACCCAGTTATAGAACCATTTGCCAGAAATAAATTCCATTCCTCCAAAAATCGCTGACCATTCCTAGTAGATGCCCCTCTCTTAATTTCTCTAGAACCTAAACCCAAACAATCGGAGTTGAAATCAGCCACCATCAAGACACTGGGCATCATTACAAGTTTGCCGGTCCAGATATAACGGTACCGTTTTCCAGACCGCTAACTATGAGTTCTGTGGCTGTGTGGTGGTACACCCGCCAGGTCTGACCTGGCGGGCGTAACGCCACACACCCATAGACAGAGGAGGAAGCACCGGCACCATTACAACATGGTGCCAGTGTTTCCACATCCCCATTCCCGCGGAGTCCTATCGGACTCCGCGGGAATGGGGATTTACGGAATGCCGGCTCCGGATTTACCAGATCACCAAAGCTGTAATGCCCGGTAATTCTGGCAAGTCCGGAGCCGATAAATCCCTATGGGTCCATGGCAGCCTGCTGATTTTACCGGCAAGGCTACCACCAGACTCGTAATGAGGCCCACTGTCACCCGGGTAACTAATATGTATCATCAACAGTATCTCGGCCAAATCCTCCAAAATCTAAATCAGATTAGAATGCGCCGGGCTCCAGTATATATTAATTAGTACCAATGTTTTGCAAATAGAATTTTCTACAAGACATATCCTGACAGGCAAAATTCCCAATCTTTTTGAGGGCAGTTGTTCAATTGTCTCAACCTTTTGATTGCAAACTGCCACTATTAAGCTACCCGAAGGCCGTCCACCATTCAGGTTAGTTGCAGGCTGACTTAGTAAGGTAAAACCGTCCAATTTCAGGGGATCCCTCGACCATGTTTCTTGTAATAAAACTAAATCATGATCTTGGAAAATATACTTCTTCATCCCGTCCCCCTTAAATGAACTGGAGACCCGAATATTCCAACTGACAAGTCGCAAGCTATCCACCACTAAAGTAACTCTTCTACAGCATTTAGTTTCTGAAATATATCAGTCAGGATTCCCCGTAGCAGTGCCCACATTTTTCTTTCCCACCCTTGATTCCTCCTCTCACTTCCCTCTCCCTTGGAAACCGAATGAACTTCCTTTTCAAGCGACCCCTCTGTGTACATCATGTTTGAGGAAGTTATTCCAGCCCTTTGTTTTCGTTTAAATGGTGGAATGGACGGGGATACTTTCAACCCTAGGTCTAAGAATTCCCTTGACGCCTTCAGCATTGCTCGTGCCCCCAACTGTGAGTTCATTACCACCTCTGCTATGTAAGTTACTTGTTCATATGGAAAACATATATGTTCGATGTCATGTGAGGATAGTAAAAATCAGTCTGGTATTTGTTTTGTTATTATCAGAATGTTTCACCAATTCAAACTTGGTTGACCCTGAATGGTCTCAGTTCTCTGTAGCCATATTCTCGGAATTGAAAAAGGACCGTGTTCCTTCATGTTAGTGGACTAATTTTCCTCAACCAACGTCGCCTTCATTTCTGGCATAAACTTGCCTCCTATGGGCTTTAAGTCGACTTTCTCTGCTTCTGTAATCCCTCCTTTATGTTGTCCTTTTGAATTTATTACCATCACATCTCTGCTGAATAGAAGGCCTCGACTTGTTTTGGTTGAAGTGCTTTGCTCATATTCCATTCTCACATTACCCTTCAAGAATTTCAGGGCCCAGCATAGTGGGGCCTTTTCCACTGCTTTGTATCGTCCGTTTGAAGGACCACGCTGATCTTGGTAATTAGTGGACCTGAGCGATTTTTCAATGTAGAATCCTCATTGCCAGTGCTGTTATCCGCTTCTTTCATTACTTTATTTGTGTCTACTTGTTGAAAAGCGGACTGATTTAATACCTCCTGTCTGATCCTATTCAAAGCTTTATTTAACGCTTAAAAAAAAATGTCCTTTTTTTGGAATTGTTTTGCTTAGTTTATTTTATGATCTTGGTTTTCTTTGATTGAGATTTGATATTTTCTTTGGCGATTGCTTTCCTTTGTTGGGGTTCTCCCCATTTTTTACTTTTTACTATTTTATTTTTGGTTCTTGTTACTTGCCGTTACTGTATTCGATGTAGAAGCAGAGTTTGAGGACTCCCTACTACGTAAGTCCAGTGACTGCTGAGCAATAGCACTTGATGTGGAAGCAGTTTTAGAAATCTGGTTCCTGGATGGATTCGCTGGTTTGATGGCACGGTCTGTTTCTTGATCCATGATTGTCGCTGCCGGACCATCTGTTTAATTTGGCACTTTCGTAGGAGGATTTGAGAGTGCGTCACCAGATTGGGCAAGTCTTATGCATTCTTCGAGTGTTGACTGAGACAGATGGGTAGCGTCCAGCGGAACATCCATAATCAGATTATTCCTTTCATTTAGCTCTCTCCCCAGGATTGGTACCTCTGATTTCATTGATTGGAATTCCTGTTCCAACATAATCAGATATGACTTGATGTCCTTAGATATCATTGATTGCGTCTGACTTTCTTCCTTTAATGAGCACAAGGCATTAGAAACTGATGAGTTAATCAAGCCACTAAGGCCCACTGCCGAGGATTCACATGCCCGACTTTCCTAGTTAATTCAAGCAGGGTACCTGGTTGCATTTTAACTTCGGTCTTCAAAAGTTCAAATATATATATATATGTATTCAAAGTTGGTCTCGTAATAATCCTGAGAACTATCGATTACTCTCATTATTAGATACCACGAGCAAGATCTTTGCAGCAATTGTCTTGAACCACCTCAAAGACTGGTCTAATTCTAATAACATTTTACATCCCTCTTAAACAGGTTTTCGTGTAGGTTCCAATACACTGGTTAATATCAGATTACTAGATGCTATTTTTGATAGAGCTAAACAACATCACAGCCCCTCGATCTATGTAACATTTGTAGAGTTCAGTAGAGCCTTCGATAATGTTGATAGAAATAAATTTTGGGAAGTATTGCGCCAACATAAATGCCCAGAATGGCTTCTCGAGATTCTAGTAAAGTTGCATCAGAACAACAGTGCCTGGATACGCTTGGACATTAGAGGCTCCCTGTCACGCCCAATTGTAATTAATAAAGGTGTTAAACAGGGTTGCCTCTTTGCAGCACTTTTATTTAATTTATATATTGCCGAGCTCATACGAAGACTGGAAAAATGTGCCCTCAATCCTGTCAGATTTGCATCTTCTAACGTCACGGCTTTATTATACGCTTACAATCTAGTTATTGTGGATCATACCATCCACGGAATGAAGGCTCTTCTTGAAGAGTTGGGACGTTTCTCTAAAGAATATGGAATGACTGTTAATTTAAAGAAAACTAAGGTCATGCTTGTTTCTGCCAGAAAAATCAATCGGCTTACTATGTGTACCAGCTCGGGTACTATTGAATACTCTGACTCCTATAAATATCTGGGAGTCGAAATGGATAGTAAATTAGGATACGTTTCCTTAATAGATAAAGTTTGATAAGGACTACGCTGGTTACACATTGAGACAAATAATGAGCTTGTATACCCAATGGTTTATACCGGTTGTGTCCTATGGCTTGGAAGCATTTACTATGGGTTGTCTTCAATGGCTAGATAGGGTAGAGGGATACTTTTGGTGGACTGTGCAGTGTTTACCGCCATCATGTCAATTAACTATATAACAGCTGAATTCGGCTTGGATTCTCTTAGAGCATTGATACAATACCGTTGCGCCCTTCTCCCTTTAAAAGCTCTTTGTCACCCACAGAGCGAACTGCTTTTATCTGATAGGCAAGGCTGTTGATCCATTGGAATCCAGTAAAAAAACAGTTTCATCCTATGTTACTAGCTATTTTTCTTGTTATGTTAAGTTGAACTGGTCATTCAAATGCTCCTTTTGTGCGAATTACGAGTTTATAAACAAGTATTTAAAAACAAAGTTAAGCTAAACGATTGGGAAGATAACTTTAGCCAATTAAGTTTATTACATAATTACCAATATCTTGCAGGAATTGACTATAAGTATCTCTCTCCTCAATTTTATCTAATAAGATGTCCATGCCCTAAAGTACGCAGGTTTCGCTTAATGTTGCGCCTTAACCAATTGCCGGTTAGAGCCACCCATGGAGCAAGGTGGAAAATGGCCCTTGATCAGCGTACCTGCAGAATTTGTGAGATAGGGTCAAACGTTCAAACTGTACAACACATCCTTACTGCATGTCCCAAAATGGAGGATGTTTACTTTTCTTTGTATGGGCAATATTACCATCGGTTTGATGCTATTGCCTCAGTGCATTTCTGGAACTACAGTCTAAATACTTCTTCACAAGCTATGATGATTGTTATAATGTATGGCAGATAGCGTTATCTCTTCTTATTCCATCGGGAATGCATAGTGATCTTAGGGTAACAATATTGGATTGAGGACATATGCCTTTGTCACAGTTCTGCGATGTTGAGGCTTGTAGTTTGTGTAGGAGTTAGTCAGCAAATTCAATTGTAAAGTGAGATAAAAAAATGAACATGATATATTAGTTTGTTCTTAGTTTATGATATCAAATGTATAATGAAATATGGAAGTTTACACACTGTATAGTTGAATGTGAAAGTATGAATTTTTATTGAAATATTAAGAAAGATTGATATTTTATGGAGGTATTTTGTTGTAAAAGTTTTATTATTAACTGAAAACAACAATAAATAAAAATAGTTCAAATACACTGACCAAGGAGTTCAGGACGCAAATCAAAGCTGATAAGGTTGAGTTTGGCAACGTGTTATCAGAATGAATGGTTGATGAAGTGGGGGCCGGTCCTTTCCATTCTCGGTATCTGTTGATGAATGCTCCTTCTGAGAGGTGGATGGACCTCCACGGTCGGTTCCGACTAGTAGACCTGCCACATTTGGTGTTATATTGACCTCTTCTCTCATATCCAAATCAGCACCAACCTCCTCCAGGTTTATTTGATCTATCAGTCTTCCTTCGCACAGTATACTAAACACTGAGTGATACTCTCTTATTTGACATCCCCTTTTTTATTACACGCTGACATCCCCTTTTTTATTACACGCTTCATGGATGATGTTTTCAGTGTCTAATCCATGCCATTCCTTATTGTAGCACTCATGGGATGTGTTGCTGGGCATGTACTGGATGTCCATAATGGTACTTGATCATGGCTGGATTGGCATTGTAGTTGTGGGGGAATTCCCAGGGAGATGGACAAAATAGATGCTAGTTCGATCTAAATCGACATATTTTCTGGTTCTGGTGCCTTTAAATCGTCCCGCTAAATTGCACTGCTACTTTTCAGATTGTAGCAATTTGGCATCGACTCACTCCTGATAACAACCCCACAAACGTTATTAAACAAATTGTTAGGCAAGTAAGAAAGCAGGCATATTTTGGCAGGATAGGTTTTTCTCGCACTATCGAGGTGCGTACGTGACTCTTACTGAGGAGTCAATGCGATTTTGATGAGGAATGCGAATAGCAAGAGCAGAGTGCGAGTGGTACAGGAACACATATTTGTAATCAAAGGAAAGTACCAGAAAATCTACGTCTGCATCACAGAAATATAAGAAAAATAATAGGTCCACTTGACCTGCCTTCTAGCTTGTTTTAACATTCAATTTCCACTGCTGTGTGATTTCTTCACAACGTTTCTTGCTTGTCATGTTTTAGGGTAGCGTGGTCTAGGCGCAGTTGTCAGACATTTAGGGCTCCCTGGTCTAGGGGCAGTTGTCAGACCACACAGTCCACCAATCACAGGTCACACAGCCATAAATTCCCCCTTGGTTGACTTTCCACATTTGTTTTCTCTTTAAGTGCTGCAACACTTGTGCACATCAGTCTTTTGCTTTTTCCATCCATTTACAAGTGTTCTCCACATTGGTTTATCAACCTATTTACTTTGGTTCTGTTCATGGGGCTGCTTTCACCCTGTCTGCTTACACCCTGTCTGACATTCCTCTTCAGTTTACTTTCCAATCTCTGTTCTTTATTTTGTATGCTGTGGTTTTAATTCACACAGTATTTTCCACTCCATTCGGCATTCAATATTGTGTATTTTCATTTCAAACAGTGCTTCCTGTTCAGTTTAGTATTCAATATTGCATAATTGCATTCAAGCAGTACTTTCCGATCAGTTCGGTTTTCAATATTGCTAATATTTATTCACTTCCGTGAACCACTACTTGCCTGTGGTTCCCTGGGAGCGATCCACTCTCTCTGTGTCCTGTGATCTTCAATGGCTCTTCATGTCTCCATGGCGGCGGTCCCTGCTGTGCCCGCTCAACTTCCTGACATCCGGGATGCAGAGCGCCTTACTTCGCTTCCTCGTTCGGCATTTCTCTGCACACGCCAGCGTTCGGAATGGCTGCCACTTGCAGCCATTCTGTTTTGCAGTTGCTTGGCAGCTCCAGCTTTCTTCCTTCAATTTCACAGGCTCCCGGTCCTGCACTCGCCATGCAACTCATTTGTTTCGTGACCTGCAGGTCATCCGGGATAATTGCCAGTCTCTCGACCTCCTGGTCTCAATCCACCAAAGCAGCTCTCTCTCTCCCTATACCCTATACTGATTTGGGTACCACCTTTTATACACCTGAGCCTTGTTAAGGGGGCTCAGTGTGTTTTGTTGGCTGGTGTTGCCTGACCATAGCAAACTCAGTTACTGGGACAGGCCTATCCTTCAATAGTGGGTGCCTGTATACCCCTCTTCTTCGTCCCAGTACTAGAGTGGAGTTTCATATAGGAAATGGGCATTACTCCCAGTCCCCTCTTTTTCCTCTCAGCACTAGGTAGGGGTGAATGGGGAGGTATGGGTTGTGATTCTACATAACCCATAAAGACTGAAGAAGAGTAAGGTAGGTCAGTGTTAAGGAAGGGCAGATACCATGTCTCGTACTCAGGTACTCTATCCCCAAGGACCCTCCACCCAGGTGATCCTCCCGCGCTTGTCTGCCCCCAAGGTCGGCATCCAAAAGTGATGGACCTTCCCTGGCCACCTCAATAGGGGAGTGGTTGTGAGAGTATCTTCAGGTTTCTCACATACCCTTCCCCTATGCGGGTTGGACAGTAATGCTTCACAGGGGAACAGGGAGAGGAAGTGCACATTTCCTTGCACTTGTCCTTTCCGATGTTCCACTGAAAGGCAGTATGGTTGGCAGAGGCATAATGTAAAGAACTCATGGATGGAAAAACGCCTAATCTAAACCTAAATCTAAGATGGGTGCAAGCGTCGACCATCAAAAGAAAAATAAGGCAGTCCTAGTGGCGTTGAGTCAAATAAAAAGGCCTATACTAAGAAACCTATTGCCAAACCTTACAACTAATACCAAAAAGGGCTTGGGACAGTTTTCAAGAAAAGAAAGATGTGTTCTCAAATAATATGTCAGTATGCGGTAGCCTGGTTCTACCTTCCCAATGTTTTGAGCACAGGGTAAAGTGGGATCTTGGAGCACTGTGCTTTCTCAAGTTTCGCAGCCTGCAATGACAGTTCGTTTAAGCTATCAGGGCCATTGATGGCAAAGTCTCGTTTCTCTTGAAAAGTCTGTTGCCTTTGAGGACCTGACAAATTCAAATAATCAAACAAACAAAAGTTCCTTCAACAACTGAAAGTTTGTATCTTTGTTTTACTTAGCGTGAGGATTCTAAACCCTTGGGTTCCGCTCTTTTGGGTGCTGACCCCTCTTGATTCTTTCAGCCTTCCTACTCTGGGTTCACTATGGCTCTTCTGCTTTCCGCAAAGCTTAATGTCATTTTTTTAACAGTTCAACGTGGACATTCCTCATTCGTGTTCACTCTTGTGAACACACAGTTTCTTGGGACTTTGGAATTTTCCCCTCTTTACTGGAATCCATTGTTCAGGTTCCCCCTAGCTCAAGATTAGGGTGATAGTAGCTCATCCCTGGGCCCCCCTCTTCTGGGCGCTGACCCCTCTTTATTTTTAACGAAGCTCTTTTACACAGTTCAATGCTTGTGGGATGTGCTTCTCTTGTTTTCTCTCCATGTGGGATTCACTTCCCTTGCTTTTCAACAGTTTGTAGATCAAAGTGTTTTGATTGTACAGGGATTTTGCTTGACCTCCTGTAGGACCACTTTGACCTGTCATGGCGGCCTTTCTACAGCCTTCTGGTATCTGTAGTTACGCTCAGACGGGGATCTCAAGTTAGTACCCATGTGTTGCTGGTTCCCTCTGCAGCTGTCCTCCCCTTTACACTTTTACAGTACTTTGAACTTAGTTCAATTTGCCACTTTGTGATTTTCACCTCACTCTATCAGTTCTTCCCTCAACTCACCGGCTGTGATAAACCGCTTGGCTTTCCATCTTTCGGCGTCAAGTCCAGTACCATGGTGGCAGACATCTCTTCATTCCTGCTTATCAGCGTTAGCTTGCCCCGTGTACCATTGACATCTGCTGTAAGACACTTGTGCTATTGTTCGCAGCCTTATATCCTTATCGATGGAATAAGAAGAGATAACGCTATCTGCCATACATCATAAAGAACAATCATCATAGCTTGTGAATTTGTATTTAGACAGTAGTTCCAGAAATGCACTGAGGCAATAGCATCAAACAGATGGTAATATTGTCCATACAAAGAAAAGTAAACATCCTCCATTTTGGGACATGCAGTAAGGATGTGTTGTACAGTTTGAAAGTTTGACCCTATCTCACAGATTCTGCAGGTACACTGATCAAGGGCCATTTTCCTCCTTGCTCCATGGGTGGCTCTAACCGGCAATTGGTTAAAGCGCAACATTAAGCGAAACCTGCGCACTTTAGGGCATGGACACCTTATTAGATAAAATTGAGGAGAGAGATACTTATAGTCAATTCCTGCAAGATATTGGTAATTATGTAATAAACTTAATTGGCTAAAGTTATCTTCCCAATCTTTTAGCTTAACGTTGTTTTTAAATACTTGTTTTATAATCTCGTAATTCGCACGAAAGGAGCATTTGAATGACCAGTTCAACTTAACATAATAAGAAAAACAGCTAGTAACATAGGATGACACTGTTTTTTTACTGGATTCCAATGGATCAACAGCCTTGCCTATCAGAAAAAGCAGTTCGCTCTTAGAGTGACAAAGAGCTTTTAAAGGGAGAAGGGCGCAACGGGATTGTATCAATGCTCTAAGAGAATCCAAGCCGAATTCAGCTGTTATATAGTTAATTGGACATGATGGCGGTAAACACTGCACAGTCCACCAAAAGTATCCCTCTACCCTATCTAGCCACTGAAGACAACCCATAGTAAATGCTTCCAAGCCATAGGACACAACCTGTATAAACCATTGGGTATACAAGCTCATTATTCGTCTCAACGTGTAACCAGCGTAGTCCTTATCAAACTTTCTCACTAACATTGTTATCTGTCTCATGTGCATGTACTATCAATTAAGGAAATGTAGCCTAATTTACTATCCATTTCGACTCCCAGATATTTATAGGAGTCAGTGTATTCAATAGTACCCCAGCTGGTACACATAGTAAGCGATTGATTTTTCTGGCAGAAGCAAGCATGACCTTAGTTTTCTTTAAATTAACAGTCATTCCATATTCTTTAGAGAAACGTACCAACTCTTCAAGAAGAGCCTTCATTTTGTGGATGGTACGATCCACAATAACGAGATTGGAAGCGTATAATAAAGCCGTGTCGTTAGAAGATGCAAATCTGACAGGATTGAGGGCACATTTTTCCAGTCTTCGTATGAGCTCGGCAATATATAAATTAAATAAAAGTGCTGCCAAGAGGCAACCCTGTTTAACGCCTTTATTAATTAAAATTGGGCGTGACAGGGAGCCTCTATTGTCCAAGCGTATCCAGGCACTGTTGTTCTGATGCAACTTGACTAGAATCTCGAGAAGCCATTCTGGGCATTTATGTTGGCGCAATACTTCCCAAACTTTATTTCTATCAACATTATCGAAGGCTCTACTGAAGTCTACAAATGTTACATAGATCGAGGGGCTGTGATGTTGTTTAGCTCTATCAAAAAGTAGCATCTAGTAATCTGATACTAACCAGTGTATTGAAACCTACACGAAAACCTGTTTAAAAGTGATGTAAAATGTTTTTAGAATTAGACCAGTCTTTGAGGTGGTTCAAGACAATTGCTGCAAAGATCTTGCTCGTGGTATCTAATAATGAGAGTAATCGATAGTTCTCAGGATTATTACGAGACCAGCTTTGAATACATATATACATATTTGAACTTTTGAAGACCGAAGTTAAAATGCAACCAGGTACCCTGCTTGAATTAACTAGGGAAGTCGGGCATGTGAATCCTCGGCAGTGGACCTTAGTGGCTTGATTAACTCGTCAGTTTCTAATGCCTTGTACTCATTAAAGGAAGAAAGTCAGACGCAATCAATGATATCTAAGGACATCAAGTCATATCTGATTATGTTGGAACAGGAATTCCAATCAATGAAATCAGAGGTACCAATACTGGGGAGAGAGCTAAATGAAAGGAATAATCTGATTATGGATGTTCCGCTGGACGCTACCCATCTGTCTCAGCAACACTAGAAGAATTCATAAGACTTGCCCAATCTGGTGACGCACTCTCAAATCCTCTTACGAAAGTGCCAAATTAAAGAGATGGTCCGGCAGCGACAATCATGCATCAAAAAACAGACCCTGCCATCAAACCAGCGAATCCATCCAGGAACCAGATTTCTAAAACTGCTTCCACATCAAGTGCTATTGCTCAGCAGTCACTGGACTTACGTAGTAGGGAGTCCTCAAACTCTGCTTCTACATCGAATACAGTAACGGCAAGTAACAAAAACCAAAAATAAAATAGTAAAAAGTAAAAAATGGGGAGAACCCCAACAAAGGAAAGCAATCGCCAAAGAAAATATCAAATCTCAATCAAAGAAAACCAAGATCATAAAATAAACTAAGCAAAACAATTCCAAAAAAGGGCAGTTTTTTTAAGCGTTAAATAAAGCTTTGAATAGGATCAGACCGGAGGTATTAAATCAGTCCACTTTTCAACAAGCAGACACAAATAAAGTAATGAAAGAAGCGGATGACAGCACTGGCAATGAGGATTCTACATTGAAAAATCGCTCAGGTCCACTAATTACCAAAATCAGCGTGGGCCTTCAAACGGACGATACAAAGCAGTGGAAAAGACCCCACTACACTGGGCCCTGATCTTCTTGAAGGGTAATGCGAGAATGGAATATGAGCAAAGCACTTCAACCAAAACAAGTCGAGGCCTTCTACTCAGCAGAGATGTGATGGTAATAAATTCAAAAGGACAACATAAAGGAGGGATTACAGAAGCAGAGAAAGTCGACTTAAAGCCCATAGGAGGCAAGTTTGTGCCAGAAATGAAGGCGACGTTGGTTGAGGAAAATTAGTCCACTAACATGAAGGAACACGGTCCTTTTTCAATTCCGAGAATATGGCTACAGAGTACTGAGACCATCTAGGGTCAACCAAGTTTGAATTGGTGAAACATTCTGGTAATAACAAAACAAATACCAGACTGATTTTTACTATCCTCACATGACATCGAACATATGTTTTCCATATGAACAAGTAACTTACATAGGAGAGGTGGTAATGAACTCACAGTTGGGGGCACGAGCAATGTTGAAGGCGTCAAGGGAATTCTTAGACCTAGGGTTGAAAGTATCCCCGTCCATTCCACCATTTAAACGAAAACAAAGGGCTGGAAAAACTTCCTCAAACATAATGTACACAAGGGGGTCGCTTGAAAAGGAAGTTCATGGGGTTTCCAAGGGAGAGAGAAGTGAGAGGAGGAATCAAGGGTGGGAAAGCAAAATGTGGGCACTGCTACCGGGAATCCTGACTGATGTATTTCAGAAACTAAATGCTGTAGAAGAGTTACTTTAGTGGCGGATAGCTTGCGACTTGTCAGTTGGAATATTCGGGTCTCCAGTTCATTTAAGGGGGACGGGATGAAGAAGTATATTTTCCAAGATCATGATTTAGTTTTATTACAAGAAACATGGTCGAGGGATCCCCTGAAATTGGACGGTTTTACCTTAGTAAGTCAGCCTGCAACTAACCTGAATGGTGGACGGCCATCGGGTAGGTTAATAGTGGCAGTTTGCAATCCAAAGGTTGAGACAATTGAACAACTGCCCTCAAAAAGATTGGGAAGTTTGCCTGTCAGGATATGTCTTGTAGAAAATTCTATTTGCAAAACATTGGTACTAATTAATATATACTGGAGCCCGGCGCATTCTAATCTGATTTAGTTTTTGGAGGATTTGGCAGAGATACTGTTGATGATACATATTAGTTACCCGGGGGACATTGGGCCTCATTACGAGTCTGGCGGTAGCCGTGCCGGTAAAACCAGCAGGCTGCCATTTACCCATAGGGATTTACCGGCTCCGGACTTGCCAGAATTACCGTGGCATTACAGCCCTGGTGATCTGGTAAATCCGGAGCCGGGAATTCTGTAAATCCTCATTCCCGCGGAGTGCGATAGGACTAGGCGGGAATGGGCACGTGGAAACACTGGCACCATGTTGTAATGGTACCGGTGCTTCCTCCTCTGTCTATGGGTGTGTGGCGTTACGCCCGCCATGTCAGACCTGCCGGCTGTACCACCACACGGCCACAGAACTCATAGTTAGCGTTCTGGAAAACGGTACCGATACGGTTTTACCGGCACCGTTATATCTGGACCGGCAAACTTGTAATGAGGCCCAGTGTCTTGATGGTGGCTGATTTGAACTCCGATTGTCTGGGTTTAGGTTCTAGAGAAATGAAGAGAGGGGCATCTACTAGGAATGGTCAGCGATTTTTGGAGGAATGGAATTTATTTCTGGCAAATGGTTCTATAACTGGGTACGTTCCTCCAGCTAAATCGTGGACTACATCATAATGTGGGAACTTCTGTTTAAGGAGTGTAGAGAGTTTAGAGCTGTGGACATAGATACCAGCGATCATTGGACATAGATACCAGCGACCATATACTTCTAACAGCAGTTTTTTAATATAATATACCATAGCAGGACCTCCGAAACCTGTGTATATAGCACCGCTATGGGTTAATCAGGGCAGAAATCGTGTTGTGACTTTTAAATCCAAGGGTGAAATTCTTAATTCCAAGTTGGAAGATATGATGAGGAGTTCTAGCAATACATCGTTAGACCTGGTATCTGACCCGGGATCTTTTCTTGAGCTTCTATGGGAAGTAGATAAGAGTTCCAAACCAGGTGATTCATTCCCATAGTTAGGATAAAGATGTAATGGATCGTAAAAGAGATCTGCAAAGTAGTATTCTTGAAATTAAAAATGTCATTACATAGAAGAGGTCCCTGTGTTACAAATATCGCAATTGGTTAAGGTCAATATAGCTTGAGAGAAGTAACTTGGATGGCTTGTCTATGTTAAGAGCCGTCACAGAAAACAAACAGGGACCGACCTTCCCAGGTTCAATTTGGGTCCTTGCTTTCCTCTATCTCACTCTCTAGTGAGGGTTTAACCTCACGGCCTGGATGTTCAACCAGGCCGTGACACTTCTTGCCCACCGCATTGCCGCTCTCTGCTACAACTTTCAGTGCTATGCGGATGACACAACGTTAATTTACAGGCTCCCTTCTGCCACGTCTTCTCCTTCTCTCATCTCTGACTGCCTGTCTGCTATCCAGGAGTGGTGTGCCACCAACGACCTCTGCCTTAATGCCAGTAATACTGCGATTCTCTTCATCGGCACACCTACACCCTCCTTTCCTGCCACTCTCTGGCCGCCCACCATTGGGCAACTTCCTGCTCCTACCTGTGAGGATAAGAACCTCTGGGTCATCTTCGACTCCACACTCTCCTTTTCTCCTTACATCTCTGAAATCTCTAAGAAGTCACACTTCCAACTGCACCTCCTCAGAGGTATTCTTCCTTTCCTCTCCTTCCCCCAGAAGCTCACTGTCTCCAGAGCTCTGGTGCTCTCTCGGCTGGATTACTGCAACAGCCTCTTTCTAAATCTACCTGCTTCTACTCTCCGCCCTCTGCAATTCATCCAGAACAGGACTGCAAGACATGTCCTTGGCCTCAAGCCCAGGGATTGCATCTCTCCAGCACTGAAATCTCTGTATTGGCTCCCAGTGGCTGCAAGGATCAAGACAAGGCCTTCTGGGGCCTGGTGCCTCCATACCTCCAACTTTCTCTTCGTAAATACTTTCCTACTCGAGCTCTTCGCCCCTATGCCTCCAACTCCCTCAGGGTCAGTCACTTCTTCAAGCAACGAGTTAGTGGTAGATTTCTTTCCTCAGCTGGGGCCTTCCTCTGGAACAGCCTCCCTGCCTCTCTGAAACTTGAGGAGAAACATCTCCGGTTCCGGAAGCACCTCAAGACCTTCTTCTTTGCTTCTGCCTTCTCTTTCCCTCTCCCCTGCTGATGTCTTGGCCGAAACCGCACTGGTCACCTGGCTACCCTCTAATATCGGGCCAGGTTCCTTACCACCCAGTTGAACACCTGCACTGCCCTCTGGCAACCACTGCACTTGGGTCTGTATCTGTAACCCTACAGTCCCCTTCCTGCACTTAGACACCTGTGACTGCACTTACCCTTTTACCGCCACCCGTTGGTGGCCGCACTTCTTGTAATCTGTTGTCCTCTTGTACTGCACTTCCCCTCTCTCCTTTCCCCTCACACTTTTCCCCACCCCTCACCCCTGCACTTGCGCAATCTCAATGTCACTTGCCCTAGTAAGATCACTGTCTCTGTCCTCCCTTTGTCCCCCCTCTCTTGCCTTGTTGTGCCTTGAAACACTTGTTTATAGGCCCGTTATAAATGCCATATCATATCATATATCAATTCTCATAACTTTTGGGACCTTATAAATGCACAGATCCGATATAAATCCGTGGTTCAGTCAAACTGTATCACTGAAATGACATGGACAAAATACTTCTCTGGGGTCTTTGAGGAATCAAATCCCATGAATTGTATAGTAATCCCTAACACAACATGGGATTTAAATATTGAAGCAGAGGTGATAGAAAAACTGATACGCAACTCTTCGTGCTCCAGAGTGGCAGGCCCCAAGGACCTTACAAATGAAATATTAGGGTCTTCGGTTGGCATTTGGACCTCAAATATTCTACTCCTTTTTAACAACATCATAAAAACACGACAATGCCCCGTATCCTGGAGCACAGCAATAATAATCCTAACATATAAAAAAGGAGAGCGCAGGAACCCTTCGAATGATCGCCCAATTGCATTGAGGGACACTGAGAGAAAAGTGTTTGCACGTATTGTCCTGAAAGAACTAGAAAATTGGGCCGCACATTCTAATATTCTATCAAAATTCCAGACAGGATTCCGGAAGGGTTTGTCAACCTTTTGGAATGGTTTGGTCCTCAATATCCTAAATGTTAAACAAACTAACCAACAGGGACTCTATGGGGTGTGGATAGACCTATCTAGGGCTTTCGACACCATCAATAGGGGCAAACTATGGTGCAAATTAAGAGATTGGGGTATCCCGGATGGTCTGCTGGCAATGTTGATCCACCTACATGAAAACACCAGGAAACAAGTGTGATTGGTCATGGAGGGTCATTTGTCCTCGCCGATCAGAACTAGTAAAGGTTTAAGACAGGGGTGTATTGCAGCTCCCTCTCTAGCATGTGCTGATGATGTGGTCCGTTTGGATCACAGCCCGATAGGCCTACAACATTGGATTACAGCTTTTGAAAATTATGCTAATTCAAATGACCTTGTTATGAATCCTAGTAAAACATCAGTCATGACATATAAACATACAACAAAGAGGAGAACTGCATGTTGTAAATGGTGGCTGGCAGGTGAAAGGTTGCATGTGGTAAAGGAAGTAAAATATCTAGGCTTTATGATTCGATCAAGTCCCTCTATGACAGCATTGGGTGCAGATCTTGGAAAGAACGTGACACAGCTCATGTGTCAAATTAATAAAATCCTTTCGGTTTACTGTAGATTTACTTTACTGTCCTTAATCAAATTCTACAAAAGCAAAGATATCCCTGTCATAATATATGTCATTGATATTGAAATAATGGCCGAGAAAATCAACTGGGTAAGAATTGAGGGCTGTTTATGGAAAAAGGTACTCAATCTAACACCTTCTTTATCAATGGTTAGGTTACGTTATGCGCTGGGTCTCCAATCTCTGGATCCCATGCTGGCTGGAGAAGGATCTCGTTATGTATATCAAACATTAATCCTCAAGACAACACTCTTTATGCTGACATTGGTGTTCTGATGACAAAAAACACCAATGTATATTTGCGTGATCTGAAGGATGAATCTTTAGCCTTGCTGCGGAAATGCCAGTTATCATAAAAAGACCTTGTGGATAATCCAATGGAAGTAAAAATCCTCCTGTCCCTTAGTCTGGAGGGGGTGAGTGTTAGGGAGAATTCTCATAAATGGCTGATTTTCCTTACCTAATGAGTCCCTCAGCAGCTTTGCTGGATTTCTAGGATTTTGTTTTTCACCTGGTGAGAGTGTGAGCCTTTTTCCCCGTCTTACATGCGTTTTGCCATGTGTGTTTTTACCATTTTGTGTGCTCTTGGGCTCTGGAGCCTCACCTACTCCATGGGCACCACTTTTTGTGTGTGTTACACAGCACCGTCAGTGCAGTGACACAGGGTTTTCTTTGAGACTTCCCACTAACTCCATTTTTCTGGGGCTAACTACGACCCCCCAGAAACATGTAAAGTTGCCATTAACTTTATGTAGTCACTTTAAACCACAGACCCAGTACACCCCATCTTACATGGAGTATTGGAAAGGGTTAACTCATCCCTTTTTGTCTGTGCCTCTTGGAGAATTGTTTCGCTCCCTTTACATCAAGGCTTGGCTGGTGGTAATGGTATCTACCCTATTTTTTATACCATGGTATTGTTTTAGGCTGTTATACTAGCCTCAAACATAAACCCGCTTGACCAAATACATTTTATTTTCGTTCGGGCTGGGTTTATTCACCATTTCTTTTTGTAAATGTCTTCCTCGTGTTTTACTCTGCGCGCCAAACCAGGGATGATTCCTTTGTTCGCTGTCTTTTCGCAGTCTTCTGCACATAAGCCCTCCTTAATGCGCCTGAAAGTCGAGGTAGGCAGGATGTGAGGGAGGGATCTTCAGAACCCTGCCATGGGTTCCCTTGTTAACCCAAGTCGCACTCCTGTCTGATTGGCTAAGGGGATTGGCCTTGCTAAGCCAGCCACCCTGCTGTGCGATTGACAGCCAGGCTGTATGAATGGGGGAAAACTGCATAAAAAGCAGGTTCTGGGACTGGAAGAGCAGAGACGCCACTGGAATGAAAGAACCAACGAGGAACTGGAAGAACAGGACCCCTACCACGACTGAACCGCTCGGCGAAGACCTGCTGCAGGTCCGAAACTCTTTCGACGACAGAGAAGATCCTCCAGGAAACTTCTTCCCTTGAGCTGATGGGACCAACCAGTTCGCCAGAACTGCAAGCCAGGACCCTTCCTCTGGTCCAATTCGCTGTACAGAGCTACAGTGAGCTACAGTGGGCCGGATAGCTAGGAAGGTCGGAAGCTGCTTGGGTTTTAAGGAGCGCACCTTTTATTTGTTGTTTTGCTCTGCTGCTGGTTTCTTCCCTGGGTGGTGCAGGACTTTTCAGTCTTCCTACTTCATGTCAGTCAGACAGTCGCTTCAGGAACAGTGAGGCTGCAGGAACCACCAGGAACGTTTGCCTCAGCTACAACTCCCTCTCCGTTTTAAAGTACTGTGCAAATCCGGTTGCTCGTTCTGTTCAACCGCGGTAAAAGTGTTTTAAATCTTTTGCCAATCCGAGGGCTTGTCCTTCTCTTCTCTTTAAACTAACTTTTCTACCAACCAACCTCATCCGGAATCTGTGCCACGAACTTTACTGCAAACTACCCTGAACTGTGTGATCTTCAGCAAAAGTCTTTTGACCCATTGACTTTGACCTTAACCCTTTTCTAGCTGATCTCCTCACTGAAGTTCCTCTTGTTCAATTGCCCTGAGTACTACCTGTTGGTTTGCCTAGTTTCTAATAACTTTGTCTTTTCCTCCCTTTTAAATTGCTGGAGTGCCATTTTGCTCCCACTTCATTTTGTGAACTTAACTTGTGTGGAATTTAAGGGAAGTGGTGTGGTGTATTTATGATTGTGATTTTTAACTTGCTTATAATAGTGAAATGTTATACAACTGTTGAGTAAATAAATATATATATTCTTTTACTTAGAAACCTTGAGTCAGTGTTTGCCTGAATCATAGTAATTGCTGTGTTGTGTGTAACTATTTGATACTGCTCACTTACTGTTGAGATAAGTCTGGCTGCTCTGCTACTGCTACCACTTTAACTGTGTAGTACAGGCTTGTACCAAATGTGAAAATGTAACGTCACTTGTAGTCTTAATTGTGTGTTGTGTTCCCAAAGGGTACTGCATATAATTCTGCCTAACAGCGCCAGGTAGGTGCACCCTCACATGTGAGGTAGCTTTTTTTTTGGGACACCTGTGGGAAAGCAGGACGGTAGGCCATGTGTTGTTAGCGGCGTGTTTCGGTGGGAGAGCCGAGTGAAATGTGCCGAAAATTGGGTTTTTTCACCACATTTCGGACTATGCCGGGGTTTCTGGGTGATAAATTCTGGGCCGATTTGCGCAAGTCAGACCTCTGCGGATTCCCACGGATGTCCTCATTTCAGAAATCCATGGGGTTCCCTGTTTTCCTTGGTGGCTTGGACACACTAGGCCCATTTCTTTATGGTGTGCCCATCTGAAAATATTGTGAAATTCAGCTGTCGAAAAAGACTTGGGGTTAGGGGTGTTTTAGGCTTTCCCCTTGGCGCCCAGGTAGGAGCACCCACACATGTGAGGTACCGTTTTCATCGGGACTCCTGTGGGAACGCGGGATGGTAGGCCATGTGTTGTTGGTGGCATGTTTCAGTGGGTGAGCCGGGTGAAATGTGCGGAAATTTACTTTTTTCCGAAACATTTTGGTCTTTGCCAGGGTTTCTGGGTACATTCTGGGCCGATTTGCGCAATTCAGACCTCTGCGGATTCCCATGGATGTCCTCTTTTCAGAAATGCATGGGGTTCCCCGTTTTGTGCCTCTTGTCCCAAAAGACCATCCTGAACTGGTAAATGCAGTAGATGGTAGCACCTTGCTCTCAGGCTTGGTTACCAAACACACTGTGCCCTTGGTCATGACCTCCGATTCAGGAAATACGGAAATCGGCACTTTTAACATAATAACTGCACCTGAATGATTCTGGGCTTACCATGGCTGGAGCTACATAACCCAGCCATTGATTGGGTGACTGGGGAACTCTGTGTTTTGTCTACATTTTGCGATGACCACTGCCTTCTGACACGAAACCATGCTTACTAATCCCTGCCGATCCTTGTTGGGGATCACACTTACCGTGGG
The DNA here is from genome assembly GCF_040938575.1 of Ambystoma mexicanum. Taxonomy (NCBI): domain Eukaryota; kingdom Metazoa; phylum Chordata; class Amphibia; order Caudata; family Ambystomatidae; genus Ambystoma; species Ambystoma mexicanum. The sequence continues at coordinate 1,475,231 of NW_027182465.1, read as the reverse complement.
GGCGGTTTTCTCAGTGTCTTTGCCTCATGTGTACATGACTTACAAGGATGTCTTCGATCCCAAAGGCGCAGAAGTGCTTCCACCCCATAGACCCTATGATTGCCCCATTGATATCATTCCAGGGGCAAAAATACCAAACGGTAGGGTTTATTTTCTAACCCAGAAAGAGGATGTATCCTGAAAGAATACGTAGAGAAATCATTAAGTACAGGCTTTATCCATCAATCACGTTCCCCCGCGTCTTCACCTATGTTTTTTATTCCAAAGAAAGAGGGGGATCTACGTCCTTGTATAGATTACCGTGAACTTAATGCAATCACCGTAACCAATGGTTACATCCGTAACCAATACCCAATCCCTCTGATTTCAGTTTTACTCGACCAATTGGGTTCTTCCAAAATCTTTACTAAACTAGATTTGAGAGGAGCTTACAATCTGGTACGGATGCGTTCTGGTGATGAGTGGAAGACAGCCTTTAAAACAAAATATGGGCTGTTTGAATATTGTGTCATGCCATTAGGGCTATGCAACACCCCCGCCACTTTCCAACATTTCATCAATGATGTGTTCAAAGATATGTTGGGTATATATGTTGTAGTGTATCTAGACGACATTCTCATCTATTCTCCTGATTACGAGTCACATGTCTTACACGTATCCTCCGTTTTGCAACGACTCTGGGAGAATCAGTTGTATGCAAAATTGGAGAAATGTATTTTCAATGCCACCTCAGTGGAGTTTTTGGGCTATGATATCACCGATTGAGGTATACGAAGGAGTAACGCCAAAGTACAGGCCATTCTGGATTGGCCGATCCCTTCTACTTTGAAGCAACTAAATCCTTTCTTGGTTTCACCAATTTTTACAGCCGTTTTATCAAGTCATTCTCCTCCATGGCAACCCCCCTGAATTCTCTTACGAGTTCTAAGAATACTTTTGCTTGGAATCATTCAGCACAGGATGCTTTTGACCTCCTCAAATCAGCCTTTACTACGGCCCCAGTATTGTTACATCCTAATCCTGCCTTGCCTTACATAGTCGAAGTAGATGCCTCCGATGTGGCAGTTGGTGCGATTCTTTTGCAAGAATGCCCTGACACAGGAATATTGCATCCAGTGGCTTTCCATTCCAGGATATTGACATCTTATGAGGCCAATTACACGATAACCGAAAAGGAGTGGTTGGCTGTTCATGATGCCATTTTAGTCTGGTGTCATCACCTCCTAGGTACTTCAGTCCGTGTACAGGTCGTCACAGACCACCGGAACCGCCTGGCTCTGCACTCTGTGAAATGCATACAGCCAGACACACTCAATTATTTTCCATGTATCATTTTGAAATCACGTACAGACCTGGTTCCAAACATTGCAAGGCCGATACACTGTCTCGCATACATGGTGTCCCATCACGTGACCATAAAGGCAATCACCTCCTGCTTCCACATCAGGTTGTTTGCGCTTGTGTTATGCAAGCCCCTTTACACACTTCACTGTTGCAGTGGGTTTGTTCTAATCCCACACTTGTGCAGGAGCTGGGACTAACAGTACTCAAGAGTTTACGTTATCACCTGGGCTTAATATATCTTCCTGATTCCGACTCCAGTGGTGTCACGACTCCAGGTTCGCAGCCCACCCAGATGTACGGAAAACGCTTGAACTATTACAATGTTGGTGCTGGTGGTCTTTCATGAAGAAGGACATACCCGAATACATAAAATCCTGTGCGTTCTGTGCTCAGTGCAAAAATGTACTGTACAAACCTATTGGTTTGTTACGTCCTTTACCAGTTCCTGACCAACCTTGGGAAATGTTGTCCATGGACTTCATTGTTGAACTACCAGACGATCATGGTTTTAACACTATCTGGGTTGTTATTGATTCTTTTTCCAAGATGGCCCTCTTTGTACCATGTAAAGGTCTTCCTAACGCACCTGAATTGGCGGATTCGATTCTGCAACAGGTATATCATTTATTTGGTCTCTCACACATTATCATATCTGATCGTGGAACTCAACTCACCTCTAAATTTTGGAGGGCTCTCACGAAGTCCTTGGGTATCGAGGACTGTTTTTCTACAGCCTATCATCCGCAGACAGATGGCCAGGCGGAACATCTGAATGCCACTCTTGAACAATACCTGCAATGTCTATCCTTCAACACCAGGATACCTGGTTGTCTGTTCTTGTAATGGCGGAATTCGCTTTCAATAACTCATTACATACTTCTACTGGTACTTTGCCCTTTTACGCTATGTAAGGTAGACATCCCTGTACCCTTCCATTGGAGCCTGCATTGTCCTCAAATAGTCCTGCCGGCATGGCCTGGGTACGTGATCTGACTAAAGTTCGGAAGATTGTGTCCAACCGTTTGTATGAAGCCAAACTCCATCAAAAGAAACATGCAGACGCCCATAGATCTCCTGCCCCCTGTTATGTGGTAGGTTCAAGGGTCTGGTTGTCCACACGTAATCTATGGTTGCCAGGTCGTCGTTTACTCCTGCCTCGTTTTGTGGGTCCTTATCCAGATACTGCTCTTGTGAATCCAGTCACGGTGCGTCTGGATCTGCCTACATCTTGGCGCATCCACCCGGTCTTCCACGTCTCCCTCCTTAAACCATTTCATCCTTCCACCAGGTTGTCTGATCATCCACCCCCGATTACCGTACAGAGTTTGGACAAGTATGAAGTCAATCGCATACTCGATACTAAGGTCTCACGTGGGGTGATTCTCTACCTAGTAGACTGGAACGGCTACGGTCTTGAGTACAGGACTTGGGAGCCTTTACGGAGCAAATGTGCCCCACCGTTGATATCTCAATTTTGGTCTCTCAGGGGGAGGGCATCTTTGAGGAGGGGTACTGCCAGGATTAGCCCTACATCAAATATTTCCCATTCATTCAGAAATGGGTGTCCGGGCGTGAAACAGTGCTTGAACAGTAAAGGACCGCTGCTTATACGGTCGTCTAATCTCCCGCATCATCTACGCTGTTCCCGATTCCATAGATATAATGGACACGGGTTACCATGGCGACTGTGGCATCCATTACTTTCCTCTTACAATGTGTCACGCGGAGGGCATGGAGTTTAACTCCCATGGCAACCTATATAACACTACCGGGATGCTCACCTCGCCATTTCTGATTTTGAATCAATCGCGGCTTTGCTTTGCTTCATTTCTTGTTTCCTGTGAACTTTCGACTTGCTCCTTTTTCCTTGCCTTGTACTCCTGTGATCATTGTGACCTGGACCTTTATACTGACATCCCGGTTGTCTGCCAATTCGGACCTGTTTGCTTACCGGTGTACCAAACCTGGTCTGCTTTCCGTCTTTCAGCTTGCCTGCTGATAAGGAACTGCCTGCCTTCCTGTTTACCGATCCCGGTCTGCATTCTGACACTCCCGCTTGCCCGCTGATTTGGAATTCACCTACTTGGATTGCCAACCTTTCATTCCTCACGTCTTGGAAGACACCAACAAAACCCTAGTGTATCATAAGAAAGCGCTGAACTTGAGACTGCCTACATGCGCTGAAGTCGTTAGGCGTCCTCGTGCCGGCAGGATAGAACTGGGACTAGAGACTGCCTCAATTCGTTTAGGCATCCTCGTGCCATTGGGCTAGGAATAGAACACACTGGGTGTAATGTTGGTACAGGAGTATCATCAGAAAGGTTATTGGTAAGTCTCTGCAATTGCTGTTTCTCATTCCTTGATCCTCAATCCTATCCTTGTCTCATGACAATCTTATGTCTCATTAGATTGCGTAGTACCATCCAGTCTTGTGTTCCGAATTGACCCAGAGCAACCAGGAAGAATTCTTGTTCATTCTGGTCAGTGCTTTGGTATTTCTTTACTGTGTTCATTGCTTAAAGTGAAATTGACTTTCCAAGTAACTTGCCCTTGTGCCTTTGCAGTGCCTGGTCATTTGTGTGATGTTCCTTATATTTTGACTAATAGATCCTTCTGTAATTTACCTTGTGTGTTCAGAGGGTTACATTGGTAGGAAGAACTCGACGGCTACACTACGGGTATAACCTTAGGTTCTACTACCTCGGATTCTGACAATAATGATGAAATAGTGGTTGCAACACCTATGAATGGACAAGTTGCAAATGCTGTAAAACAAAGAAGTAACTTTAACTGACTGGGCCCCCCTGCACTGAATCAATTTGCTTGATAGGAGATTTGGATTTCTCTCTGTTTGTCCGGGCTATCAAAAGAATTTAAGGGCAGGTTATGATACGATCTCCTCCTAGAATGATGTGTGTTACCAAATTTGACCTTATTACGACTGGATACGTTGTGAACATCAAGTGGTTGTTGCAGACCAGGGCCTGTTGTCGATGAGGACGCTGCGCAGGAGGAAGTGTCCATATCGGAAGATTGAAGAGATTTACAGGCCGATTCATGGAATTAACGTGCGCTGAAAATTTCAGTGCAAGCGCGCGAAAGCGTGCGAATCGCAGTGCCAGTGCGAAAATCGCAGCGTAACCCCCGCACAGCGATTCATGGAAGTCCATGCGCGTGGAAATCCATGGAGGTGCGCTAACATCCTGCTTGGCGCATGCTGGCGCACACGTCTTCAAACAGCATGCGCTAAGCGCACAGCGAAAGCACACATAGCGCGGCGCACACAACAAAAGTAGGCATAACACGGGGCGTGACACGCGGAATCGGGAACAACGAGTGAAAATGTGGGCGTCACGAGCGAAGTACAGGAGACAAGTACGCGGAACGCCCACACGCTCGCCTACAACTAGTATTCATGGAATCGAACGGGGCTAACATGTGTGCCAAAAAAGACGCGCTAATCCGGAAACATGTACGCCAGCAGGAAGCAGGAAGCAGGCGTACGTGGACCCGCGCAGCATAAAAGTGCGCGCAAACAACAAACAAGCTCAGACGCCAGGATGAATATACCGTTCCTAGCAGCAGTGGTCGTGGGATACCGCAGGAGGAGGATGAGGATAGTCAGGCCCAGAATTTTTACACCCAGAAACAGCCTTTTTGGGATGCCTGATGACCAGGTGTATGGGAGGTACAGGTTTTCACCTCACATAATACTCGACCTGGTGAGTGAGTGGGAGGATGACCTCATATCACCCACCCTGTGCTCCCAAGCCATCAGCCCTCTGGAGAAGGTCCTCAATGTACTGCACTTCTTGGCCACTGGATCATTTCAGCGGGCAAGTGCTATAGTGGGGGGGGTGTCACAGGCCACGCAGTCACGCTGCCTACACCAGGTGTTGGACATCATGACTGCACGCCCATCAGTCCGAAAGCACATATACCTGCCCAGAACACCTGCAGAAAGGCAGGCTGCCGTCCAGGATTTCTACGGGGTGGCACAATTCCCCAAAGTGCTAGGTGCCATTGATTGCACCCATGTGGCTCTACGTCCCCCCAGGGCATCTGAACACATCTACAGAAACCGCAAGCACTGGCATTCCATCAACATCCAGGTAGGATGTGATGCCAAGGGAATCATCACCTCAGTATATGCCAACTATCCAGGGTCCACCCACGACAGTTTCATTTACAGAATGTCAACCCTAAACCGGGACCTAGAGCTGGGCGGCATTGCGATACATGGCTGCTAGGTGAGTATAAATGCCACTGCACATGCATGTATGTTAGATACTGAGTAATGTCACAACCCCACTAATGATACCCATCACCACCTCCCCAGGGGACAGTGCCTACCCTCTGAGCACCCACATGATGACGCCAATTCGGAACCCCACCACGCCACCCGAGGTAAGATACAACACAGCCCTATTGCAACCCGGGGCATAGTGGAGGGCACATTCGGAGTGCTCAAGTCACACTTTCGCTCCCTTGACCGTTCTCGCCGGCAGCTGTTATACGCTCCCCCAGTAGTGTGCAGGATCATAGTGGCAGCATGTGTCCAGCACAACATTGCAACACGCCGGGGCCTGCCGGTGGACATGGTGGTGCACCCACATCCCCAACCACATGCACGCCCGTTGCGCATGGGAGGGGAAAGGGCACGTGGTGAGGCAGCCCGTACGCAGCTGGTGGCTAATTACTTCACATAAAATCACACCCCTGTGGAGTGCACACAACCCTGGCACATACCAGCTGACAATCAATGATGATGACATAAGGGACAGTCAACTGTCACAACCATACCAGCCTGAGATTGGTCACCTGGAAGTGTTACCTACCCAAACACCACCAATGCTGTGTCATCAAATGATGCACATCTATGCTGAAAAACTCATTACCCCCTTGCAAAATACAACATGAGAACAGCGCTATGTCACCCAACCCCTCCCCAGCTCCACCAACAAACACACCATGGCATGTCATGCAATGTGAAAGCAAACAAAGCAATGCACAAAACCTGACACAAGTGTCACAAAGTACACTGTCCCCAATGGAAACTGCCCACACACAATATGCTCACAGTAATGTAGACCCAACAACACACATGACCAAATACTTACCAACAATACAATGCAGCAACACATCAAAAATAGCAAAAACATGACAGTACTAAGTTAAAGTAGTGGTAGTCTTACAACCTGATTATGCCAGCACATCGACCCCTTCCAACTGTACAGTGTTGCCGACACGCAAATGTGTAAGTGTACTGCATACAACATGAACTCCATCTCCAACCTAGACGGCCTTGTGAAGACATGAGGAATGAACCTGCAAATTAGCAGGAAGACATGGATGCACAAGCACATATCAATACACCATGCAGTGTACAATACAACAACAATATCCACTAGGAATGTATACACAGTATTGACTACAGACTGCCCACACAGCTTATGGGAGCCTAACGTCACTGTGTAATTCACTGTCACTTGGGCACACCCTTTGCAAGCCCAGGGAAACGGGAAGCAGGAGGGGTGATTTACACATGTCCCACATGACTATAACCCTGGCATGCATGCCCCTGCAGCCTCCCCACCCTGCCTACTTGGGGAAGCAGATGACATATCTGCCCCAGAACCACGTGGCCTTTTGACACCACCTTGCATCACCACACGTGGCCTAGACTTGCTGACCTGGAAGTCAGCCTTGAAGTCATCCTGTGCCAGGTCAGGTGCCACAATGGGCTGGTCCAACAAGGGCTGAGCTGTGATGGTGTCAGCCACGTTTCCCTCAACCATGGGGGGGGCATGGGCGTCATTGATTGCTCCTCCACACATGGGGGTCTAGGAGCACCCTGCAAATCCTGGCCACATCCCCTACTGCGCCCACCATGCCCACCTTTTGAAGGTCGGCCACCTTTGCCTCCCTTACCGCTTGCCTCCCAACCATGGCACTGATGTTGTTGTCCATATGGGAGTAGCAGTAAACTATTGTCCTGGGCAATTGGGGGTGAAGGGGTAGGGTACTAGATGGAATTCGTACCCTAGTGCTCTAACAAGGCTGTCTGTGACCCCTGGGGGAAGATGACGGGTCACGCAATGCACAGGCACCCCAAAAACAAAAATGAACGTGCACGCAACCCCTCGTAGACCACATGCATGGAAAAATGAACCCGCACTACGCTGTGGCACCCAGAAACCCAAAAATAAGCATACACGTAATACACGCAGCCTACAATGATTTCTGAAGGGGCACGCGACACATGGGGCAAGCACAGTGGTAAATACATGCGCGATTCACCGTCTGCCTGGAAAAAGAACGTGAAAAAGACGCGCCTGTGAGCGTTGGCAACACCCCCGCCAGAAGGAGAATTGTACGCTGTCTGAGGAGACAGGACAAAAGGAGAAGTGAATGCTGTTTGAGGTAACAAGCCCAAAAAAAAAGAAGAAATCTGTCAGAAGTAACAGAGAGTATGAAATTGAACCGCTGTGAAGTAATTGCGTGTGAACCGACAAGAAGTACAGAATTCACCCACTCGCTCTCCATGAAAAGCACGTACAAGAAAATGGCGTCCTACACATACCTTTTAAACCGGCCCACACGTACACGTCACTTACGCATCTACGCGGGCCCTTTCCTCCAATTACACGCACTGACACTCGTACGTGCAGTTTTTCCACGTGTGCTCTGTCATCACGTGCTATGAGGGAAACACCCGCGTGCGTCACGTCACAGACGCGCTTACGCAGTAAGGGCCTTTGGTCCAATGAAACCGCGTACGTGTCCTGATGCGCTTATGCGCTAAGGTCCTTTCCTCGAATTAAACGCAGACGTGCAAGATTTTCACGTGCCAAATCACTCCGTATCAAGCTGGCCAAGCAACAACACACGGAAGACCACGCTCCTGCCCAGAAGGCTGAATTACTGCCCCCCAGAGCCCCGAGCACGCTCCCATCTGCCATCTGCTGCTGCCTGACTGCCTGCTGCCCACGTGCCCTGCTATTTGCTGCCTTCACATCAGCCAGGGTGCAGTTGCTGTGACCACCCCTGCTGGAACTGAAGACTCGTGACTGCAATACCATCACTCCACAGCCCAGCCCCAGGACCCAGTTGCCCACCCACACCTGCCTCTGGGGTTGCCATGTCGGGCACACGACCATCTGGAACCACTGGCAACCCCCAGCCAGAGATGCAGAGGGCCACCAGCTTCACTGCCACCGAAGTTGGTGTCCTGGTGGAGCAGGTCCTGGGGCAGTATGATGCCCTCTTTGGAAGTTCGCGCGCCGAAGGACGGACCAGGATCTGGACGGACATCGTGACTGCCATCAACGCGGAAGTGGTGGCAGTCCGCGACTTACAACATGTCAAGAAGCACTTGGAGGACTTCAGGTCCAGGACCCTCAACAAGGCTTGGCGTCTCTTGAAGGCAGCGGATGCTAAGGGGCGCCAGGGCCACCTGTCTGACCACCAAATGAGGGTCCTGGAACGCATATGCCCAGTGCTCCACATCCAGGTCCTTGAGAGGCAGACCTGTCTGGAGTCGAGCAGTAAGTGTACATGCATACTGATAGGACGCTGTGCGTGTCGTGGTGTGCCAGTAGTGTGCAGGTTGCACATGTTTTTTTGTTTGGCCATGTATGGATGTGTATGTACAGGGCTGTGAGGCTGACACATGCGAGTCCTCTCATGTGTGAGACACATGGATGGTGTATGTGTGGGTAAGCATGCAGGCCAAATGCAGATGTGTGAGCACACATGTTTGAATGACTGTGTATGTAAGTTTGCAAGGTTGTGGTGTCACACATGGATGTTGGTTCCAGCTGCATGTATCTGCACTGTGTACATGTGCATGTGTGTATTTGACTAGTGTGCAACTGTGATGCAACATGGATGCATGTGACACTGATATGTAGAAGGCTGAATGCCAGATGTGACATGGATGCCGATCTCATCACTGCGACAGTTAGTGGAGGTGTGCACATGCATGTAAGTGTGGTGCCTTGTGTGCATGTCTAGTGCACTCCCTGTGTTTCATGTGATGTCTGGCTCACCTTTGGCTGCTCATGCTGTTGTATGCGTATGGATGGTGCTGGCTGGTGCGATATGGCTGTAGAATTGCTCATGTGTGTGAGTTGAAATGACATGTGTGTTGGGGATTGTGATGCCATGTCTGAAGTTTGACACTGGCACTCATGTGCAACTGTCATGTGTGTATCAGTCCATTGTACAGTGCCCTGATGCATGTGTTCTATCTCTCCCTGTCTGCAGCGTTAACTGATGAAGAGGGCGGAGAGGGTGCTGTGGTGCACAGCGGCAGGGATCGCAACGCCAGCCGGAGATGCAAGGCCCGGCTCCCCTCCCAACTTGTCATCTCATCAGGGAGTGAGGAGTCCGGTGCCGCGTCCCAGGCCGCAGCTGCCGAGGGTAGGTCCAAGAGGCGGAGGTCGGAGTTGGACTCCTCGGCAGCAGAAGTGGCAGCTAAGACCCCACAGGGTCCGACGGAGGAAGATGGCATGGAATCATTCAGGTTGGTGGGGGGTTTGGTGGAGTAGGAGGCCGTGGAAGGGACAGACACGGGGTCTGGAGGTGGGGATTCCACTGGTGCTAGTGGTGCAGTGCAGGGGCAGGGATAGGAGGCAGCACAGGCCGCCACGGATGTGCCTGTGTGTAATCCTGTCCCCAATCCTGTGACTGCATTATCCTGCACCAGCAGGGAAGCTTACGTCCAGACCCGTTTTCAGGGAGGGGATCCGCTTACAACAACTGGCCTTCCTCTCCCTGCAGACGTGGCTATCCGGGACCGGGTTGAGTCTGTCCGGAGTGGGATGGCGTTGCGTCAATGGGACATGCGAGATGACCTGTAGTGTTTTCATGAGGACACTGCACGTCATCTCAAATGTCTCGTTGGCCACGTTGACCTACTGGGACAGGTCACCAGGGCCGGATTCCTCCGTTTGCTGGACCTTGTTCCGACCCCCTCCTCACCTGAATCCCCTATGCGCCAGTCGTCCTCCATGCCATCTTCCCACCTATAGATGCGGAGCGGCAGCGGGCGGAAGAGGCACGGCTCACAATGGTCAGGGCGGAAAACTCCATGCGGAGGGCTCTTAGGCGGCACGAGTGCCTCGAGGCGATTCGCGGGGACTTGGAGGTCCACATGTCATCGTCCCTGCAAACCCTCGGGGCCATGGAAGAGGACCACCTCCGGGACATCGAGCAGGTGTTCGATGATGCCCTGGCCCGGGACATCGGGAAGTGAGCTGTCGGACTAGCCCGCTGCCATTGTAAATAGTTTTTATAGTTAGGTTTCCTTTTCCTTTTATTTGTGGTCAATGGACAATGCCACGGACAATTGTATATAGGCCTGCCTTTACATAGTTGGACAATGGATTGATTTGAATTTTTTTTTTCATTATGGACATGGGGTAATGGATTTTTTTTAGGGACAATGTATTGTAAATAGTTGGACTATGGATTCATTTCTCATTTTATTTTTCATTATGAACATGAAGCAATGGATATTTTATTTTACCTTTCCTTTGGATTTGCGTTGGTGGAGGGAGAGTTTGAAATGTTTTTCTTTTAAAAAAATATGGATTGATTATCATTTTCATTCACTCATCTTTTTCACATGCTTTTCATTTCATGATTGATATTTTGGTTGCTTTCATTTCATTTATTTATTTATGTACATAATACATTTTCATATTTTAGTTCCATGTGTGGGATTCGCTCATTGGGTTGATGCATGTGAAAATGTGGGTTTACACAATCAATGCCAACCGGTGTCTGTGTGTGACGGACATGTGTTGATGTACATAGTTGACTTTTGGTTTGTGTCTTGACATAGGCATGTCAGTGTGGGGTGGATTGGGAAATCATTGCGTCTCAAGAATGGGGTGGCGTGATGTGGTTTTTTGGTGTAGAAGTGGGCCGTGATTGTGCATCTTTATTTCGTGTAGGGGGGGACATGAGTGGGACATGAGTGGGGGCCTGCTGGCAGGTTCCCCTGACTGCTGGGGTGTGGGGGTGCTGGGGGACATGATTGTGGGCCTGCTGGCAGGTGCCCCTGACTGCTGGGGGGTGCGGGTGCAGGAGGACATGGGTGGGACATGGGTGGGACATGAGTGGGGGCCTTCTGGCAGGTGCCCATGACTGCTGGGGGTGGGGGTGCAGGGGTACATGAGTGGGACATGAGCGGGGGCCTGCTGGAAAGGTGCACCTGACTGCTGGGGGGCGGGGGTGCAGGTGCAGGGGGAAATGAGTGGGGGCCTGCTGGCAGGTGCTCCTGACTGCTGGGGGTGGGGGTGCAGGTGGACATGAATGGGACATGAGTGGGGGCCTGCTGGCAGGTGCCCCTGACTGCGGGGGGGTGGGAGTGCTGGGGGACATGAGTGGGGGCCTGCTGGCAGGTGCCCTGACTGCTAGGGGTGGGGGTGCTGGGGGTCATGATTGGGGACCTGCTGGCAGGTGCCCCTGACTGCTGGGGGGGTGGGGGTGCAGGGGGACATGAGTGGGGGCCTGCAGGCAGGTGCCCCTGACTGCTGGGGGTGGGGGTGCAGGGGGACATGAGTTGGGGCCTGCTGGCAGGTGCCCCTGACTTCTGGGGGGTGGGGGTGCTGGGGGACATGATTGGGGGCCTGCTGGCAGGTGCCCCTGACTGCTGGGGGGTTGAGGTGCAGGGGTGCAGGGGGACATGAGTGGGACATGAGTGGGGGCCTGCTGGCAGATGCCCCTGACTGCTGGGGGGTGGGGGTGCAGGGGGACATGAGTGCGGGCCTGCTGGCAGGTCCCCTGACTGCTGGGGGGTGCTGGGGGACATGAGTGGGACATGAGTGGGGGCCTGCTGGCAGGTGCCCTTGACTGCTGGGGGGTGGCGGTGCAGGGGGACATATGTGGGACATGAGTAGGGGCCAGCTGGCCGGTGCCCCTGACTGCTGGGGGTGGGGTGCAGGGGGACATGAGTGGGGGCCTGCTGGCAGGTGCCCCTGACTTCTGGGGGTGGGGTGCAGAGGGACATGAGTGGGACATGAGTGGGGGCCTGCTGGCAGGTGCCCCTGACTGCTGGGGGGTGGGGGTGCTGGGGGACATGATTGTGGGCCTGCTGGCAGGTGCCCCTGACTGCTGGGGGGTGCGGGTGCAGGAGGACATGAGTGGGGGCCTTCTGGCAGGTGCCCATGACTGCTGGGGGTGGGGGTGCAGGGGTACATGAGTGGGACATTAGCAGGGGCCTGCTGGAAAGGTGCACCTGACTGCTGGGGGGCGGGGGTGCAGGTGCAGGGGGAAATGAGTGGGGGCCTGCTGGCAGGTGCTCCTGACTGCTGGGGGGTGGGGGTGCAGGTGGACATGAATGGGACATGAGTGGGGGCCTGCTGGCAGGTGTCCCTGACTGCGGGGGGGTGGAGGTGCTGGGGGACATGAGTGGGGGCCTGCTGGCAGGTGCCCTGACTGCTAGGGGTGGGGGTGCTGGGGGTCATGATTGGGGACCTGCTGGCAGGTGCCCCTGACTGCTGGGAGGTGGGGGTGCAGGGGGACATGAGTGGGACATGAGTGGGGGCCTGCTGGCAGGTGCCCCTGACTGCTGGGGGTGGGGGTGAAAGGGGACATGAGTGGGGGCCTGCAGGCAGGTGCCCCTGACTGCTGGGGGTGGGGGTGCAGGGGGACATGAGTGGGGGCCTGCTGGCAGGTGCCCCTGACTTCTGGGGGGGGGTGCTGGGGGACATGATTGGGGGCCTGCTGGCAGGTGCCCCTGACTGCTGGGGGGTTGAGGTGCAGGGGTGCAGGGGGACATGAGTGGGACATGAGTGGGGGCCTGCTGACAGATGCCCCTGACTGCTGGGGGGTGGGGGTGCAGGGGGACATGAGTGCGGGCCTGCTGGCAGGTGCCCTGACTGCTGGGGGGTGCTGGGGGACATGAGTGGGGGCCTGCTGGCAGGTGCCCCTGACTGCTGGGGGGTGGGGGTGCAGGGGGACATGTGTGGGACATGAGTAGGGGCCAGCTGGCCGGTGCCCCTGACTGCTGGGGGTGGGGTGCAGGGGGACATGAGTGGGGGCCTGCTGGCAGGTGCCCCTGACTTCTGGGGGGTGGGGTGCAGAGGGACATGAGTGGGACATGAGTGGGGGCCTGCTGGCAGGTGCCCCTGACTGCTGGGGGGCGGGGTGCTGGGGGACATGATTGGGGGCCTGCTGGCAGGTGCCCCTGACTGCTGGGGGTTGGGGGTGCAGGGGGACATGGGTGGGACATGAGTGGGGGCCTGCTGGCAGGTGCACCTGACTGCTGGGGGGTGGGGGTGAAGGGGGACATGAGTGGGGGCCTGCAGGCAGGTGCCCCAGACTGCTGGGGGGTGGGGGTGCAGGGGGACATGAGTGGGGGCCTGCTGGCAGGTGCCCCTGACTTCTGGGGGGTGGGGGTGCAGGGGGACATGAGTGGGACATGAGTGGGGGCCTGCTGGCATTTGCCCCTGACTGCTGGGGGGGTGGGGGTGCTGGGGGACATGATTGGGGGCCTGCTGGCAGGTGCCCCTACTGCTGGGGGATGGGGGTGCTGGGGGACGTGATTGGGTGCCTGCTGGCAGGTGCCCCTGACTGCTGGGGGGTGGGGGTGCAGGGGGACATGAGTGGGACATGAGTGGGGGCCTGCTGGCAGGTGCCCCTGACTGCTGGGGATGGGGGTGTAGGGGACATGAGTGGGGGCCTGCTGGCAGGTGCCCCTGACTGCTAGGGGGTGTGGGTGCTCGGGGACATGATTGGGGGCCTGCTGGCATGTGCCCCTGACTGCTGGTGGGGGGTTGGGGTGCAGGGGGACATGAGTGGGGGCCTGCTGGCAGGTGCCCCTGACTGCTGGGGGGTGGGGGTGCTGGGGGACATGAGTGGGGGCCTGCTGGCAGGTGCCCCTGACTTCTGGGGGGTGAGGGTGCAGGGGGACATGAGTGGGACATGAGTGGGGGCCTGCTGGCATTTGCCCTTGACTGCTGGGTGGGTGGGGGTGCTGGGGGACGTGATTGGGTGCCTGCTGGCAGGTGCCCCTGACTGCTGGGGGGTGGGGGTGCAGGGAGACATGAGTGGGGGCCTGCTGGCAGGTGCCCCTGACTGCTGGGGGGTGGGGGTGCAGGGGGACATGAGTGGGACATGAGTGGGGGCCTGCTGGCAGGTGCCCCTGACTGCTGAGGGGTGGGGGTGCTGGGGGACGTGATTGGGTGCCTGCTGGCAGGTGCCCCTGACTGCTGGGGGGTGGGGGTGCAGGGGGACATGAGTGGGGGCCTGCTGGCAGGTGCCCCTGACTGCTGGGGGGTGGGGGTGCAGGGGGACATGAGTGGGACATGAGTGGGGGCCTGCTGGCAGGTGCCCCTGACTGCTGGGGGGTGGGGGTGTAGGAGACATGAGTGGGGGCCTGCTGGCAGGTGCCCCTGACTGCTGGGGGGTGGGGTTGCTCGGGGACATGATTGGGGGCCTGCTGGCAGGTGCCCCTGACTGCTGGGGGGTGGGGGTGCTGGGGGACATGATTGGGTGCCTGCTGACAGGTGACCCTGACTGCTGGGGGTGGGGGTGCAGGAGGACATGAGTGGGAAATGAGTGGGGGCCTGCTAGCAGGTGCCCCTCGCTGCTGGGGGGTGGGGGTGCAGGGGGACATGTGTGGGGCATGATTGGGGGCCTGCTGGCAGGTGCCCCTGACTGCTGGGGGGTGGGGGTGCAGGGGGGCATGAGTGGGGGCCTGCTGGCAGGTGCCCCTGACTGCTGGGGGGTGGGGGTGCCAGGGGACATGATTGTGGGCCTGCTGGCATGTGCCCCTGACTGCTGGGGGGTGGGGGTGCAGGGGGACATGAGTGGGACATGAGTGGGGGCCTGCTGGCAGGTGCCCCTGACTCCTGGGGGTGGGGGTGCAGGGGGACATTAGTGGGGGCCTGATGGCAGATGCCCCTGACTGCTGGGGGGTGGGGGTGCAGGGGGACATGAGTGGGGGCCTGTTGGCAGGTGCCCCTGACTGCTGGGGGGTCGGGGTGTTTGGGGACATGATTGGGGGCCTGCTGGCATGTGCCCCTGACTACTGGGGGGTGGTGGTGCAGGGGGGCATGAGTGGGACATGAGTGGGGGCCTGCTGGCAGGTGCCCCTGACTGCAGGGGGGTGGGGTGCTGGGGGACATGATTGGGGGCCTGATGGCAGGTGCCCCTGACTGTTGGGGGGTGGGGGTGAAGGGAGACATGAGTGGGACATGAGAGGGGGCCTGCTGGCAGGTGCCCCTGACTGCTGGGGGGGTGGAGGTGCAGGGGGACATGAGTGGGGGCCTGCTGGCAGGTGCCCCTGACTGCTGGGGGTGGGGGTGCTGGGGGACATGATTGGGGGCCTGCTGGCAGGTGCCCCTGACTGCTGGGGGGTGGGGGTGCAGGGGGACATGAGTGGGACATGAGCGGGGGCCTGCTGGCAGGTGCCCCTGACTGCTGGGGGGTGGGGGTGCTGGGGGACATGAGTGGGGGCCTGCTGGCAGGTGCCCCTGACTGCTGGGGGGTGGGGGTGCTGGGGGACATGAGTGGGGGCCTGCTGGCAGGTGCCCCTGACTGTTGGGGGTTGGGGGTGCAAGGGGACATGAGTTGGTGATCAGTGGTGTAAGCTTACATGTGGCTTGGCTGGGGGGCATGCCCATGGTGGATGGGCTGCCTGCGGGACATGACCAGGGGTGCGGGGTAGTCCCCTGTGGTGTGGGCTGCCTGCAGGGGCCGTGGAGGGTGTAGAGGGAACACCTGGGAGGACCCACACTGCCAATTCACGTGTAGGACTCCCTGCGCACCCCCGAAATTCATGTACCCCACTCGCATAGGGCCTATCGCGTGTGAAACTTCCAGCGCACCCCAGGAATACATGTACCCCACTCGCACAGGGCCAATCGCGTGTGAAACTTCCCGCGCACCCCCGAAATACATGTACCCGGATCCAATCGCATGTGAAACTTCCCGCAAACCCCAGTAATACACGTACCCCACTCGCACAGGGCCTATCGCATGTGAAACTTCCTGCGCACCCCAGGAATACACGTACCCCACTCGCACAGGGCCAATCGCGTGTGAAACTTCCCGCGCACCCCTGCAATACACGCACCTGGATCCAATCGCGTGTGAAACTTCCTGAGAACCCCAGTAATACACTCCATAAAGTCTGATATTATTCTATCCTCTAAATTGGAAATTTCTGACTCTAAACAGAGAAGTTTATGCGGCATATGCTCGAGACCCTCCATTCTATCTTCAGTAAAAGACACATGCTATTCAACTTCAGTTAATCTTGAATTGATTGTTTCATTTCATTTTTGAAACCATTAAAGTCATTCTGTGGAGTTGAGGATCTGGAGTCTAAAACTGATATGGATGCCTGAATAGTGGAGAGCTCAATTAAAATGTTCTCCATACCTTTAGTGGTAGAAGTGAGATCTATTGAGGAATTGGAATAATTGTGGTCCTTATAATACAGGTAGAAGGGTACCCAAAACAATTCACCCCCACCAGGGCAAACCTCAACTGGGACAGACAGAATATAATAAACAAAAGGAAGGGATGGGGATTGACAATTCAGAAAATAGATGGTTACTAACTCCTCTTCCATACTAGTGTTCAGTCCTGCAAAAATGTACTAAGTAGTCACAACCTAAAAGTTCATATTCAATTTTATTTCATTGTAATTCAATTCTAAAACATACTAAGACCACCCATAGAGTGATATTCAAATACAAAACTAGAAACACAAAAATGAATTGACACATGATTTATAACACACTCATAAAAAACATGATAAAGACACAATGGCACAAACAATGGCATAATGATCTTAGAAGAACCCAACATGTTTCAGTCCCTAGCACCACATTGGTTGGACATTCATCAGGGGCTATCCTCGTTAAATCCTTAATCAGTTTCCGAATGTTGTATCTTGGGTGAGATTCTCATATAACCATTTTCTGCTCTTTATGCATGGTAAACGTCCACCTAGTGAAAGATTAATTCACGTGTCCTGCTTAATAGGAACTTCACTTGTTCAAAGCCTCCAGATTGGCTTCTGAGAAACACTTAACCAGCACGTGAGGCAATCGCTATCCTCATGGTCTAGAAGCCACTTTTGGATAACCCCACGAGTCCAAACCAGGTAGGCTTTATACTTTTGAGACTAAGACGCGTTCCGCGTTTGAGTATATTCTATGGCACCATGCTGTACCATTGAAGAGCAAAATGTTTCTCATTAACAGTATGAAGCATACCTGGTTCTGACTCGTGGGGATATCCGAAATTGTGTTCTAGACAATGAGAATAGTGATTGTCTCACATGCTGGTTAAGTGTTTCTCAGAGGCCAATTTGGAGGCTTTGAAGAAGTGAGTGTTAGGGAGATTGAGTCCCTCAGCAGCTTTGCTGGATTTCAAGGGTTTATTTTTTTCACCTGGTAAGGGTGTGAGCCTTTTTCCCACTCTTACATGTGTTTTGCTGTGTGCGTTTTCACTTTTTGTGTGATCTTGGGCACTGGAGCCTCACCTACTCCATGTGCACCACTTTGTGTGTGTGTTGCACAGCACCTTCAGTGCAGTGACACAGGATTGTCTTTGAGACTCCCCCCTGACTCCTTTTTTCTGGAGCTGACTACTGTCCCCCAGAAACAGGTAAAGTTGCCATTAACTTTATGTAGTCACTTTAAATTGAAGACCCAGTACACCCCATCTTACATGGAGTACTGGAAAGGGTTAACTCTTATCCCTTTTTGTCTGTGCCTCTTGGAGCCTTGTTTCGCTCCCTTAACTTTAAGACTTGGCTGGTGGCAGTGGTATCTACCCAAATTTTTCTAACACAATTATATTATATAAACGTGCTATTGTTTTAGGCTATTATAGTAGCCTCGAACATAAACCCGCTTGACCAAATACATTTTATTTTGGTTCTGGCTGGGTTTATTCACCATTTCTTTTTGTTAAAGTCTTTCTCATGTTTTACTCTGCAAGCCAAACCGGGGATGGTTCCATTGTTCTCTGTCTTTTTGCACAGAAGCCCTCCTTAAGGCGCCTGATAGTCTAGGTAGGCAGGATGTGAGGGAGGGATCTTCGGACCCCTGCCATGGGTTGCCTCAGTAACCCAAGTCGCACTCTTGTCTAATTGGCTAAAGGGACTGGCCTTGCCAGGCCAGCCACCCTGCTGTGTGATTGACAGCCAGGCTGTATGAATGGGCGACAACTGCATAAAAAGCAGGTCTCTGGGACTGGAAGAGCAGAGTCGCCACTGGAACGAAAGAACCAACGAGGAACTGGAAGAAGAGGACCCCTACCATGACTGAACTGCCCGGTGAAGCCCTACTGTAGGCCCGAATCTCCAAATCTGATGAGAAGAGCCTCCAGGAAACTTCTTCCCTTGAGCTGGTGGGACCAACCAGTTCGCCCAAACTGCAAGCCAGGACCCCTCCTCTGGTCGAATTCACAGTACAGAGCTACAGTGGGCCGGAGAGCCAGGAAGGTTGGACCCTGCTTGGGTTTTAAGGAGCGCACCTTTTATTTGTTGTTTTGCTCTGCTGCTGGTTTCTTCCCTGGGTGGCGCAGGACCCTCCATTCTTCCTACTTCATGTCAGTCCGACAGTCGCTTCAGGAACCGTGAGAATGCAGGAACCACCAGGAACGTCCGCCTCAGCTACAGCTCCCTCAGAATCCAGTTGTGCGTTTCGCTCAGCCGCAGTGAAAGTGTTTGAAATCTTTCTCCAATCCGAGGGCTTGTCCTTCTCTTCTCTTTTACCTAACTTTTCTACCAACCTACCTCGTCCAGAATCTGTGCCACAAACTTTACCGCAAAATACATTGAACCTATTATCTTGAGCAAAACCCTTTTGAACCATTCACTTTGGCCCTAAGCCTCTTCTATCTGATTTTAACCTTCTAGTCTCCCTTGTTCAGTTGCCCTGCTTACTTACCTGTTGGTTTTGCCTAGTTTCTAATAGCTTTGTCTTTGCTCCCTTTTAAATTGCTGGTGTGCCATTTTGTTCCACTTCATTTTGTGAGCTTCACTTGTCTGGAATTTAAGGGAAGTGGTGTGGTGTATTTTCGATTGTGATTCTTAAACTTGCTTATAATAATGAAATGTTATATGACTGTTGACTAAATACATATATATTCTTTTACTTAGAAACCTTGAGTTAGCGTTTGCCTGAACCATAGTAATTGCTGTCACTTATGTAACCACTTGTACTGCTCACTTACTCTTGAGATAAGTCTGGCTGCTCCGCTACTGCTACCACTATAACTGTGTAGTACAGGCTTGTACCAAAGGTGAAATTGTACTGTCACTTGTAGTCTTAATTGTGTGTAGTGTTCCCAAAGGGTACTGCATATAATTCCACCTAACAGTGAGGTTCATATTAAGCAGGACAAGTGAATTAATCTTTCACTAGATGGACATTTACCATGCATAAAGAACAGAAAGGGGCTTTGTGAGAATCTCACCCCAGATACAAGATTCGGAAACTGATTATCGATTTAAAGAGGACAGCGCCTGGTGAATGTCCAACCAATGTGGTGCTAGGGACAGACACAGGTTGGGTATTTCTAAGACAGATACATGTATCATGTTTTTTATGAGTGTGTTGTAAATTATATGTCAATACATTTGTTGTTTCTAATTTTGTATTTGAATATCATTCTTTGGGTGATCTTAGTATGTTTAAGAATTGAATTATCATTAAATAAAATAGAATATGAACTTTTAGATTGTGACTACTGAGTCAATTTTTTCAGGACTGATCAGTGGTATGGAAGAGGAGTTGGTAACCATCTAATTTCTGAATTGTCAATCCCTATCCCTTCCTCTTGTTTATAATAATTGTGGTCCGCCATAGCTGGTGTCACGGAAAATCTAATTACACTTTAACCAGGCAAGAGCAGTAAAAATGAGTATGAAGTGAATACATTCCAATAGGTAGTATTGTGGGGCATCACACATACCACAGGTAGTGCCAGTATACCAGTCCCCTGCACTTGTGCAATCTCAATGCCACCTGGCCTAGTCCGATCATTGTCTGTCTTCCCCTTTTTTCCCCTCCCTTGCCTCGTCGCGCCTTGTAACACTTGTGTATAGGCACTTTATAAATGCCATATCATATCATAAATCACTGGGTGTCAGTAGCGAGCAGGCCAAAGCAATTAAATACAGCCATGAACTCTTGTAATGCCGAGCTATGAGTCCCCTCAGAGGATCCGGTGGAGCAGATGAGTGAAGTGCAGAGGGCAAGCAAGGCGGTCAGTAACAGAGTAACATACAGCAAAGGCAAAGGAGCTCCCCAAAGTTCAGTCTGGCAGCCAATCCAGCTGCCAGACTCTTTATGGGATTCTGTCATCTGTCAGGCCTTCAAGCTGTCACTGCCCCTTTAGACAGAAGTGAATGAAGACACATTGATAGCACACAGAGGTAGGGAAACATGATACTGTGAGGTTCCCCAGCCAAGAAAATTAGTGCGAGGAAGAAGTCAAGTTAACACCAGCACATTATGACCATCATTAATCTATTTGTTGAGCTCCATCAGACGAGCTCATAGGCTATGAGCCCATCCTGCTTATTTGCAAGCCACGTTCCTGTTGTGTTCTCCGGAGGCCCAGCACGAAGGGGCTGGCTCCGGTCCAGGAGGCTGTGTGGGCTGGAGCGCGGCCTAGGCAGGAGCACTGAAAGAACACACACACACGCTGGTTTCGCTTTGCCCGGAACTGCCTCCCACTCGAGGGGGCGGGGCTTTTATTAAGCTGCCCTACGTCATCGCGCTGCGGGACGTAGGGTGGATATAACATTCCTCCTTTATTTCAAAATAACCTAACAAAACAAACATAAGCAACATGCTCAACTATAAACTCATGCCACTGCTGTTGGCTTAGCATACATAGTCATTCAGCCTCGTAGGCGGTCGCGTGGTCTTTCTCAGACTGTACCGCTTCGCTTGGGGGCTGTCCGCGCTCGGTTCGTAAGTCTGCTCACCTTCGCTGCATGTGTCCTCACTGCTGGGCAGTCTCAGTGATTGCCAGCTGCAATCCCCTGTGGATTCCTCCTCGGGGTCTTGCGCCGGCACGTCGCTGCTTTGTTGCTCGTTGTCGTCGTGAGGCCCCTCGCAGTCCGTCCAGAGGTGCTGGGGCACGGGCTTGAACCAGGAGGCGTTCCTTGTTACTTCCCGACCTCCCCGTGTGACAGTTATCATGGTCCCACGCCGGTTGCTGATAGTCCATGGCAGTTTCTCATACCTGGTGTCTAACTTGGATTTCGTGGGATTTCGCAACATGATGACTTGGTCGCCCACTCTGTGGTTTGAGGGCCTTGCTCTTCTCTTGGCGCTCATGTGAGCATTGGCACGTGTTCTCCTCGTTTCCACGCGTGCATGGTCGACGTCGTCAGGGGTTCTGCTTGGATGATGGGGAATCGACGAGTTGATGATAGTTCCGAACATAAGGTCAGCAGGTGGTATGCCCGTGGTGCTGTGGGGGGTGACCCGATAGTTCCTTAGGAACCGGAATAGGTCGACCCTCCACGGGCTGGCGTTTGCCTTTGATACTCGGAGTACCTTGTTGATGGTCCTCATAAATCGCTCGACGTCCCCATTCGCTTGTGGCCACCTTGGCATGATGTGGTGATATTTAATGCCCAGTTCCTGTAGGTATGACCTGAATTCCTCCCCTGTGAATGGGGGTCCATTGTCACTCTTAATGGTCATGGGCAGACCATGGGTGGCAAACATCTTTTCTATTACCGGGATGACCACTTCCGCGGCGGTGGACTCCAGTATCTCGACCTCTGGATAGCGTGAGTGATCATCGATTGCCACCAGTAGATGTAGACCCTCTCTGATTTTGCAAAAGTCAATGCTGATCGCTTCCCATCGTGCCCGGCTACGCTCGGCCGATAGGATCGGTTCTGGGTCTGGTGGTCCACTCGTTATTTGGCAGGGTAGACATGTGTTCACTAGGTCCTCAACACGATCGTCGATGTGAGGGAACCATACCCTGTGTCTGACCCGTGCCTTTGTTCTTGCAAGCCCTTGGTGTCCTTCATGCGCTAGAGCAACTATCCTGTCCTGCAGCCTCGGGGGTATGATGATGCGGTCACCCCTTAGCAGGAGCCCTCCCTCAGTGATTGAGAGGTCTTGCCGAACCGTGAACATGCCTGCTAGGAACTCCTTGGCCCCCTCGGTTCTGTTGCGTGTGTGCGACATGAAGTCTTTCCAGTTGCCTGACATGATGGCATCTTTTACCAAATCGCAACAGGGGTCATTCTGGGTTTCTGTTGCAATGTCCTCAATGTTTATCGCTTTGGGCCTCATGGTGTGGACTACTTGACAAATGTGCTCCTCCGTTTCTTCGGCGACTAGCACTTCCTGCTGGGTGGCTGGTCGTGGGTGTCTCGACAGGAAGTCCGCGGGGTTGCCACTGCCCGGTTGGTAGACAAGTTCGAAATCATATTGCTGGAGGTGTAGTAACCACTTGGTGATTCTGGCTGGTGGGTGTGCCGATGACCGAATGAAGATTGGTAGTAGGGGCTTGTGGTCGGTGATCGCCGTGAACTTACGCCCATATAGGTACATGTGGAAGTGTCGACACCCCCATAGAACGGCGATTGCCTCCTTTTCTATATGGGAGTACCTTTGTTCCGTTGCTGTGAGCGCCCTGGATGCATATGCAATCGACCTTTTGGTGCCCTCTTTCATGACCTGCATCAGGATTGCTCCACGTCCGACTGGGCTGGCATCCACAAATAGTTCGGTCGGGAGGTCCGTGTCGTAGTAGGCCATCTTGGTATCAGTCGACAGGGAGTCTTTTATGCTCTCAAATGCTTCCTGGCATTCGGGCCCCCAGTCCCACTTGGTGCTGGCCTTTGTTAGTTCCCGCAGTGGTTCGGATAGGGTTGCTAAGTTCCGAATGAATCTGCCACAGTAGATGGCCATTCCCAGGAAGCTGCGCACCTCGGTGGGAGTCGTGGGGGGGCTGGCAGCTTGTATGTCCGCCACTTTCTGGGGATCAGGTGATATGCCGGTGCGGTCGAACCTGTATCCAAAAAAAGTTATTTCCGGTTTTAGGAATTCGCACTTCTCTCGATGGATTGTGAGTCCGGCGCTTTCCAGCCTGCCCGGTAGTGTCTTGAGTCTCATGATGTGTTCCTTGGTGTCCGGTGCATGTATTAGGATGCCATCGCTCACGTTCAATACCCCTGGTATGCCTCTGATGACCTCCTGAATGGTCTGTTGAAAAACCTCCGCGGCCGACGATATGCCGAAACTCAGGCGCTTGTACCTCCTCAGACCTAGGTGGGTTGAGAACGTGGTGATATAGCGCGACTCTCTGTGTAGCTTCAGCTGGTGGTACCCCGCCTTTAGGTCTACCTTCGAGAACACACACGATCCAGTGAGGTCAGTGATGATTTCATCAATTGTAGGCGTTATGTGTCGCTCTCTTTTGATGGCTGCATTGGGCAGGTGCATGTCAATGCAGATCCGAACTTTTCCTAGCTGTTTGGGCTTCCGGGTGACCACCATCGGGGAAACCCACGGTGTTGGTCCCGTGACTTCTTCAATAATACCAGCGGCTTCGAGTGACCTTAACTCCTTCTCAACTTGTTCCCTCATGTGGAAGGGTGTCCTTCGGTGTCTTATCGCGCATGGTTGCACTGATTGATCAATATGTAGTTTGATGGTCTTTCCTTTGAGACAGCCTATCCCCTTCTGTAGCTTGGGGTGTTGCCTGAGGAAGTTCTCGACCTCGGATGTGTCGTCAACGTGGCATATGAATTTGACCACGCCCAGGTCTTCAGCCGCATCTCCGCTCAGCAGGCTTTCAATTCCCGCCTTGACAACATAGATCTTCGACCATAACTTCTGTTCGCCATGCTCAAGAGTGGTGCGGAACCTCCCGATGACTGGTAGAGGTTTCCGACTGCCGTATGCAAATAGCCGAGTGTCTGTGGATTTTAGCTCGGGTCGTGGTGCGAGGGTTTGGAAAACAGTGGTTGGCATGACGTTTACCGAGGCCCCCGTGTCAATGGTCATTTGTATGTCCTGGCCTTGTATGTTGACCATGCATTTTCGTCGCCTGGCGGTTCTTTTCGACGGTGCTGGCCCTTGGTTTAGTGTCGATACTAAGTACACCTTTCGGCCCTTTCCTTCGTTCTGCGTGCCTGCTGTTTGTCGTAGGGCTGAGAGGTCATCCCCTTCTTCTTCTGTCGAGGAGTTGACTACCGCTACCCTCCTCGCGCTGGCTTGTTTCTTTTTTTTCGATGACCCTTTTTCCTGGGATCCTTGTGGAGGCTGTAGTGGCGTGTTCACTGATCTGCACACTTTCGCGTAGTGATCCTTCCTGCCGCATGCTCCGCACGTGGTGCCTTGCGCCGGGCAGTTTCGCCTTCCGTGCCTTTGACCGCCACACCATCCACATTCGGTTGGTCCTGGTGCTCGAGGCTGCCACCTGTTCTGGGTGTAGCCGCTGCCACTTTCGCTCCTCGTTGATTGTCTGTCCGAGATTTGAGCAACCATCGCTGTGGAAAATGACGGCTGGAGTTTTTGTAGGGTCACTTCCATGTTGGCGGCCCTGGAGTGGGCAAGCTCCCTCTGTCGACCCAGTTCCAGGATGCGTTGTAGAGGGATGCCCTTTTCACTGAGCATGAGACGCCTCAGCTTCTCCGAGTGAATTCCATTTATGATTTGCCTCCTGATCTCCCTTTCAGTGTTCGTAAACTCACACGACATGGCCAGCTTCCTCAGCCTCGTGTGGTAGGCGTCGAGAGTCTCATCGGTGGCCTGGATGGTTGTGCAAAAGATAAAGGTTTCATAGTCTGGATTTAGTTGCGGGAGAAAATGTGCTGTTAGAGCGTCCTTCGCACTCCGGTATGCATCTTGGCCGTCATCCACATCCAAGGAGTTAAAAATGCGCAGCACCTCGTCGCCCACACTGATGAGTAGATGAGCTTTCATTTTTCTGGATGACGTGACGTCCTTACATTCCATGGCCATCTCAAACTTCTGTAGCCATAGCTGCCATCTGGGCCCACTGGACGATGGGTCTGTGAATGGGTCGAATGGTTGGATCAACGTCGACGAACTCCCCTGCGTGCGAGGCGGTGGTGACGCCATAGACAGGTTTGCCGCCATCCTGGACGGTGTGGAGGTTCCAGGGGTCGATGACCCAGTCGCCATGGTGTTGCGTGCGCTTGATCACCGATTCTCTGCCTTCTGGGTTCGTGCGCGCCCTGTGTTGGGGCAGTGTCCTACCGGCACTTGTACTCCGATGGATTGGCGCTTCGTGGCCTGTGTGCCATGCAGGAGACGTTGTGCAGGTGATGACCGGGATGACACGAGAAGAGCAGAAAAAAAAAAAATTTCACCCCCTGAGGATGAGGTGTGGGAGGGGAATGAAAAGAACATTTTTTTTTTGGGGGTGGGGGGTCACGTGATCGTGGGGGCCCCCACCGGGTGTCCAATAATTCACACGGAGCATCCGTGTGGCCTCCGCGTGCAAGGTCGTGGTGGAGCGCGTGGATGCTCGCTCACCTCGTCGCCATTGTTGTGTTCTCCGGAGGCCCAGCAGGCACACACACACACGCGCGCGTGTATATATATATATATATATATATATATATATATATATACACACACACACACACACACACACACACACGCTCCACTGAACGTGTCTCGGCATCCACCATATTCATCGCAGTAACATGAGATGGGGATCAGTGAGCATGCGCAGTTACTTCCGAAAAGTGCGCGTGCCCGGCTCATCACCCTTTTCCCGGGCATACTTTGGTGATTTTCGTCACGCTGACCTGATTATTGTACCGAGATCACTAAGCCTGCGGCACTGTTCAGAGATGTACGCATGCCCTGATCATCCTTTCCTATGTGTACTTTGGCGATTAGTGTCTCAGCGCCCGGCAAATGCTCTGATTACTTACCGGTAATCTTCATTACTCCTAGTCCTACTCTTCCTCGTCACAGTACTTACTTCATGAGGCACCCGCCTCCGACACAGGACCTTCTTCTATTTCTTTAAATCCCTATAACTCCTCCCCCACATCCATGTCACTCAGTTTCATATTACCAAGCCGGAGCATGGGACCTTCCCCGCATGGAGGGTGAGGAGGGTCGTCAGTACTGTGACGAGGAAGAGTAGGACTAGGAGTAATGAAGATTACCGGTAAGTAATCAGAGCATTACCTCCACGTCCACTCTTCCTCGTCCCAGTACTTACTTCATGAGGTATACCAAAGCATCAACGGGGAAAAGGTCCCAATGAGACAGAGCCAAAAACAGTGCAGCAAAACACACCCACAATAACTCTTAAATCACATCCCCACAGCCAAAAACTCCAACCACGAAGGAACCAACCCCCGAGTGGGAGAAACTCAACCCATAGCGGTTGATGAAAATGCCTAGACCAGCCAAGGCGGCAGCCATACAAATCTCTTGCAGAGAAAAACCCTCCTTACATCGGGCCAGGAAGCCGCGAAACCCCTGGTAGACCGCCCCTGATTGTGCGCAGGCACAGGCAGGCCAGAAGCCACATAGGCCCTAGAGATCACAACCCGGAACCACCGGAAAATGGAAACCACAGATGCGTTATGCCCAGCCCCAGCCAGACCACAAGCAATCAGAAGACTATCAGATTGGTGGAAAGGGCAAACCAAGCCAAATACTCCAACGCGTCCCGCCGGACATCAATGTTAAGCCGAGCCACCTCCTCAGGCGTTCTTGGATCATGAAAGAAGTCAGGGAGAACCAGACCCTGAGAGGTGTGAAACCCGAGAGACAACTGAAGGGAGAAACTTCGGACCACACCCCGGCACCACCGAGTCTGGCAGCACCCTCAGGAAAGGAGCGTGACATAAGAGAGCCCCAATCTCCCCAAGCCTACGGGCAGAAGTGAGGGCAATAAGAAAAGCAGATTTCAGTGTAAGATGTTTGATATCAATCTCGGAAATGGGCTCAAAAGGAGGCCCGTGAAGGAACCGTAATACAAGAGGGAGATCCCAAAAGGAAAACCCTTTATCAGCACAAGGAAGGGAAGAAGAAAAACCCTGGATCAACTTCCCCACCAACACCTCCCCATCCAAGTGACCGTCAGAGCCCCCCAAAAGGAATTTCATGGAGGCCCGCTGAGAGCGAAGCCTGGAAAAACTGCCAGGCCCCTGTCAAAACCCCTCCTGGAGGAACCGAAGGATAGCAGAGGCCAGAACGCAGGGGAGGGATCTCAGACTGCCCATACCAGTCTCGGAAATGGCCCCAATGTCTGCCTAACACCTTCAGAGTGGAGGGTCTAAGAGCATCCATTTGGACTCAACTACAGGATCTGAGAACCCCTGAGATATCAACCTAGACTGAGCAATAGCCACACCGCCCATTGCATCCGGTGGAATTCTAACCGCAGATCCCCTTGAAGGGGACACGGCCACCTCGGAACCAGCCAAGGTTCCTAGGAACGAAGCTCCAACAGAGAGGGGAGCCAACTCCAGCGGCACCAGAACAGAGCTAACAACAACACAGTCACCCTGGAAACTCAGATGCGCCAAACCACCCGGGGCAGAAGGGGAATAGGCGGACAGGCATAAAGGAAAACCCGAAGGCCACTGTACAGAGAGGGCGTCCATCCCCCAATCCCCTCAACCTGAAACTGAGAGCAGAAGAGGGGAACTTCTGCTGAGGCCGGGGATGCAAACAGGTCTAGAACCAAGGACCCTAAACTGACACAGGTCACCGCAAAGACCTGGGCCAACAGGACCAGTTCTGCAGAGGAGTGAAAACCGGCGTCTGAGAAGATCCGCTTGAACATTGTCCACCCTTCTGATACGTGAGGCCAGCAGATACACCAGATGAGATTCCTCCCAGGTGCCTATCAGCGCTGCCAGAGCATTCAAGGAACAGCCGGAACCCCTTTTGCAGTTCACATATGCCAAGGCCGTCGTATTGTCCGATCGGACCAAAAACCGCCGACCGTCCAGCAACTCCTCGAAGTACACCAGAGCTTGCACAATGGCACAACTCTTGCCAATTGGATGATCACCGGCTCTCCCCAGATCTCACAACCCTTGAGCTGAGAGGACCCCCAATGTATACCTTTTCTGCTGGTGTTGGTAGTAGGAGAGGTCACAGGACGAAGGACCATGCACACCTCAGCCTGTAGACCTGAAACCCCCCGCCACCATAGCAGGGACACTCGCAGCGCTGGGGACACTGAAAACAAAACTACGAAAGCCGAGATGTCGGGAGCCAGTGGGAGAGAGTATAAGACACCAGGAGACGTAACCGAAGACAGGCTCAAGGAACTGGAAAACATGCAAGACGCCACGTGCCCCGTAACTTCAGCAACAGGTGAGTCGAGACATACTGCCTTCTGAGAACCCAGCCCAGAACAGCCAGCAAGCGCCCCCCCTGCACAACATCCAGAGTACGCTCTCCCCAGACGTCCGGACAAGCAGTGCAGGGTCTTGAGACCCATAAGCAGGTGACACATCCTAGAAGGCATAGGGACCAGGAACACCCGCAAGTAGAAAACTTGACCCTGAACAGGGAGAGGAACGGGCAAGACGGTAACCCACAACAACCGTTCGGAGAGAACGGATCCCATGGCCAACTACTTGGACCATGAGCTGGGTACCAAAGTCCTAACCATGCAAACCTGGACAGGAGGAGACAGGAACGGCAACTGATACCCCCTCCAGAAGGAGCCCATTACCCAGGAAGCCGAACCCCACCGGTCCCATACACCTCCGAGAAGATAAGAGACGAGGAGCCAGGGAAAACCGCCAGTCACTGCACTTGCACCAGAGGGAAATCACAGGACGTTGAAACAGGCCTGCGCCACAATATAACAGCATGCTTGTCAGCCCACAAAAAGATTTGACCTATCAAAAGGAAGATACTGGTCAGGCCAGAAGTCCAGCAGACTATGGCCCCCTCAGCCGACAGAGGAGCCACCAGGCTGGCGTCAAAAGGGCAGACTACTGTCACAAAGCGGGGCAAAGCAATCCATCCCGGATAGCCGACATCAAAGGCAACCCCCTACCTGAGGTATGCCTATACTGGAAAACCCACTGAAGTGACATCCCCCTCCACCGGCACCAGGGGCTCTGAGAACCCCTCTAAGCACAGACATGTGCCACCATGTGCCCTATCACTTCCCACAAGTCTGAGAGGAGGCGTGAAAGCAACACGTCAGCACCGGGGGACCTAGGGCCTAAAAGAAGAGACACTGGGAACCCCCTGCATGGCCGTTACTTCCATGATCATTTTCCATAATCCCATGCCGGACAAGGGAAAAGCAAATCAACTCCTTTGACTTTCCCTTGCGCAGTTTAGAGGAAGAGGACAGGACAAGGAGTCTGCGTCCATAGCTAGCACAGACCCAAACACACCACTAACACACCACATGACTGAGAGGTGGTTTGAGCCCTGTATCCAGTAGCTGGTAGCCCCATGCTCTAAATCGTTCCAATGCATCGGTCTAGGAAGGATGAAGGACCGAGTCAGCACCGCTGAGACTCGAACCCGAAGTGTAGACTATGCCAGGCCGGTACCCTTCCGGCCGCTTGCAGATGTGTCCAAAATCTGCGCCGTATTCACAGGCAGCACGCAAGGAATGCAGCCAACATCCGGTGCATACTGGGCTGTGTGTGTCTGAGGAGCTGGTGGTATGTGACATGTCTGTGACAGAACAGAGCCCCGCACTTTCAAATACTCTGTCACAGTCACCCCACGACAAGAAGCAGAGAGTCCTCACAACAAAAAAGAAAGGCTAGCCCATACTGCCAAGTGCTTGCCATCATTTCCAATAAAGATGTGTACACAGAGCACGAGGTAACGGCCTTTCAAAGGAGTCAAGATGGCCATACCAGCAAGAGAGGGGAAAACATCAAGCACAGTCCTCCCCTCTCCTTACCTTCCCCCAGAGAATGCAGCTGACATCCGGTGCATCCTGGGCCGCGCGTCTCTGAGGAGCGGGTGCTATGTGGCATGCCTGCGACAGAACAAAGCCCCCGCACTTTCAAATACTCTGTCATAGTCACCCCACGACAAGAAGCAGAGAGGCCTCACAACAAAAGGGAAGGCTTAGCCCATACTGCCAAGTGCTTGCCATCATTTCCAATAAAGATGTGCACACAAAGCACGAGGAAAACGGCATGTTGAAGGAGTCAAAATGGCCATACCAGCAAGAGAGGGGAAAACATCAAGCACAGTCCTCCCCTCTCCTTACCTTCCCCCAGATAATGCAGCCAACATCCGGTGCATCCTGTGCTGTGTGTGTCTGAGGAGCGGGTGGTATGTGACATGCCTGCGACAGAACAGAGCCCCCGCACTCCCAAAGACTCTCTGCCACTGTCACCCCACGACAAGAAGCAGAGAGGCCTCACAACAAAAGGGAAGGCTAGCCCATACTGCCAAGTCGAATCAAGATGGCCAAAACAGGAGGAGAGGGGAAAAACATCAAGCCCAGTCCTCCCCTCTCCTTACCTTCCCCCGGGCCGTGCAGGACCCGGGACACAATGCTCACGCTGCGGTCCGGAGCCCAGCAAAGAACCGAGCGAGGCAATCCAGCTCAACTGTGACCCCAAGCCCCGCAGGCATACTTGCCAACCCTACCGATTTAGGCGGTAGGATACCGCTATTTAAGCAGTCCTACCGATTTTCCTGTCTAAACCTACTGATTTATGAAGGCTCCACTAGGCCTTGCTGCTACTCGCTGCCTGGAGTGAAACAGACACTCTCTTCCCTGTGCTCCATGGGGTTAAGGTCTCAGTGTCAGTGTGACCGCGCCTGCGCCAGCCATGCCCTGCCTCTGAGCTGCCTGCCTATGATCTACATGTTTGTTCAGAGCTCCGAGCTGGTGTTTTACTAGAAATTCTTCTGAACTTATGGAGTCTTATCTACTGGAGCTTGCACGTGCAGTACAGCCACGTTCACGAGTGTCACTCTTCAAAGTTGAACGTGTACATTTTACGTAGATGTGTAGACTCTTTCTTGTTTTGAACAATAACAAAGTGCCTCAAAGAGATGCCAATAAAACGGTCGCTCTAGGATCGGAAGCTGGGTCTGTGGTTTGGGGTGTGATGAAGCTGTATGCAGAAGGAACTCTCCAGAAAAGTTCCGCATTTATTTTTGGTAACGTGTCACAAATAACTTCTGTCTCTTGTGCAATAAAAAATCCCTTAACTTGTGTCACAAAGCGACTATTGCAGAGTCTATCGTGGGAAGGGGGCAGCCTGGACAATACCAGAATGCGGCCTCTCTGCATAAATCGGAGTCTTCCGAAAGGAAAATGACGGGGAAAAAGCTAATTCATTAATTGCAATAGAATGAGTTAGAGATACTGCTCTGTTTTCATTGTCCAAAATGTTTGGCTCAAACCACAACCGTTTCTGCAAAAGAATCCTCCGCTAGTCGGTTTATGCGTGGACCCAAGACTCGTGCGCTCTGAGGTCCTCTGTCCCTTCGAAAAGACGCACGTTTGAGCTGTGCTCTCCACTGACAATGGTCAGGCAGTATATCTGCGGCAAAAATAAGAGCTTATGTTTATATGGTAAACTGTCAATCATTGCCAAACAATATCCCACTAATACGTCATGGGCACACACAACCCACTTCTTCTTACTATGGGTCATTTTTTGCCAAACATGATGCATTTTACAGCTCTTTACTTTCAAAACGCCAAAAGGATCACTGAATTTGGTGTACATCGAGGTACGTTTTGTTGTCTAGTCCATCGTCTGCACGCTTTGCGTTCCTGAACAGCGTCACCTTTGTGTACATTAAGTAGTATTTTTTTGTCCCTCCTTTCAGCAGCAATGTGAAATACTTGGCAGGCAGTGGTGAGGAGAGGCAGAGGCTGGCACAGATGGCTGTGCAATGATAGTGTTTGAGTCACTCTTCTGAAATGAAAGTGCACTGTGGTGCATGTGCTCGTGCTCTCTTCCCTTCAGGCTCGGGCCTGTCACTCTCTGTGTTCAGCTGTAAATATATACAGGGGCTAAATGAAAACGTAGTCTGAGTCTACAATCATAATCTCTGATGCAGGTTGAGTAATTAGTTACTTATTAAGTTTTGTTTAATGACATCAGTGCAGTGGTGGCATCAGGGCCTTTCCACCTTTTCAGTTAAAAAAGGCCCGTCCATGAGAAGGGAGCCCCTAGCAACTGCCCCATGGGATCCAAGAATATTGGTACTTCCTTTCTGAAAGGATCACGGATATGTCCCCGATGGAGTTCTGGCCCAATCGCCTTGCTGAGTTCACGCTTTCTTTCCCACATCCTGATGCACACTCACCCTCCATCCTAAACTGTGGGGAGATTACAAAATGGATTGACCCCGAGCAGCAGGGGAGCTTGGCAGCCAGGGATTTCATGCATGTTTCCAAAACCAGATATCCATCGCAGAGCTGGTTTCCCCCAACTTTTATATTTACAGCCACAGCTAGCAACCAGTAAGCAAACCAAATGGGCATTCGGCTATAGTTATTTGTGTTTCCCTGAGACAGTTTCCAGAAATAGCCAATACGTGTTTCGAGGTCCGGTGGCAGTTTGTTGTAGTTCTGGGTTTCCTTGATGTGCGTGCCTTTTGTTATAAGTATAATTAAATAGCAGGTTTACAGAGCACAGGGAGCTAGAGTTACATCGCAAATCAGTTGGATTATTCTGAACATCATTCACTGAAAATTAGCTTCAGCAATATTACGTTTGTGTCACGTCTAGAAAGAAACATTTTTTGAATTACCTCCAGTGGGGTGTTTTCTAATCTCACGCATAACGGACCGTGCTTGGGCTGCATGCAGGGCTGAATGTGACATAAAAGCTTCCATTTCAGTATTGCTTTCTGCCAGAGCAGTGCTTGTAAAATATATGATGCAGCAGGCCGATACTCAGCCATAGCATGGCAGAGCCTGCTCCTATAAAGCACTGAGGTTAACTGTCAGGTTTACAAATCTGTGTAAAAATAGATTAACGGGGTAAAGACGGCATCAGGGCCCTTCCACCTTTTCAGTTGAAAGGGGACATGCATGTGCCTCAAGGGGGCCCCATGTTGCCAGTCAGTACTCTTAAACACAGTAATATATTTCTCTTGATAGTTCTGGTGCTTTAAATGTGCGCTTTGCGTGCTCGCCTTACAAGCTGCATTTGTAGGAGCCCATGCAATATTTAACAACTGATGTGTCAAGGGCAGGGGACAGGGCATTGCCAACTTTTCAGTTGAAATGGCCCATGCATGAACCTCAGCCCCCCCCAACAACTCACCCATGTTGCCAGATATATTTATCTCTTTATTGCTTTTATTCTGGGGCTTGCCTTACACGCTGCATTTGCAGGAGCCCTTGCGGCAGTCACTTCCCTTGGGGTATACAGATATGTTATCAACTCGTTGCCTTTTCAGACCGGTTCCCCCGAAGCAGGCACCTGCTGACATAGATGGATTTATAGCTTTTCAGTGGGTATTTCTTGTTTCAGCTCCCTGCTGCCTGGACATCTCATGATAATCAGCAGATGTTAACCCCAGATGTATTTCATTGGATAAAATTGATGTGACATAAATGATGTCGTCATTATGCTGCTTA
Organism: Ambystoma mexicanum; assembly: GCF_040938575.1. Classification (NCBI taxonomy): domain Eukaryota; kingdom Metazoa; phylum Chordata; class Amphibia; order Caudata; family Ambystomatidae; genus Ambystoma; species Ambystoma mexicanum. Next base: position 1,441,316 of record NW_027182465.1, on the reverse strand, counting down.
CTGTTTTTGAAACATTAAGATTCCTACAGATTTTTGGTCACAGAATGTTGGCATGTATGCGCAGGGGGCCCAGGAGCAGTGCCGCACCTGAGGGAGCCGAGGGCCCCGCCACACAGCCCCCCCCAGGGGGCCAGCAATCGGTGCTCCCCAGTGCCCCGCACCGGGAAGAAAAAGTCCAACCTGCCGGAGGCAGGAAAAATTTAAACTGAGTGACATGGATGTGGGGGAGGAGTTATAGGGATTTAAAGAAATAGAAGAAGGTCCTGTGTCGGAGGCGGGTGCCTCATGAAGTAAGTACTGGGACGAGGAAGAGTGGACGTGGAGGTAATGGTTTACCTCTGAGTGGTCTTGATCACTGAGCATGCGCAGGGTGATCCAAGCTATGCGCAGTGAGTTCTCAGATGTACGCATGCCTTGCCTCGTCACACTTTTTTTCTGCGCATGCTTTAGGAATTCGGCCTCTGTGATCTGCGTATTTATTGAATCAGCGGATTTCGAAATCACTGAGCATGCGCACTATGTTCCGGACATAAGCGTCCTCGGCTCGTAATCTTTTTCTGCGCATGCTCTGATAAGCAGTATCTCAGCAATGCGCATGTCTGTTCTCCGCGTTTGCGGCCCGACCGTGTGATTGGCTCCTTTTCATCTCCCAATGACCTCAAATAATAAATGTGAAATACATCCCAGTATTTTAATGAATCATGTGCTGTAGGTGAGTGACCAGCGACTATTCGCTCCTGTCTTGTGTATGTGATGAAGGATGCATTCCTGGGTGGGGAGAGGGGAACGGCAGCTCCTCTTTGGACATTTTGATTATATATCGTTATAGGATGTCTTGTGTTGTTAATATTTAATCAATAACATACTAATGCCTTCCATTTCTAGATCTAAACACACTATTGTGTCATCCTACTCTGCAAATCGTAAGCAGCACAGGCACTGAAAGGTAAATAACTGCTGTGGTTTGTTTCTCTGCACAGGTTGTTCTATGCTTCATACGACGTGCATTGTAAGAAGCACAGACACAAAAAGGTAAATGCTGTAACTGCTGTGGTTTGTTTCTCTGCACAGGTTGTTCTAGGCTTCTGCGATAGCCTGTCTCCAACCCTGCGCTCCTGGGCCCTTCATATCCTCCTGTCTTGTCTCATTCCTCCTTCCTGCCGCTTCCTTGAAGTGGTGTCCAGGTTTAGGGTCCAGGTCTGTGCCCCCGTGGAGTACTGCATTCTCTAGAATGATCCATGCTTGTGACCTCATAGTCACTGGTTTGAATCCCTGCAGATCCACCCAGCACTTCATCCACCCAAGATTAACTGAAGGAGTACCACTGAGTTGTGTAACAATGAACATCTGTTACCTTCTGTCAATAACACCAAACAGCGCCAGTAGTGAGGGTTTGAGAGGCGGGTAGTGCACTTTACAAATACACCTGTTTTGGTATTACCTTTCTCTGTGCCATCCTATTAAACTCAATTTGTAATTCACTATTGTACCTCTATGGTGGAGCACAGCACTTTGCTATAGGTAGTGGAGGAGTTAAATTGTACAAGTTAATTGCAAGAGTATGTAGACAACAACAATCTACTTCATCCCCAACAGTCAGGATTCAGACAAGGCCACAGCACAGAGTCAACTTTCATCGATCTTCAGACTGAGATGCTGGGATTACTGGACCAGGTCAAAGCAGGCCTGCTGATCCTGTTGCACCTTTCGTCAGCTTTCGATTTGTTGTATCATCGGAAGCTCTGAGAGGCCCTAGATCTAGTTGGAAATTGCTCCCAAGGAGCCATCGATTGGGTGACCTCTTTCCTTCAAGATAGACAATCTAAAATAATTTGGGGAAATCACGCATCATCATCCAAATCAGTGGATTGCGGCGTCCCTCACAGAGCTAGTTTTTCCCCACTGCTGTTCAACCTATACCTGTGGTGTGTATGCACCCTGTTGACCCATCTCGGCATATTCTTTACCAACTTTGCCGACGATACATCACTGGTGTTCGAACTCAGTGGAGACTACAATCAAGATAGCAACAAACTAACATCCATATATAACACCATCGAATCCTGGGTGATGGCTCTTTCCATGCTAGGAATAAACTCAGCCCGGCCTATTCCACATTTGACGTAAAAGAAACACCCATTGTATTATCGGAAAAAGTTAAAACGCTAGGCGTCTATTTGGAGGCATCACTGGGAGCTGAAGCCCAAGTAACATACCAACAATCGCCAGGGCCATCATACTCTCAAGGTTAGACAATGGAAACGCTCTACTGTTGGGTGCTATCAATAAATGCCTAAAACAATGTCAAATAATTCAGAAGAACGCCCTAAGAACCATAACCGGCAGACAAAAAAGAGAGCACATCACAGGAGAGAGGAGAGACCTTCACTGGCTAGCCATAGAAGAACACATAACATTCAAATCACTGACACTACTCCATCGCTGTCTTTATGGAAATGCGCCAACTTACCTTAAAAAGCAATTCAGGAGATATGAACCTAATCGTAATCTCAGATCCACAAACACAAATCTACTACAAGCCGTGTCATCCTAAAGGACAAAAGGTCTAGGTAGAACCTTTCCGGCTATAGCAACAACTAAATGGAACAAACTACCTGTGACACTAAGAGCTGAAACAAACCACCATCGTTTAAAAAAAAACTGAAGACATTAATCTTCAAATAAACCACTGTCAATTTAACCTTCAAACCTAAATGCACTTTATTCGTTGTCCTTGACTTCATGTAATGCGCTCTGATGCCTGAGGGCTGCAGCGCTAAATAATCACATAAATAAAATAATTAAATAAGCACATTGGTATCTACAAGTACTATTGGTTGTTCTCTTTCCAGATCACCTGGGAAGCAAGGGAGTGATGATAAAGCCTAAATCAGGAGGGGCTGAATGAAACGAGATGCCATATCTGCACTTTGGTGGCTGGTTACGGCATCTTGTCCATTTGGGTGTGGTTTTGTGTCTAGGCATGAATGAGTGAGCGTTCTGGAGGGGAATTGAGAGCGTGAGGTAGAGTCGATGGAAAGGATGGTATGGAGTGTGGAATTATGACAGACCCACACTTCCCTTGCCTGCCCACCCGCTAGAGGGGCCACAACATGAGGTGATTGAAAAGGAAAAACCCTTTCTCACGCTTGTGAAGGAAAGTCGAGGACAGCGACATACCCACTTGCACCCGTTAGCAAGTCAGGTGATCAGAGTGTTACATGCTCTTGAATTTATCTGTATCGCTAAATAACTTCTGGTCTCTGGTTATGGGAAATAATGACCAACTGGCATGGTTAGGTGTTAGGGCCCCCTGTTAGCTAGCATCCTGTGTGCATTCTTGATGAAGACCCACTTTGAAGCACTCTCCCACACATTGCCCTGGGAAGGAAGCTCCAAGCTGTGGCTCCATCAACTGGGCCTAGGTTTTCATCAAGTCCTCACAGCTCACATCCTGCAGATACTGTTGCTAACAGCAGCATGATTCAGTCATAACACCTAACGAGCTCTCCATGACGTGCAATGTGAGGGATCTAAAATTCTGATATTGGACCCTCCTGGAAGGAGGGATGAGGGATGGACCTCATCCGTTAAGGTTTCAATCACTGATGTGACAAAGGCTTTATTGTGAAAGTATAGCATTAAGAGTCTTGGTTTTAGGCCAGAGTAACCTGCCCTCAGTGTTATGGTATCACCTGTTGGGGAGGAAGGCAGATTTTTTAGAACCGATATATTTTGTTTTCAGGATTAATCTCCCTCTCTTACTCATACCTGCATTCACCTCACTGTAAAATAATGATGTTGTCAATTACATGTGAAAGTGGGAAGCAAAGAAAGGTAAACCTACTTGTTCCAAAGAAGGAAAATCCAGATTCTTATTTCGGAAATTGTGTTGCTATCTTGCTAGCTTTTCCTTTCTACTGCTTATATTTTCTTTTGAAAGTAGCCACCTTCCACCTTTTTTTAATATTAAAAACAGTCATCTTAATCCATTTTAAATGAGTCTGTGGTCCCCCCTTGGACATCCTTCTGGCCCCCAGGTAGGCCTACCCCCTGTTTGATGACCCCTGCTCTGAAGCCCAGTCAAGTAGCCTTGGCCAGAACTACACCAATCACGATCAGGCAAGGAAGAGGTTGGGTGAGTACCTTCCACCCCATAAGCTCTTTTGTGGGTGCGTGCGCAGTAAAATTCCTGTCCATGCGTGTCTTCCTGATTTCAGTTAAGCTAAGACCGATACAACGTTCATTCATCGACAAATGTTTTTCGATGGGTTTTTTGCTGATTTTTATTTTTATTTTCTAGAAAAAACCATTGGAAAATGGGGGGTGGGTAAGGGTATATATGGGGGGTCTCTCACAGAGTAAAACTAACTGGGGAGGCAGGTTTGGAACGGAACCCCCCACAAATCAAATGTTCAATGGGTTTTTTTCAGAAAAAATAAATGAAGCAAAATCCCATCGAAAAAACAACAGTCGATGACGGAACATAGAACAGCTAAGAACCACCAATAGGGTTCCTAAATACACTGAGATCACTTAATTCAGTTAAAGAGGATCCAATGTTGTGGATGCAGTGGTCAGTTTCAGTCTCTGGATTGGGTCCGGCTAAGTGGGGGTTCCTAGGACTGATTAACAACATTCACCCACGAATGGGAGGGGATTATGTCAGACAAGTGGGTGTTAAGCGCTGTCAGAGAATTAGTTGGTCCTGCCTTCACACAATCATTTCTCACTGCTCCAATAAGAGGTCAAGGCGCTGCTACTAAAAGGAGCAATAGAACCAGTACCAGCCACTTGGTAAGTAGGGGGTATTTTCTCACAATATCCTTGTGCCAAATAAAGACAAACCAAAAGGCCATTGTCGAACCTACTGCAGTAGGAATATTTGTAAAATCCCAGAAATTCAGGATGGTTACCCTCCAAGATATCCCTCTGGCAACATGATGCATACTTTTCCAGGCCACTGCAAATATCTGCAGCTCAATGTAGCAAAACATAATTTTCAATTCAGTGAGCTTCCTCCTGCGATTCCATCGGTGCCTTGTCTTCCGCAAGTTAATCGCAGTGGTGGCTGCTCATCTACGCCCCGAACATGGCTTTATACTTTTTGGATTAATTTTAATTATTGTGCATTTGTAAGGCTTTTATACATCAAGTAAATTGTGTTTCAAAGCTCCCACAGGGCAACAGGGAGAGAACATGGGAATTAAATGCAAATATAACAATGAAAGATAGAGGCGGACCTACTAGGCCTCATGAGCATTCAGAACGTGCCAGTGCAGATAGAGAGAGGGGGTGGGGGTAAGTGCTAGGAGTACCATAGAGGGAAGTGCTAGGGAGTAAGCAGCTGTTAAGTGACTTGGCAAGAGTGGTCAACAGACAATAAATAAGTGCAAGCCTGTGATAGCACAGGCCAGTGGGTGCCTAGACAAGTGCTGGGAGCAGGAGGAGGCTGGGTGTGGGAGGCCAGACTCCTAGAGCCCTGACCACCAATCTCAGCAACTGTCGGGCTTGGCAGAGGAGGGAGGGAGGGAAGGAGGAGGCACAAAAGGAAGGTCTTGAGGAGCTTCCGGAATTTGAGGAGATCCTGCTCAAGAGGAAGGGGGAGGCTGTTCTATAGGAGGGAGCCAGCTGAGGAAAGAGATTGGCCACCAGCTTGCTGTATTGTGAAGCACTTGACACAAATAGAGTTGGTTCCGTAGGAACTTAAATATCTGGAGGGAGAGTATTTAGTGAGAGCAAGTCGTAGATAGTGTAGTCCCCGCCCCAGACAGCCTTATGGAAGATGCAGAGGGATTTGAATTTGATCCTTGCAGCAACCGGGAGCCAATGAAGAGATTTTAGGGTTGGAGAGATGTGGTACTTGGGCTTTAAGCCAATGATAAGTCTCGCAGCCCTATTCTGGATTAGCTTGAGGGGTCGTAGAGAGGAAGAGGCATTTGCAGTAGTCTAGCCTACAGAGAACCAGGGCTCTAGAGACATTGAGCTTCTTAGAGAAAGTGAGGAAAGGAAGGATCCCTTTGTAGAGGTGGAGTTGAAAGCAGGTCTTCTTGGCAAGGTCCTGAATGTGAGGAAGGAAAGAGAGGAGATGAAGATGACTCCAAGGTTTCTGGCTTTGGATGAAGGAGAAGGTGGAGAGCCCATGGAGGGAGGCCAGAGTGAGGGGAAGAAAGAGGGAGCAGGAGTCCCAATGGTAAGGACCTCAGTCTTGCTGGCATTGAGGCAGAGATCATTGGAAGCACTCGTAGGTATTCAGGAATGATGGAGGAAGTAAGGAGAGGATCAGAGGTAAGTATGAAGAAGAGTTGTGTGTCATCTACATAACAGTGGAAGTTAGGGGAGAAGGTGGAAATTAGGTGTGCGAGTGGAGCAAGACAGATGTTAAAGAGCCAGAGAGAAAGGTTGGAATCCTGGGAGACGCCGCAGGTGGAGAAAGAGGTGGGGGAGGAGAAGGAGCTCAGAATAACCTGGGAAGGACAGTCATTGAGGAAGGAGGTCAGCCAGTCCAGTGCCCGCTGTGAGATACCAAGGGTATTGTGGAGCCGTATTATGAGGATGGATTTTTGACTGTGTCATATGCAGAGGAGAGATCAAGCAGAATGAGAACAGCTGGAGAGTTAGATTCAAGAGTTGCAAGCAGTTCTTCACAGGTGTCCAGAAGAGCAGGTTCCATGCCTCTGGAAGCTTGGAATCCAGATTGATGGTCATGTATGCAACCAACAAGCTCAGTATGCTGGGTCAGTTGGGGGAAGACCATCTTCTCCAGGAGAATCCCAAGGAAGGGGTGATAGAGACAGGGCGGAAGTTAGCCAGACAAGACGGGTCTGCAGAAGGATTTTTCAGGAGGGGGTGCACACGGAAGTGCTTGAGGGAAGAGGGCAAGATCCAGCGCAGAAAAAGAGTGGTTGCAGAAATCATCAAGTGCAGGGGCCAGAGAGCCAAGATTGTCCTTAATGGTCTTGGAGGAACAGGGGGGAGACCTGTTTGGAGGAGACCGTCATAGTGCAGACAAATCTGGTGACCTCATCAGGTGTGATTTAAGAGAAGAAGGAGAGAAAGGTAGCAGGGGGATCGGAGGTCATAGGAGGCAGTGGGGCGCAGGAAGGAGAGGTAGAAAGAGAAGCAAGGGTGCTCAGGATGTCCTGCATTTTTGCAGTAAAGTGTGTGGCCAGTGCTTTGCAGAGGACTTGGAAGGGAAGAGGTGAGGTGGAGACTGCGGAAGGGTTGGCTAGTTCTTTGCACATTTTAAAGAGTTCAGCCGTGTTGTTGGGTGCACCAGAGACGCAAGCCTGGAGGTGGGCCCTTTTCTGGAGCGAATGGAGAGTCGGTTATGCCTTTGGAGCAGGCGACAGGCCATTTTGTCAGAGGGCGAGCCTGAGGTCTGTCACTTCTGTTCCGCAGCTCTGCACTTGCGTTTCACCAGGGCTGCAAGTTCGGAGTCGTACCAGGTGTTATGCTTGGAGGCATGTTTCATGCAGATTCTCTTGACTGGGACCAGAGTGTCAAGAGCATTAGTGATGGCAAGGTGGAGGTTGCTGAGAGCGCAATCAGAAGTAGAGTCTGCAGTGGGGGATTGGGGGGATGCAAAGGCAGCAGCTGACCCTCGTTTCATCGGACGGATGTTCGTGAACGAGGTTGGCAGGTCTGGGGAGGTGCGGTCAGATGGCAGAGAGGACCCAGGTGAGAGGAGAGGAGTGAATGGTCAGACCAGGAGAGTGGGGTGGGGAGGAGAGCAGGAGATCAGTGTGGATTAAGGCATTAAGAGTGGGTAGGACTAGAGGGCAGAATGGAGAGGGAGAGCGAGGTGCAGAGGTCACGAAAGAGAAGGGATGCTGTGATTGAGGAGTCAAGGTAGATGTTGAAGGCACCCAGGAGAAGGAGTTTAGAGGAGGCTGTGAGGAGAGAGGAGGAGAAATTGGCCCATTCAGAGAGGAATGGGGTGGTAGAGCCCTGTGGCCTGTAGATAGTAGCAATGGTCAGGGAGGAAGTGCGAGAGGTGACCAGCTTGCAAACCAGGCTCTCAAAGGAAGAGTAAGGCTGGGTGGGTATGGGGGAAGAAGGGGCCCATCAGGGAAGATCAGAGCAAACCCATCGCCAGCACGGTTGGGGTGGGGCTCTGAGATGATCTTATAGCCATCAGTGAGAAGGGAGTCAAAAGCAGTGACTGAGCTGACATTGAACCACATCTCGGTCAGAGCAAGGATGTCGAGGTCAAGGTTTTCAAGGAGGAGGCAAATGTTAGCAGAGTGTTTGATGGCTGAACGAATATTAAGTGTGGCTAGATGCAAGAGGTCAATGCCTTTGAGGGTTTTCCGAGGAGGGGTTCAGGGGTGTGGTACACCAGTCAGAGGAGGGGGAACAGAGAGAAAGAGGAAGGAGTAGCAGGTGCGGGAAGGAAGTTGATGAGGGACGGCAAGCCCCGGTCAAAGAGGAGGAGGAGGTTGGGTTGAGGACCCTGAGCCATAATAGATTGATTTCATTGCTTGCTACTTTGTTACAGATTTTATAGTTTTATTAGCGGGTAACTTAGAATGGGATAACAGTACCCAGTATTGTGCTTGTCTGAAAATCAAATGTGTATATTTTATTTTTCTGCTTTTAAAATTGCACTTTGTTGATTTTCCTAATCACGTTTCGCAGTGCGAGTTAAAGCAGATTTAGTCTGCATGCACGTAGCTTTGCTACTAAAAAAAACTACAAATCCCATCGGATTTGTAGTTCTCCTTCACGCTCTTGAGTTGAACCCCGGCGCGAACGTGCCTTCGCGAAGGAGCTAGCCGGTCTGTGCCGGACATGCCGGACATACGGCTGTTGGTGGTCCGCTTCCCTATTGTCAGCTATGGGATTGCAAGCAGTCCTGGATACTATAGAAGCAGCCAGAAACATCTTTAACCACCCTTCCCCTCCATGAAACATTAGCCCTAAGGTAAGTGCTACCTCCGTTGCCACCACTTTATTCGCTGCCGCGCATCCCGATGAGGACGCCTATCAGTTAGCAGACGCCCTTACTAATATTGTGCGAAGCTTACAGGCGCCTAATACAGCTAGCTTTTCTGAGGACTTAGTGTGTTCTTGCATTCCAGTAATGGCAATTATGCCGCTTATCGACACCTTATCGTGTGAGGAGGCCTCCCAGTCCTCGTCACAATCTGAACACAATCCCCCTTTTCCAGAACCCGTTTTAAATTCTGTGGCTCCTGTAGATATTCTACATTGTGTGCTTCTAAAGACCAGGTCTCTGGTAAAACATGCTCATAACGTGGCTGACTACTTAGAGCTCCATAATCTTGACATTTGTTTGCTGAAAGAAACTTAGGGTTCCAGTTCTGCAGGACCAGCTCTAAACATCTCCATTCCAACTGGATATGCTATGTTAAGACGAGACAGACTTACAGGTCTGGGAGGAGGTGTCACAATGATACTTAAAGACACTTTACCAGCTTGGGAAATACAAGGACACATAATCGAGGGCATAGAATGTATGCATGTTAAAGTAGGTATGAATGCGGAAGGCACCTGTCAATCTTCTATCACACAATCGAGGGCATAGAATGTATGCATGTTAAAGTAGGTATGAATGCGGAAGGCACCTGTCAATCTTCTATCACACAATCGAGGGCATAGAATGTATGCATGTTAAAGTAGGTATGAATGCGGAAGGCAACTGTCAATCTTCTATTGATCTATCTGCCCTCTTATTTTTCTGACAACTTTATCTTAGCTCTGTCTAATTGTCTACTTCCTCTTCTCAAGGCAACCTCTCGCTTTATACTGCTTGTTGATTTTAATTTACGGTTAAACCATCCTGATGACCCTGCAGCTGCTGAACTGCAACAGTCGCTTTCAGATTTGGGGCAAGTCGAAATCATGCATGCCCCTACCCACATACTAGGCCATTCCCTGGATTGGATTTCTACCACCAACCTCCATTGCCACGATATGCGGATCTCCCCTTGTCCATGGTCAGATCTTGCCTTCGTGCATTTCTCCTTTACCGTACCATTCCCAATAAAAATAAGCTTAAAGGATCTCTTTGCACAGAATTTGAAACAGCTGACCTTAGAGAATATCGAACCCCTTCTGGAGCCAACATTCAATTTTATGGAATTAGACTCGTCAGATTCAATTTCCTCCAGTCTCACAGCTAATCTTGAACATGTTGCTAATGCACTGGCTCCCCGGAAGCTAAAAGAGAAACAACTTGAGGGAAAAATAAGCAAATCTTGGTTCTCACCGGACCTACACATTTTGAAATCCTCCGCACGTAAAGCATTATATGTCTGGAAAGCAAACCCTAACCTTATAGCCTTGGAGGCCTATAAAAGAGCCGCTAGAAATGATAAATCTGCCATAATAGTTATGAAAAAGAACTTTCATAATCTCAGGATCTCCCAAGCAACCTCTGACTCGAAAGAGCTGTTTAGAATCTTGAAAGAGCAACAGACTACCCCCCAACCATTGGCCTCTACTATCAATAAAGAGGCAAACTGGTGCTTGCAGATTCAAAAGGCCATGTCTCAAAAACTGTAGGGACATTCGAGAGGGCATAATGTCAAATTAAAAACTCCTGGCCTCGAATCTTGACATGGGTCATCCCAAATCTTTCATTAGAGATCCTGCTATTCCTGCCTTCAACGTTTGCCCTATTTCAATGGAGGAATTTAAGAAGGTTATCACACAACTCAAGGCCACTAAATGTATGAGATCCATGTTCTTCTCTCATTATTAAGACCTGCCCACCGTCCCTTTTTGGAGAGGATGCGTATATTTATTAACATATTCCTTGATCGGGGTATCGTCCCAGACGACTTGAAGCAGCATGGATAACCCCTATACTGAAAAAAACAGGTCTTGCCCAAGATAACCCATTAATCTATCGAGCAATAACTAACACCCCTTTCCTCCTCTAACTTTTAGATCGGGTTGCGTACTTGCAGATAGCCCAGCATCTTAAAGAATGTACTTGTCTAAACAAAACATCATATTGGAGTGTTGTTGTTAGTACAGGAACCTAATCATACATAAACCTAGGCAATGGCTGCAGCTGCACCATAGAAGTACAATATTCATAATCTTGTAATTTTAGATAGTAAACTAATGAATGCTACCTTATTAGAGTTTTGAGTAAAGTTACATGTAATAACTAGCTAATAATTCAAGGCTTACAACATACTTGTGCTAGTACAAACAATACATATGAAGACCCACAATGCACACAACTCGGAGGCACATACAGGGAAACTAAAGGAAGAAAGAAACAGCATCGCCAGAAAATGTTAATTCAAGTTAATCTTCATGTACTCATTAATTTTGTGTTTGAGGCCTGCTTATTGCCCCATGTATGTGCACCATGATCTGAGAGCAAACCCTAAGGAAAGTACTTTAAGAACATATGGCAAGATGAATGTCTAGATATATTGCACCTTTTCAATTTTAATATTCTGACTATCGGTGAACAAAACCACCTGGCCTAGAAATGTCAGTGAACAAAAACAAGTGGGCCAGATATGTGATGTCATCTTTGATGTCCTGGGTGTTAGTCTTAGCATTGCACGGTGGTGGTGCGAGTTATAGTTGCTTAGCTTACCATAACTGGCGAATTTCTGAGTTTTTCAGTTTTACTTCTAACCATAACATCCCTTTAACAAAGATTATTTCAGTGTGTATATATCTCCTGTGTTTCAGGGTGTTACTATTCCATGGTGCGATTTATCTCCCCAGTTATAGCTTCCCTTCAATTGATTTGGTGCCATGATTAGCTGTTTCACAATTTGAAGACATTCTTACATGGCCGCCTGCGTAGTGGCTTTTATTCCCGTCATTTATTTTGCGATCACATGACTTTTGAATCGGAGGCAGAGTCTGGCTAACAGACTTAATGTATTAGGAAGTGAACTAAGATGTTTAACTAATTCCAGCCTGAATAAGCACGAGTTATGTGCGGAATGAGTGGCGTTTTTTAACCCTGCAGGGTTAGTGTTGCTTTCCTGGTCCGTTAAGAATTACATTTTTTCAGCCAGTGCAGGTGTTATCATTCAGTGATGATTCTGCTGCAAGACATTCTGGTAGCTGTAGTCATCAGGTTTGCAGGGAACCTGCTCACACCCAGACCCACAGTGGGGGAGGAGGGCAGAGTAGCCCACAGTGTGGCACTCAAACACAGGGCATGTCGCCCTGGTGCAGCACCCTATTGGACTCTGAAGCTTACACCCTTGTCCTTAGCGGTGGTGCCCCAGATCGTGTCTCCACTGTGTGCATACCCTACCCACTGTTACCACTAACCTGCACACCGCCTGGTCCACATCCAGTCCTATAAATATTTATTTCTAATTGGGGACATGTGTAATATCTTTTTAAGGGTAGTATGAATTGCGCAAAGCCTGGCTCCTGTAAAATGAAAAGTATCAGCATTCCCAATCTAATGCAGAATGGGGGTTGAGGCGATGTCCCCCGCTTCCATGACATTTGAAGAGATGTGCATTAAAGAAATGAATGAAAGCACCCTGTGGCATTGGCTCTGACCCACGTTAGTGGGAGGGAACTGTCGCTGCAGGGATACAGGAGAGTCGGCGGCACAATGAGAACCAATGCATTTGGCTCTGTTGGGATGGGTACTGGGTCAAGGACAGGAATCTGGCTCTTTCTACTTCCTAGTGAGGAACCTCATTGATGGAGTTCTTAATTTGTTTTCACTCAGCGAGTTCAGAAGCGCACATGTAGAGACAAGGATGGAGGGTGTTGAGGTACAGTAGGGCTTTTTTATTGCAATCGCTCATTATAGTACATTGTGGCCAAATAAATCACTGAAATTGGATTCAAAGGGGACTTGAGTTTGATACGTGTCACACAGGGATATGGTTATGCCAAGATTGTTAAATATTGTGGGCCTTGACATCCTATAAAAGTTCTGATATGTTAACAATATTTATAACGCGCACGGTCACCAGGAGGCATCATGGTGTGAAGAGGAACAGACAGGAGTCACAGGAAGGCCTAGAATAACCACATTTTATGAAGACGGCGAAATTGGAGGGTGATTTAGCACACACAGCCTAAGGTTGTGGCAGCACAGTAGACACACTTGAGAATGGATGGGGGCCTTCTAGGGATTATCCACCCGGATATTATATTGGCTCACAGCAACCTGGCGTTTGGCCTCCATATTGGAACGCTCAAAGGTTCTCGCATATATGATATGATATTTTATTTGTATCGCGCTCGTACACAAGTGTTTCAGAGCGTGATAAGGCAAGGGAGGGGAAACAGGGGAGAACAAAACAACGATCTTACTAGGCCCGATGACATTGAGAACGTGCAAGTGCATGGGAAGGGAAAAGGGGAAAAGTGCATGAAAGTGCGGAGCAGAGGATAGACAGATAAATAATAATAGATACAAAAATAAAATAGATAATGGAGCAATAAGCAGGGGTAGTTCAGCCAGCAAGTGGCAAGTGCTGTGATTACGGCAGCAGACTGTGTAAGTCTGATAAGTGCATAAAAAGAAGAAAAAAATGGGGGGGTGAGGGACTGCATGTGTACAGATACAGTCTCCAGTGCAAGGGATGGCCGAGAGGCAGTGCAGAAGGGTGGCAGAGTGAGCAGTTACATAGGCCAAGGAGACAGAGGGTGGCCAGGTGTACAGTGCCAGGAGAGAGCAGATCAGCAAGGGAGGAGGGGAGCAAAGGCAGATGCAAAGAGGAAGGTCTTGAGGTACTTCCGGAACCGGAGATGGTTCTCCTCAAGTTTTAGAGTGGAAGGGAGGCTGTTCCAGAGGGAGGCCCTGGCCGAAGACAGAGATCTACCCCCGGCTCGAGTGCAAATGTGTGGTCCAGTTGTATTTTCAGACTATTCCAGAACTGAGCTTGATAAGCTTGTTGGATACATGATGGCTTCCGTCCATGCAACACCTTCGTGGTAACATGCAGTAACCAAGCTTGTTCATTCTGTCAATCCTGGAGGAGAGGGCTATCTGGCTCAAAATGTGTTATGTACAGTAAGAAAATCACTTCTCATTTGTGCTTTGAATTTGGAAAAAGGTTCAGTGAAAAGGCTCCTCTTATTGGGCAGCTGACAAAAATAAACTTGCAAGAAACTTGAAACGTGCACAGAATGCGGGAACTATTGCTGTCTCAAGAATATACCTCTTGCCCACATGCGGACATAGGTAAAAAAAACGTATCCAGTCACTGAATCTGAGAATAGCGTCCATTTGCATGATACACTTAAGTGCCACCAGCAAATGTATACAGGTGAGAAACCTCATGAGCGCAATGAATGCGGGAAAGGGTTTGCTTCAAAGGGCAAGCTTACTAGCCACCAGAGAACCCATACAGCGGAGAAACCTTTTGAATGCACTGAATGTGGGAAAGGGTTTGCTCATGAGGGAGATCTTGCTGTCCACCAGAGAACACATACAGGTGTGAAATCTTATGAGTGCACTGAATGTGGTAAAGGGTTTGTTTCGAAGGGACAACTTATGCGTCACCAGAGAACACATACAGGTGGGAAACCTTATGAGTGCACTGAATGTAGGAAAGGGTTTGCTCATAAGGGATATCTTGCTAGCCACCAGAGAACACATACAGGTGTGAAACCTTATGAGTGCACTGAATGTGGGAAAGGGTTTGTTCAAAAGGGACAACTTATTTGCCACCACAGAACACATACAGGTGAGAAACCTTATAAGTGCATTGAATGTGGCAAAGGGTTTGTTCAGAAGGGACAACTTATTCGTCACAAGAGAACACATACAGGTGTGAAGCCTTATGAGTGCACTGAATGTAGGAAAGGGTTTGCTCATAAGGGATATCTTGCTAGCCACCCGAGAACACATACAGATGTGATACCTTATGAGTGCACTGAATGTGGGAAAGGGTTTGCTACAAAATGCGAGCTTACTGTCCACCAGCGAACACATACAGGAGGGAAACCGTATGAGTGCATTGAATGTGGGAAAGAGTTTGCTCAAAAGGGACAACTTATTTGCCACCAGAGAACACATACAGGTGATAAACCTTATGAGTGCACTGAATGTTTGAAAGGGTTTGCTACGTGATAGCTTGTATAGGCTCGTCAAACCTATCTTATGGCAAATCACACTATATCAAGCAATACATTTCAATGTAAATCATCATAATGTTCAAATGCGTAGCAAAACATCACTGCATCATCCCATAAAAACCAAATTTGGAGCACATTGAGTAAAGCAAACCCCATTGCAATAATATCCCAGATCATGACTCACAGGTGAAGCTTTAAGTCTACACCCCCTTCTCCCTCTCACAGGATCTCAGCATAGCACCACCTCAGCTAGTCAGCCAACCAGCCCTCGTATAGATGCTTCTCAACCTTCATGCTCTAATGTCAGTTGTTATAACCCTAATTATTTCTAGATTCTACTATGGCAATGCTGTTTTTTCCTGTGCTCCTTAGCAGGTCTGACTAACTTCAGGTGTCACAAAGTGCCAACCTGCTTTTTTCATCCATTGAGAAATGTGGCCATATCACTTTCATTACTGTCCGCACTGGCTTCCTGTGACCTCTCAGATTGGGTTTAAGGTGCTTTGTCTAGCTCATTGTGTCTTTTATGGCAAACGTCCCCCTTTCTGCATTGGATCCTTTCACCCTTGTCCTACCTGTACCTTTAAATCTATTCATCTAGATGAGGAGGTGATGTACCTCTTTTTTGGGGGTTTGCTCCCCAAATCTGGAATGCCCTCTCTCTAAGATTGCACGCCACCACAGGCTAAATGACCTTCAGATGCTTGCTGAAGACCCATCTGTGCTGGTTTCTTTCCTTAATTTTGCTGGATTATGCTATGTTTTTATGTCCACCTGCTGTTAGAACCCCTATACCTTGGGGTGAATGAGTGCCATAGAGAAAGATGTTCTTAATTTTAAAAAAAAGGCAGCTCTTAATACCAGCCTTACAGATAAGCGGTATATTAACCATGTACTCCCCAAGAATGGGCAATTACTTCCTTCACAAATGTAGCAAAACTCTGAACTGTAAAATTGGAAGCGATGGACAAATAGGTGCCAGCCATCCTGCTTTCTCCCACTCAGGTTCATGAATATGTTCAGCCCAGTGAGGCCAGCCAGGCAGTACCAGTGGATGGTACTCTACAGGGATTTATGGGGGGCTCCGACCACTCCCTGCTGAAGAGGGACAGCCTTCTTCCCTCTGGTGACAGGTGCTGGAGCCAGTCACTGAGGTTGGGTGCCCGGGGAGAGTGGATAGTGGCTGCTGCAATATCTTCTCAGTGTGAAATTCTCCCTCTGCCTCTCAGGAAGTATCTGCTTTGGCCTCTACCCGGGTGAAGGTTGTCTACAGCACCCTTGGGCAAACGCAGGAAATGGGCAAAAATCCCTGCTCTGTGGCAAGAATAGCACGGTAGGCTGCCGAACTTTGAGTCCCAATATCATGGTGGTCTTCTTAGATGTTTTGACTTCCAGGATGGCCTGCAAATAAGTTCTGTCCATCAGAAGGCATTTCTAGCAGCCTTGACTGGATGTCGGTGGCAAACCCAGGCGTCCTTCGCCATGAATGGTGCTTGACCGCCATGCTAGTGATCATGGACGTGCCCATGCAGTCCGCTGTGTATAGGCCAGATTGCAGCATCTGCCACTCTGCGTCCTTGTATGAGACCAGGGACAGAAACCCCTCCTTCATCTCGCCGTGCTCTGCCGCACCGACTACAGCCGACCAGAGGCCAAAGGACAACTTCACCATGGCACAGGATGCATTCATGCTTGCCGTAGTGGCCTAGTCCAGGCTTGCAGGTGATGTGTGGGTCGGGGAGGAAAGCTGAGTCCGAAGGTGCATGACACTGCTTCATGCTAGATCCCTGCCCATTGGGGCAACCGAGGCAGCATTCGACCACGCGTCCAACACTGGTTCCTCTCCCACAACGTTGAAGGGCAGCAGCGCCTCTTTGGTGCATCTTCCAGAATGTCGCACAGTTCGTATTGCACTATGGACCTGGGCGGCGCAGAGAAACCCAGGGTATCGGCCACCTTTCCCATCAGGCACTAAAGGTTTTGGTGTTGGTAGAATGTCCAACTCCAGGGAAGTGTCCATACCGCTGGCCCCTGGCAGGTCAGCTGCCAGGTCCAGCATGTCGCCACTCCCATAGAACTCCTCAGGGAACTGGATCTGGTCGCCATCCTTATTGTGTCATACTTTTCGACATAAAAGTGTTGATGGAATGCGGGAAATATTCCCATAGAGCCACAGAGTCCATGGCGTGACGTTGTTGAAGCGTGAATGCATGGGAAAAGGAACTGAGGTCATGGGGCATGGATCCACTACTTATACTGGCCTCAATGTCATTTCTGGCGCAAGCTGCAAAGAGGCTTTGGATGGACCTGACACAGAGTCGTGCGGAGCCCCCTGACGGAAGAAATGGTTACGGAGAACCGCTGGGCTGGTATATGGATATCGTAGATGAGGAATCCATGGCAGGAAGGAATCCATTAGAAATGGCTCTACTGGGAATTACATTTGTACACCTCCCATGAAGTAATTTTACTTTCAACATCAACACATAGGGATTAAAATACCCCAAATTTAAATTAAAATACAATTGGAGAAAGCTATATCTCCTTTGGCTAATTAGACTAAGCTTGGCACAATACATGTGCAAAGATGGTTTTACAAAACTGTAATCTTCAATATTACGTTATCTCTACAGAGGTAGTCTCCCTCAATTTTTGTTTTCGGGGGGCCAGTATCTCGGAATGGGAGACACACTATCAGAGAAGTACAAAAATGAGAAAACTGGCTACCCCACTCTATGTCCAACCAGTACTGGCAAAATGATCAACAGATTTATTGTGATCATGGCTTTCACCTTCAAATTTAGTGAGCCAAATTAGTACAAGACATAGCTCGTATTTTGTGCAAAGGACAAGGAACCATTCAACTCAATTACTACACACTAAACATAGCAATTTTTCAATATATCCATATCAATTTATTCAGTGTTAAGACCACTTTAGGAAAGTTAAAAAGAGTGAGAGCGGATCAAATAGAACACACATTAATCGTGGTGCATCAACATAGTCTTCTCACTCGCTTCTTAAAAACAGAATGCTTCATATAGGGTTTGTTGTCTTAGTAGAAAACCACTCTGAACGCTTCAGTAGTTTATAGATACAAGACTACATTCTTTAGCTAGTCTATTGTCAAGTGTCGACATGTTTCGGCCATTTTTGGAGATGAAAACAATATCCCTAGTGTCTCTACAACCAATACTTTTTGGGGCCTTCTTCAGGACAGACAATTTCTTTTCAGTTGGTGGACACCTCTATTTCAAATCCCCCGTAACAGGATAATCTAAAAACAAACATACATTTATACATTAATCACATAGAAAAACAATAGTTCCATTCCAAACGCACACATTTTCTTTGTTCTTTAATCTATTTCAATGCATTGTATTCTCATAATCTCTTGCAATGACTTAAATTGTTCACAATAATTTTATATTTATCGATCACACTCGCCTTTACTTACATCCTGGTTGGACTTGAGCTTTTTTCTAGGAGAAACCTAGTCGTGGCAGGTCTTAGTTCCTACTTCCCTGATTTCACGGATCAACTCTAGTTTATTTTAGGTTATTTCTTGGCTGTGTGGGAAACCTATTTGGCATAAGAAAGACCAGTATTATTTTAGTACATGTTCATTTGATTAATCTTAATCCAGAACACAGCACTCTCAGCATGCTCCTGGTGTAATACTTATTCAAAATGACAACCATTAGTGTATATCCCATACTTTCTCTGCATTACATCCATAGGTTCGTTATCCTGTATTACTTGATTTGTTCAATACTTTTAACAATTTTTTTTTAAACTATTCTCTTGAACTTTTTTCCTTTTTTTCAAAGTTCATTAGCCCCGTTTCTAGCATATTCAACAGCTAAGAGTTAGACTATATACACAATCATAGTCAATCATTAGCTTACTTTATTTCCGCTGGATATAACGGACACGCCACCGAATCTGTTCTATTCGGTGCGCGGGCAGCACTTTAAAGTACTACGCAGCTCCACAGTTTGGAACGGCCATCAATGCGAACGCGTCGAAACAATCCGTGCGTTTCGATCGATTACCTATGGAAACATAACAAAGGGGAGGAGGGTGGGTATTGCGCAGATTTGGTCAGTTTCCTCCCCATAATCTGCAAAACCACTATGGTCCCCACACAAACCGCCTGACTCTTTTCAAAACCGACTGGGAATTTTCCCCATACACCGCAATTAAACAGCGAACGCGGCATTGCTTTTATACTCGGCAGTCTCGCAGGCTTGAAAGAACTCTTAGAAGTCGCGCTTACCTTAATACTTTCGTATAGGTCCGGCAAGGCTTCGCAAACGCATCCAAGCTGTCGTGTTCGAATTGTGTGTGCAAATAACTTCTTGTTTTATAATTGGCTAACGCGTTCACGTGACATTGACGTGAACGTAGCCCCTCAGGGCTTTTAAAGCAACAACGTTGTATTATCTTGCTCGGAGCCGTGGAAAAAAGGAGCCCCAGACATACTATGTGACGGGTACACACAGTGCTACAGATGATAGCATTCAGTGTGCAGCAAAACGCATATTGACAACTGTGCCTTACCATTTCTCACAGAGTGCTTTTCAGAAATAAAAGCAAAAGATAAAAGCAAAACAAACTGGGACGGGTGGAGTGGAGCCCCCATGTTGGAACCCCGGAAAAATAGGGAAGATACATCCTAGCTATGTATGCACATTGGTCCTACGTTCTAGACAAAGGAAAAAGGAAAAGAACAGACATCCCTACAAAAAGCCTAGTCTAATGTAGGCACACCCGGACAGAATCGGGGGACCCCGCATATTCTCTCCATCATCTAGGGCAATCTTTATCGTCAGTTCTAAACTGGATTATCTTAAGGTGATAAGAGAGTTCCACTCTACCGCTGAGTTCAGACCTGTATTTGCTGTGTTAAGGGAATATATCCACCTTTGTTCACCCAGGCTCAATAACATTTCCCTATTGCCTCCTCTTTCAGTTGCCGGGATTGTTTGTAACACAAACCATAAATTGTCGGTATGTTTGTGTTTTTTTGTTTCATAATGTGCAACTAACGGTTTGTTAGGCACTTTGTTCTTCAGACAAGATTTGTGTTTGCAAATACGTTGTCTGATACATCTTTTAGTTTTGTCAATGTAGATCAAATTACATGGGCATTTAATTCCGTAAATGACCCAAGATGATCCACAGTTGGTGAAGGTGCGGAATACCCAGTTCTTTCCATTGAGGTCAATTTCCTTTAAATTAGTTGTAGATGCGCAGGCAACGCATTTACCGCATTTAATATGTCCCACCACTGGTGGCAATTGCCACAAGGTGGTCTGGGGGGATATTTTCTCTTTTCTGGGGTACAAGTGCACTACTAGATCTCTAACATTATTTTGTCGCTTGAAAGCGAACCGTGGGGTAGTTGAATGGTTCCTTGTCCTTTGCACAAAATACGAGATATGTCTTGTACTAATTTCGCTCACTAAATTTGAAGGTGAAAGCCGTGATCACAATAAATCTGTAGATCATTTTGCCAATACTGGTTGGACATAGAGTGGGGTAGCCAGTTTTCTCATCTTTCTCATTTTTGTACTTATCTTCAATATTACTCCAGAAATCAGTTTCCAAGAAATGCATTCATCACCAGGAGTGCATCCTCGCTGAATGCTGCAGCGTTTCCACTTTTTGTAGCATGTTCTACAGCACTAGTTTCCTTTTCTCCTCGGGATTTCTGTACTGTATTACACTATTGTCTATCTCTATTGGAGCATTTAGGATTAGTAGATGGTTGCCTAGTCTGGGATCGAAATATGGAGGTGTAATTGCACAACAGAGAGTGCATGCCCACTACTAAAGCACTATCTTATAAGAAATTGGTTTGGTGTAAAGGGCCCGGAGAAGATGTCAAGTGTTCCATTAAATTATGTTGACATGTATTTTAGAAAAGTGACATTTTGTGAATAGAGAAGAAAGGGCAAATGGAATAGAAATGTTTGCTGTGTTGTGAGACAATAAAACGCATGCACATTTGGAAATAAAATGGTACCTTTCTGTCTGAATTGAAAGAGTTCCGGGTGAAATGGTATCCTTGCTGTTCTCTAAATTCCAAGAAGGAATAGTGGACATAAATGTTTACAAAATAAAACTGGTCTTGATAAACAGACATGTCTAATGTAAAGGTCTCCCACTGGGATTCATACACTGAATGAAATTAATATTGAACTTCTGCCAATATGTCACTGTGTTAATAATAAATGTAAATTGTTGGTAGTAACTCCATTTGTGTTAAATCTCTTTTTTTCTGGCTTCACGTTTTTTGTAAACTGCTTCCTGGAACAGAGGTGATTCATTTGTTTTAATTAATGGGGTGACCACCTCATTTCCAGTTGTATGCTGGAATGAATGCTATTGTCCACTTTTTAAACACTATTGTCATGAACATGGAGGGAGGTTGTGACGGAGGAGGTGGGGTAAAGAGATGGTCGTAATGGGTTCAGTGGAGGAGTGGGAAAGAGGTGAACATGGAGGGAGCTGGTCATGACAGGAGGTGGGTTAAAGATGAGGTGGTAATAGGGTCAGTGGAGGGGTGGAAATGCGGAGTACTATGAGGGAGCTGGTCGTGATGGAGCATGTGGGGTAAAGAGAAGGAGGTGCTGGTGTTCAAATCTGCATGGCGTGCGCTCCGTGATACTTTGTTTCCTTCTGTGTATTTTATCTAACTAGCAGTTTCCTTATTGTTTTATCCCGCGTTTTAGCACTAGAATCTGTGATTGGTTTTATATATTTTATTTTGCCACTTTTGCCTCCATTTATCCTGTTTTTATTTATTGCATTTTAGCATATGACTTCACCCTATTTTAGATCCTGAGTGCTTTGAAACATAGTTTCCTCGCTGCTCGCTGATTTGGGACCTCATCTCCCAGCATTATTGTAGTCCTTCGTAGTATTGAGCCCGCCTCCAGGCGTGACTGTCCGGTCAGTTCCAGTTTGTGTCCGGTGCGTTTCGGGTGCATCGGCCTTACTTCCTTTCGCCCTGTTTGCTTCCTCTAGCCACGGTAGGTTCCGTAGGGCTTACATTTTCTCCCGCCTCTTTAATGTCTCATGCAGATTAGGTCAGGAATATTCAGAAGAATAAATAAAGCCAGACTTGCAGCGCAATATATGATAACAGGCCTTCAATTTACATGCATCCCAGCTCTCTAATTCCACCAGACCTGCCGGGTGCACCGTAAGCTCACACTCTGATGTCAACCCTGAGGCCTCTGACACAGCTTAGCTCTATCCTACTAACCAGCCCCCTGTGCTGGCTACTGTCATGAACCCTTTATACATTTTGGGGATTGAACAGGTAGAACCCTGCTACCCCCTCGATGCCAAGGTGGCAGTGCTCTCTCAAGCCCCTCCCTCCACTATCCCACTTACAGCCCCTGCTAGAGGTGCCCCCCTCCTTCAAGCTTCACTTCTCAATACCCGTTCTCTGCGTCGTCACAGTGTGGAGATTGCAGATCTTTTGCTGTCCACCAGTCCCGACTTACTTGCTACTACTGAGTCCTGGCTTGATGAAGCTACACCGTCAGAAGCACTTCTTGCTGTTCACAACAGCCACTCCCTGGTGTTGGGGGATTTTAATTACTGGTTTGATGCTCCTCCCGATGCTGCCACCATCTCATTAATGTGCATTATTGATACTATGGGTTTCTCCCAATGGTGTCCTCCCCCACGCCCCACTCATATTGCTGGGCATACCCTTGATTGGCTTCTGGTTCATCATCTCGTGCTCACTAATCTGATTATCTCTCCCTGCATTTGGTCTGAACCCTCCCTGTTGTCATTCGACATTATTCTTCCAGCACCACTAGACTTGATACTAATACTCGATCTGTCGTGCGTATGCGTATCCAGAAGTCCTTAACTCCCGAGAGGTTCTCTCTCCTACTTGGCGACAAGCTTGGTGTTTTGGAGGACTTTGGAAATGCTGATGAGCTAGCTCGTCACATTACAAATATCCTTGAGGCAGTTACTGATCAGTTAGCTCCCCTAAAAGATCGGTCCATTAAAAGTGAATCCATTCACAAAGGCGTGTTTAATGATAACATAATGCAACTCAGGCTCAAGAAACGGACCACTGAACATTGCTGGTGAAATAACCCTTTAGCAACGACTCTGGCCAACTATAAAATCTGGGTCAAACAATACAAGGACGCCATTATCACGGCTAAATCCTCCTTGTATAATGACAGGATTCTGAATGCAAAATACAGCTCTAAGGAACTCTTTGCAATTCTAAGTGAATTCAAGGGTTAGCCTGGATCTGTGCAGGCCCCAGTGAAAGACAAAAACTGGTGTCAAACCATTCATGACTCTTATCAACAAGGTTAATACGCATCAAACCAGCATTCAGTCTAGCAGGGATGCTTGCTATGGCCGGGCTACTTTTAATATGGGCCGTACGGAAGGGGATCTTCCCACACCTCCTTCTTCTTTATTCTCCTTCGTTCCCTGCTCTGAAGCCACCATCTGGCAAATGATTCCCAGTATGAAGCCCACATTCTGCCAGGGCCATGTTTGCCCCTCTAGCCTCCTCATTAAATGTATGATGTGCTCTACCACCCTCCCTCCCCCCGGGTTACAACAGACTGGTGAGAAGAACAGTTCTTGACGTTCCCATGGGAACATTTATCTTAAAACTCGTTGTCTTTTTATGTATGGTTAGGATACCTAGTGTACTCTCCTGCCAAGGATTTTGTTCCCAAGTCTCTTAAACAAACACAGCCTGCTGGCTATATCTTGTGTCTTAATCACTTCCAACTCTCCTGGTGTATTTCCCTGTCAGGATTTCTTTTGCATCTTTGCAACAGTATGGTATACTCTCCTGCCAGGGCTTTTCATATGTGATCTCCTGCCTCTCTCCCACCTTTGATGGTTCTGCTTTTTAGCCTCCTTGGCTAATATACTTGGTTTCTTTATATATGGTCACTTTGTCTCTTATATGCTTGCAGCATGCATTGATAAACTTGAAAGTCTCTCTCAGTCTTTCTCCAGTTTTCAAAACCATTCCTTTCCTCTATTGGTTTTGCTATGAGTAATTTAAGCTTGCTGCGGCTGCTAATACACCCCGTTACTCTCAGTCACTTTGTGGACTGACTGGTTCTTGGTGGCGTCTCATTTCTTCTGTGGTCCACCATTGGTCTCCTGCTGCTTTCTGCTTCGCAACAGTTTCTCCACTGTTTTCATGCTTCCGCTGTGCTTGTCTGCGACACATGGGAATCCCGGTGAGCAAAGCGCCATGCTCCAATGCCGGCGAGTGCCCAGGAGCTCTCCGCTGGCTTCTGCCATTCTCTCTATGTCATCCACTTCCAGCAGTCTTCTCTCTTAAGGTTCCTGAGCCGGTGAGCTCCACCAACTTCCTTCCAGATGTCCCTTCGCACGGAGATGAGCAACTCCCTCCAGCCAGCAGCCTGCTTGTATTTCTTGCTTCTGTGATTTAAATGTCCCTGACACAAGTGTGCCCTTGCTGCCACTAGACTGCTTCCTGTGCTCGTGGATTCCAGTGCTCTGCATTACTGCGCTCCTCTTCCTCATTCCAGTGTTGTGGGAATAGTAGTCCCTTCCTGAAAACACTGTACAAAGGTTTTAAAGGCTAACTAGGTTTTGAAGAAAAGTGCTGGAAAAAGGGTTTTGTAAATTTACAAGGTCATTTAGATTTTGAGAGGTTGCCTTGAGGGTGTAACAAAAGATGTTTACTACTCTCCATGGGGAAAAAGGGAAGGTGTTACAATAGGCTGTAGGCGGAGCTGTGCAGCTGAGGTGTGCAGTTGTTTTAAGGAGAGAGTCCTGCTTTCTATCACTGGAAGGGGAGTGTTTTTCCTGTGTCTACTGGGAGGCAGCGCGGAGCATGACGCGCAGCTGTGCAGGCTGGAAGCAGGGAGAAAGCTTCTCTGGTGAGGTTTCTGGTTTTCAGCTCTGGTCTGTAGCTCTTGCACAATTGGATTTTGGCCTGAAAGTAAGAACACGGCCACTGTGTGACTAAAGTACTGCCCTGTGCCTGTATGGCATTTTTACTTCAATTTATCTGAAGTGCCGCCTCGAGTTTGTACAGTATGCTACCGCCGAACGGTCTGTGCACCAGAGGGCCGGGTAAGCTACGAGAGGAAATGGCAACCTCTATGCTAAGTGGGCAAACAGGGTCCCTGACCCCTAATGCTAAAGTGAATGAATCGCTACCTCAAGTCAATCTGCTAAGCAGCTGTGTACCACTAAACCACAAATGCTAAGGAGCAAACCACCAAATGCCTTGCCTGGAGGCAATATGGAGGGGACGTTAGCAACATAAAGACGATTCCAAAGGATATCTTAAAAAGGACCCACCCTCAAGATTCACCAAATGCAAGTTTGCCCCATGAACATCCTCAGTCTCCTTTGAATCTTGAGCGAGCTGAACCTCTATGAGGAATGGACTGGCCAACTCACACCAAGCTTTGCTATCTGGAGGAATAGACCACATCCAACTCCAGAACTTGATGATGGCTGCTTTGAATGTATCAATCAATCCCTTTATAAAACTGTATGAGACTGAGTGAAACAATAAAGGACCAGGCTACTCTGTTAGCGATGAATCACAGCAAGCTCATTTTTCTTGAATCCTTCTCAGGTTCAGTGCAGTAAAGGCTCGATAAGGAAGCAGAATTATCTGCCCAATGGCAAGCTAGGCACTTCGACCTTGCTAGAGGTGAGGCAGTGGATAAAAACACTCTAATAATGACTTCAATTTTGGAAATATTGAAATGGTCAAGACATCAAAAGAGATTTCATGAGTGAGAGGTGATGGGAGCCAGTGACCAAGGGCCCTCGTACATTGCCCCCACTAATATTCCGCCTCCAGTGGATATACGGGGGGACTGCTCGACTAACGATCCCAGTACATCCTGTGAGCTCGTCCCATTGAGATGTTCGGAGGATAACTGGAAGGGGAAAAGACGAGATCTAACGATGGTGGAATCTGCTCAACATCAACTTATACCGGTTAAGTCGGAGTCCGACATTGAAACCGAAAAGACAGATGCAGTACCAACAAATTCATACTCAAATATGCCAAGAACAGAAAGTAGAAAGTTATTTCTTTGGAAACTTGAGCATCACGATCGTAAACCAACAAAAAAAGCAAAAAACCAACAGCTGCCTAAAAAAAGTCAAATAAAACGGCTCTAGAGCTTTTATGCAGAACCTCCCAAGACCTCTGAATCCAGAGAAATGTTCCCTGAAGGCTCAAGTGAAGTAGCCACATTTCGGGTTGTGTCTCAAAAGATTATATACACACGCAATGCAGTGGATGAGAACATGCTCCTGCTGATGAACTTATCGACTCATTTGGATGATATGAATTTATTTATTGTTTATTTATTTATTGCTGGCTTATTAGGCACTTATACAGCAAGTAAAATACCATTTCAAAGCACCCACAGGGCGAGTGGAGGGAACAAGGGAGCGCAATAATCTTTACTAAATTCAATATTTAACGAGGGCAGTGGAGGGAAAAGGAAGGAGGGACGAAACTACTAGCCCTTGTGAGCATTCAGAACGTGCAAGTGCAGCAGGGAAGAGGGAAGAGGGCGTAAGTGCTGGGGAGTCTGGGTTCATGGGTGAGCCACAGATGAAGTTCAAGGGTTGTTGAAGTGCTACTCGGCCAGGGGCCACGTTGGAAGTAAGTGTGAACCTCCAGGGTTGAGGGTGTGCCAAGGCAAGTGTTGAAGGTAGACAGAAGCTAGGTTGATTGGGTGTGGGAGGTCAGGGGCCCGAGGATGCATAAGGGCCCCGGACACCAATCACCGCAACTGTGGGATTAGCAGAGAAGAGAAGAAGGGAAGGTGGAGGTAAAGAGGAAAGTCTTGAGGAGCTTCCGGAATTTAAGAACATCCAGCTCAAGTGGCAGCTGCAGGTGGAGGCTGTTCCATAGGAGGGAGCCAGCTCAGCAAAGCGATTGACCACCTACCTTCTGTTTAGAAAAACGCTTTGCACACAAAAAGTGTGTACCAGAGGAATGTATTTATCTAGAGGGAGAGTATTTAGTAAAATAAAGTTGAAGATAGTGTGGTCCCAGGGCCCAGAAAGCCTTGTGGATGTTGCAGAGGGATTTTAATTTAATCTGTGCAGCAACTGGGAGCCAATAAGGGCTTTTTAGGGCAGGAGAGATGCAGTCCCTGGTCTTAAGGCCAAGGATAAGTCTTGCTGCCCTATTCTGGATTAGCTGGAGTGTTTGCGGAGTGTTTTGAAGAGTGGAAGAAGGTAGATTCAGGAGGAGGCTATTGCAATAGTCAACCCTGGAGAGAACCAGGGCTCGGGTACCATTGAGCCTCTGGGCGAAAGGTGGAAAAGGGAGGAATCCTTTGAGAAGGAATAGCTGAAAGTGGCACTTCATGTCCTGAGTGTGAAGGTAGAAGGAGAGAGAGGAGTCGAAGATGACGCCAAGGTTTCTGGCTTCAGAACAAGGAGCAGGGGGAGAACCCAAGGAGGAATGCCAGAGAGAATGTAAGGAGGGAGCAGGGGTCCGGATGGGAAGGATCTCCGTTTTTCAGGTGTTGAGGTAGAGCTTGTTGGAGGTGCAGCAGGACTGGATGGCAGATAGGCAGTCACGGGTGATGGAGGGTGCAAGAGGGTCAGCAGGAAGTTTGAAAACGAGCTGTGTGTCGTCTGCATAACACTGGAAGCTGGAGGAGAAGGAGGAGATGAAACATGCAAGCAAAGCAAGGTAGATGTTAAAGAACCAAGGGGAGATGATAGAACCCTGGGGGACACCACAGGTGGAGAAGGAAGTACAAGAGGAGAAGATGCCTAGGAAGACTTTGGAAGAGCGGACTGTAAGGAAGGATGTCAGCCAGTCCAGTGCCTGTTTCAAGATACCAAGGGTATTGTGGAGCTTTAGTATGAGGATGGAATGATTGACTGTATCAAAGGCAGAGGAGAGATCGAGAAGTATGAGGACAGCAGTGGAGTTGGAGTCCAGAGATGTGAGCAGTTCTTCACGGGTGTTCAGAAGAGAAGTTTACATGCCTCGGCATGCTCAGAATCCAGATGGATGATCGTGGAGACAATCAACACGTTTGGTGTGTGAGTTGAGTTGGGGCAATCCAAACTTCTCCAGCAGCTTCCCCAGGAAGGGGGTGATGGAAATAGGAAGGTAGTTGGCAGGGCAGGTAGGGTCTGCTGAAGTTTTTTTTCGGGAGTGGGTGCACAAGGGAGTGCTTATGGGAGGAGGGAAAAGTTCAGTGTCAAAAGAGTGATTGCAGAAATCGGCGAGTGCGGGGGCAAGAGAGCCAATGTTATCCTTCATGGACCTGGATGAGCAAGGGGAAACCTGTTTAGAAGAGACCTTCATGGTGCGAACAACTCTGGCAACTTCTTCAAATGTGACAGGGAGAAGGAGAAGAGTGAGTGGCCAAGTGAGGCTAGCGGGCGTGGGATGGGTTGGGAGGGTGGGTAGCAATGGTGTTTAGGGTGTCCTGAGTTTTGGTGGCAAAGTGTCATGGTCATGAAGTCAGGGGAACAGGCATGCAGGGGTCGCATGCACAGGAGACCTGGGTGGACACTGTCCTAGTGCCTTTGGTGCCAGGCTCATGAACAAAAGTAAACAATCCATTTAACAGACCATCCATTTAACACCAAAAAGCTTTTATTATGGACATATCACTTCAGATGCATTAACCTTGAACATTCCATCCATTAAGCAGGATGCATTAACCTTGAACATTCCATCCATTAAGCAGACCCAAGTGTATTCTTGGGTGTGGCTGCTAATGGATTGCTTTTGCACGTGCTCACTCTCTAGGAGTGGCAGGGTGCAGTTGGTAAGCCGGCCCTAATGGGCGTGCCCACAATCTCAGCTATGTAAGCTGCCCCAATCCTCAAGACAGACACTTTGCGTTATTCTGCACTTGCAAGCAGAGTAACGCTCACTGTCGCCTGAGGTCAGACTTACCTTTGAAGATCCTGCTTCCTGGACATCCTGCTTCCTGCCAGCATCTTACCAACTGGGGGAAGCTGTTCTTACCTTTACAACTCTTCAGCGAACCAAGTATTCATCTTTACATTTTCCGGAATGCAGAAATCTTCATCTTGGCACCGCAACACGACAAGCTCCATCGTTGACAGCAGCGCCTGCAATGAAAAACAGAAGACAAGGTTAGACTTCCAAAAAACAGTCAGTTTAAGGTTGCGCTTCGCCATACTTCGAGCTTTTCCTTAAACCATCACTTACCTGCTGTCGAACATTGTGGTAGCATCCATCTTCCATTCGGCCGCGTCTCGCGTCTCACAGCTTCATTGAGGCTGCATTTCCATCTAAGGGAAGAAAACAGAAGAGAGACATTATTGCCGGTATAAATAGGAGCAACATATAAAGACATTAAACAGAACGAACAGCATCACAAGAGCTCAAGAAAGACTTACCAATCATATGGAGAAGCATAGTCGCAGCTGGACTGGACTAATCCTTATCAGGGATCAGTGAAAGAACTAGATCCCATTTGACGCGCCCCGGCCAGAATTAGCAGGACAGAGAGCTTATCTTCCATAATTCACAGGTGAGCTTTATGGGCCGTCGCATCTTCACATAAACTGTCTTTGGGGTGAAGGGTTCGAGAGGTACAACAATCACAGATGGGTGCACTCCACGCAGGAGCAGTATCACCATGTACCACCGCTCACAGCTTTTCTACTGAGGGAGAGGCCTGAAGGGGGTGATTCAAGTTCAGGGAGGGCTGCAACTGTGCCCCAACGCCTCTGCAGAGACCAGGTGAGCATAAAAGAACACGAAGCCTCTAATACTCTCTGCCTGGCCATTATGGAAACTTCAGAAACAGATCAGTTAGCCCTCTTACTAGGGGAATTACGGGCTGAAGTACATGCTTCAAGACAGGAAACCAATGCATTACGGAGGAACTGACGAATTGGCAAGACAAATGCTACAAGCACAAGCAGGACAGGTTCCACTGCCTGGAGTGACCCATTCTTCTCATTCTTCCACCTGTTCAGGTTGTTCTTCCAGGAGCAGTGCCTCTAGCCCCTCCTGAACGCTTCATTGGTGACCCAAACAAGTTCTCTGTATTTATGAACCTATGTCACATTCATTTTTTGTGCAGACCAGGAGCCTTTCCTAATGACCAAGCCAAAGTGGCTTTTGTACTCTTGTGTTTAGGAGGTAGTGCGGCAGACTGGTAAATCAAGATGACCCTTTACTCTGGAACTTTGGGAATTTCCAACATGAGATGGAGAAATTGTTTGCCCGTCATACTCAAGGACATGCTCTGGACAACCAGTTGTTGTCACTCAGACAAGGGAGTCAAGATCTATTAACCTATGTTGCAACCTTCAATTGTCTCATAGCCCAGACCAACTGGCTAGAAGAGAAGAGGTCTACACCCTTTTACGTGGAGAACTTAAGGATGTGTTAGCGCAAGTGGTGAATCCCCCTGAGAGGTGTGCAGACTACATAGATCTGACGGTGCAACTCGATCATAGGTTGCAGAATCGGAAAATGGATCGAGCTAGATCAGAGGGACGGTCTATTTGCGTACGACCTTGTAAGAATCAGACTAAACCACATGAACAGTCTGAGCCAATGCAAATTGGTGGATTACGAAGTCCCCTTACCAAAGCAGAAAGTGAAAAAAGAAGACAACAACAGCTTTGCTTATATTGTGGACAAGCAGGTCACTTCCTCGGTGACTGTCTGGTAAAACCACCCAAGAAAACAGTTGGGGCAACAGATAAAACTGATGAAGAAGAAGACCAGAACTCGGGAAATGCCAATGCCCGGCAAGTGTAGGGGTCCGCTTGTCGAGCATGAAAAAGGAACCTTTATAGACCTCACATCTAGCCCATCCAGTGCTTTTGGTGAATCACAAGCAACCATCAAAAATACATGCCTTGGAGGCATATAATGATTGTGGAGCTCTGGGTAACTACATTGACCAAGATTTGGCTCTCCGAATAGGCCTTCCTCCCCGACAGAAGCAGAAATCGGAAAATGTCAATGCTGTGGATGGTTCTCAGCTATCATCCGGTCTGGTGACACAATACACAGAGAAAGTCAAGCTTCTTTGTCAGGACGGGCATCAAGAGGACATTACTTTCAATCTCATCAGTGCTCCTCAGTTCCAGATGATATTGGGAATGCACTGGCTGGAGACCCACAATCCTAGGATCGACTGGTGAAAACGAGTTCTGACATTTCCTCATGATTGTGCCGACACATGTTACAAAAAAGATGACACCAATCTGAAACCGAAGAAAGGAATCGTGTTGAGCCTCATCAGCTCCTTACCACTTGAATACCAAGATTACCAGGATGTCTTCAAAAAAAAGCAAGCCAACGTTCTGCCCACGCACAGATCTAACGATTGTCAAATAGATCTTGTACCCGAAGCCCAGATCCCTTGCAGATGAATTTACGCTCTGACAGAACAGGAAAATCAGCATCTTAGAAGTTACCTGGATCAGTACCTGGCAAACGGTTTCATTCGCCTGTCCAAGTCACCTGCATCCTCGCCCTTATTCTTCATGCCTAAAAAGGAGGGGAACTTAAGAACTTGCATCGGCTATAGAGCCATCAATCAGATCACAGTAGAAAAATCGATATCCTTTACCACTTATACTAGAGCTCCTGGAGCAAATCTACCCAATACTGGATTTAAGAGGAGCATACCATCTTGTAAGAGTAAAAGAGGGACACCAGTGGAAAACGGCCTTCCGCACGAAGTCGAGTTTCTCGGCTTCATGCTCCCACCACAAGGCATACATATGGATACACGAAAGGTGGATGCAATCCTCCAATGGCCCTCACCAACATCCACGAAAGGAGTGAAATGCGTGCTTGGATTCGCCAACTTTTGCCGCCGGTTTATACCTGGGTTTTCACAAATTGTACATCCAATTACCTTCTTGTTAAAGAAAAATCAAAAGTTCCATTGGTCGGCAGAAGCTGAAGAAGCCTTCCAGAAGTTGAAACTAGCTTTCGCTACAGCATCAGTCCTTCGACACCCACGACTAGACCTACCTTACATAGTTGAGACAGATGCTTCAAAAATAGCAATGCGTCTAGTATTGTCACAACGAGACCCTGAAACAGGATAACTTCACCCCGTCGCATTCTGGTCCCGCAAATTTATTAGCCCCTGAGTTGAACCACGCAATCACATATAAGGAATTACTGGCGATTAAAGAAGCATTCAAGGCCTGGAGACATTACCTTCTTGGGGCGAGACATACGGTCACTGTCATCACGGACCACCGTAACTTGCAATACTTGAAAACCGCCAAAGCACAATCCTCGCATCAACTTTGTTGGGCTCTCTTTTACGTGGAATACGATTTTATTATCACTTATAGACCTGGAGTACGCAATGAGAAAACAGGCGCTCTATCGCGCATGAGTGAAGAAAAAGAGGCTTTTACAGCATCCAAACCGTGGCCATAATTCCTGAGGAAAGGATTCAAACCAAAATAGCTGCCACCATGTGTGTGGATGACCAAAGAACCAGTTTGCAATCCCTGATGGATCAATCAACACAACATGAATGGCTGTTAAAAGGTAACCAGTATACCATCAAAGACAAATCTACCGTATTTCCAAGGACGATTATATGTCCAAGACCAAGAACTGCAAAAGCAAATCATCACAAATTACCACGATTCATTAGTGGAAGGACACCCAGGAATAGCCAGAACTCAGGCTAAGGTAAAACAAAAATATTGGTGGCCAACCTGGCAAAAAGACATTGCCCAATTTATTGAAACCTGCGGTGCCTGTGCACAGCACAAGTCTCAGAAACAGAACCCCGCTGGTTTACTACATGCCCTAACAGTACCGCCAGCACTTTGGCATACCCTGTCGATGGACTTCATCATGGATCTTCCACCCTGCAATGGATACAACACCATATTAGTCATTGTGGATTTATTCTCCAAAATGGCCCATTTCATCCCTCTGAAGGGACTCCCAACAGCGTCAACTCTCTCTTCTGTGTTCCTAGAGGAAATTGTTCGATTGCATGGATTTCCATCAATATTAGTATCTGATTGCGGAACTCAATTTGTTTCTGCCTTTTGGAGAAAGTGTTGTACGATTGCCAAAATCGATCTCCGGTTGTCCACAAGCCATCACCCTCAAATTGATGGGCAAACTGAATGAACCAACCAAACTTTAGAGCAATATCGCAGGTGTATGTTGCAACAGACCAAGGATTCTTGGAAAAATATACTCTGGATAGCTGAGTATGCATACAACAACTCAGGTCACACAAGCACAGAGCAAACTCCATTCTACACTGTGCATGGAATACATCCGAGGACATCAGTATTTGATCCACCCGATACCCTGGAAATGCCAGCCATAAAAAAAACTTGCATAAAACCATCACTCAGGTTCTTTTGGAGGCGACAGAGCATCTGACCAAGCCTAAGGAAAGACAAAAACTGTTTGCTTATCGACATCGGAAAGAAGCTCCCGCCTACCAGATTGGAGAAAAGGTGTGCTTAGCATCCAAATATATTCCCCTGAAGGTTCAAAGAGCTTTCCACCCAAGATACCTGGGCCCCTATACTATAAAGTCCATAATCAATCCTGTCGCCATGAAATTGGAGTTACAATCTCACATGAAAATCCACCCTGTATTTCATGCCTCTCTCCTCAAACCAATGAAATCCAATACACAGCTCAGTTCTTTGCCAGAGCCCAAAGTAATAGATGGAGAACCAGAATATGAAGTCAAATCCATCCTGGACTCCATGGTGGTTCGGTCAAAATTGTATTACCTAATTGACTGGAAAGGTTACGGACCTCAAGACCGAACAGTGAACACATCATGCTCTGCGTTTTATCAGACAGTTCCATCGCAACAATCCCACTTAGTGGAATTTTCACAAAAATCGCTTAGTGGAATTTTCTAGATGGCCGCATGTTGTTAAGCACTCTGCCAGTGTTTCTTAGGATAAACGTGAGAATACATAAATGTGGACTTTTGGTGGTGGGGGTTTTGCTGTTATCCTCCGATTATTGTGGTCGCAAAGCGTGGCCTCTCACCTAACTGAACTCTTTAAAACCTGTCCTTTGACTCTGCTTGCGTTCCTTGTGTTTTAAAAACAGCCACGGCCATCCGTCTATTAAAAAGCAAGGGGCTGACCCAAACCTACCGGCTAACTTTGGCCCTGTGTCTACTCTTCCACATTACTCTAAAGTGCTTGAAAGGGTTGTGAGCAACTGTCTTTATTTTTATTGATTTTTTATATATTTATATAGTGCCGGAGCCTGCAGGCGTCAAGGTACATAACAAGTAAACATGGATGACAGTGTGATGGGACAACATAAACTGGAGGCTCCAAGGAGTCAGTGCATTAGAGAGGATGTTTAGAATCTAATAAGTGAACTTAGACATACACACCCTTTGATACCCCCTACAAGCATGCTTGTGCTCCTGTCCCTCCACAGAAACTGCTCTTGTGTATGTGTCCAACTTCATTGCCTCTTCTAAGCACTCCAACCTATCATCTATCCTAATTCTCCTCAACCTGTCTGCTGCCTTTGACACAGTTGTCAAGCATGATCTCATTAATTCTTTTTCTTCTTGGGATTTGCGATCAAGCTCTTGCCTGGATTGAACCCTACCCTGTACCTCACCAATTCTGTGTCCTGGAGCAACAACTCCTCTCAACTCACTTCTCTAACTGTTGGTGTTCCACAAGGCTTTCTTGGGTCTGCTCCTCTTTACACTCTACACTTCGTCTCATGGGGCACTTATCTCCTCCTTTGGGTTCTCGTACCAACTCTTCGCGGACGACACCCAAACCTTCTTCTCTTTTCCTGCACTCTCCTCTGGTCTCTATCAAAATTGTCAACTGTCTCTATGCCATTAAAAATTGGATGGCTTTGCACTCTTTGATGTTAAACTCTACCAACACAGAGGTCATCTTCCCTGCTAAAAGCGCTCTCATATCTCTTCCTCTGTCTATCCAGTGCACACCTGATACCTACACTTCCTCAGTTAGAAACCTCTGCGTCATCTATGACCCTTTTCACAACTTCTTTCAGCTCCAAACCTGGAACAGCAGCATGCCTCAACTTCCAAAAAATTAGGAAAATTGGGTACCTTCTTCCTTTCAACCCCGCCAAGCATTGCTTAACCACTCTTACTGTCTCTAAAGTGGACAACTGTGCCAGAATCCTTTTGTGTCTCCCCAACTACGCTTCTGGTCCACTCGGCAAGGTCATTAACTTTGTTACCCGGACACTCCTTGACCTCCTACACTTCACACCTACTTCCTTGTTGCGCCACCAGGCTGTATGTCTGCTAATGAATAAACGGGACCAAATTTTAATTTCTTCTCCTGGTTCACATATCTATTCACGGTAAGGCACCACTGTATTTATCATCCTCTACAATCTGCCTCTGTTCTGCATCTTTGACTACCCTTGTGGCTCCACGCCCACCCTTTGCTTCCTTTTGCTTTCCCTCTCTTTTCTTGCTCCGCTTGGATGGAATTCTCTTCCCCAGGACATATGAGAAACAGTCCACCCAGATGTGTTCAAAAGCAAACTAAAAGCCTACCTCCTCATGTGATGAATCTTGCAGAGTCCTCACAAAACCCTCACTAAAATATCCTCCCAGGTGGCCAGGGAGGCCACCCTGGGGGCGGTATTATCCCAGAGGATCACTGGGAGAAGGGCCCCAGCGGAACAGGAGGATTTCACAGGATTAGTCTTCCTCAAGGAAGAGAATATTCTTGACGCCAAAATATGTAATGACTTGTTAGAGAGAGCTTTTATTTTCTCAAACTGACTGTCAGAATGGGGGTGAAGACAGTCATAATCTGTCGTGTATTAGGAGGTAGAAAACCCCTTTTAAAGTTACTGACATTCATAGAAATGAAAAGCTGTATGAGTTCCAGAGAAATAATGTTACCAATTTAAACTCTCAGAAACCCCATTTGTCTGTAAAGCCAAATACGTAATGCAATCCTTATGCTACTTCTTCGTGGAGTACACATATATAAGGAGAGTAATACTTAATGGGATCCTCATGGTACTTCTTTGGGGAGTATACATATATAAGGAGAGTAATACGTAATGGGATCCTCATGGTACTTCTTTGGGGAGTATACATATATAAGGAGAGTAATACTTAATGGGATCCTCATGGTACTTCTTCGGGGAGTATACATATATAAGGAGAGTAATGCTTAATGGGATCCTCATGGTACTTCTTTGGGGAGTATACATATATAAGGAGAGTAATACTTAATAGGATCCTCATGGTACTTCTTCGGGGAGTACACATATATAAGGAGAGTAATACTTAATGGGATCCTCATGGTACTTCTTTGGGGAGTATACATATATAAGGAGAGTAATACTTAATGGGATCCTCATGGTACTTCTTTGGGGAGTATACATATATAAGGAGAGTAATACTTAATGGGATCCTTATGGTACTTCTTTGGGAGTATACATATATAAGGAGAGTAATACTTAATGGGATCCTCATGGTACTTCTTTGGGGAGTATACATATATAAGGAGAGTAATACGTAATGGGATCCTCATGGTACTTCTTTGGGGAGTATACATATATAAGGAGAGTAATACTTAATGGGATCCTCATGGTACTTCTTCGGGGAGTACACATATATAAGGAGAGTAATACTTAATGGGATCCTCATGGTACTTCTTTGGGGAGTATACATATATAAGGAGAGTAATACTTGATGAGATCCTTATGGTGCTTCTTCGGGGACTATACATATATAAGGAGAGTAATACTTAATGGGATCCTCATGGTACTTCTTTGGGGAGTATACATATATAAGGAGAGTAATACTTAATGGGATCCTCATGGTACTTCTTTGGGGAGTATACATATATAAGGAGAGTAATACTTAATAGGATCCTCATGGTACTCCTTCGGGGAGTATACATATAGAAGGAGAGTAATACTTAATGAGATCCTTATGGTACTTCTTTGGGGAGTATACATATATAAGGAGAGTAATACTTAATAGTATCCTCATGGTACTTCTTCGGGGAGTACACATATATAAGGAGTGTAATACTTAATAGGATCCTCATGGTACTCCTTCGGGGAGTATACATATATAAGGAGAGTAATACTTAATAGGATCCTCATGGTACTCCTTCGGGGAGTATACATATATAAGGAGAGTAATACTTAATAGGATCCTCATGGTACTCCTTCGGGGAGTATACATATATAAGGAGAGTAATGAACCTGCTGTTAAATTCATTGGAAAAGCTGAATTTGATGTGAGCTTTAAGTCTCATAATTCCTAAAATACTGGGACGAAGAAGAGGACTCCGGAGACGCAAGACTGCAAGTTGCAGTCAATTAGGAAGAATGGCCCACACCTGATGAACTGGGAGGCATAAAAGCCCCCTCAGGTGCAGGCCATAAGGAAGAAGGTGGAGAAGAGCAGTAGCAGAAGGTGGGGTAGTTTTACCACCTCCATCTACCAGCAGAAGTCGTATGTGAGTCGAGATGCCGGGACCACTGCGGTTTATAATTTGAATGCTGGTCCTGAGAGGGTCTCTTATGCTTGAGTTTTCAATTGCAGAGATTGTGCAGTGGAAAGTGCACCATTCAGCAGTTTTGTCCTTTGTCAGATGAGCACCTATGGCAGACGAGGGCCAGTAAGCAGTGGGAGCCTGGAGCGCTCTAAGGTTGGCAGACACAAGCTGCACGAAGCAACAAAGGAGAGATTTCTGAGTCATGCAGGGAAACCAAAGCAGAAGACCTGGAGGTAGCGAGACGAACGGACACGTGCGCCAGACCCGGTGAGTTCACTGTTACATTCTGACCCCAGAGTGCTCTGTAACCGCCCGCTGGCCAATTCCAGGGATTTGAACCCCGAAAACTAGATAAACACAGTAGCATTAAAGAGGAAGAATCATTTTGAATACCAAACTAATGTAAAGCATTCTTCTGTTGTGAACCAAGTTGATTTAAAAAGGCGCAGAGGGCAGAAAAATAACTTGATCATCATATGAGGAGAGTGTGATTATGACATTGTTTGTTTGTTTATTTATTTGTATAGCGCGCCTGACCCAGAGGTATATGGGCGCTTGAGCATCAAGTTACAGGCATAGGTAGGAACATTTGTACAATTGTGCAGAGTAAGTATAGTTACAACATCGGTTATGACAGCAGTTATAGTAGACTGAGTGACATATATACATACGGTGCTAGTTAATTGTTAAGTAACCAGGTGATGATCTTAGTTCTGAAAGGTTGAAATGTAGGGGTGGATTTGATGTCCAATGGGATAGTGTTCCATAATTGTGAAGCTAGAACTGGGAAACTGGATCCGCCGGCTCTTTTGAGGGAGTATTTGGGCACTGTCAGTTGTAGTGTGTTAGAGGATCTGGTGGTTCTAATATTCTGTCTTAAGATGAATTTATCGGTTAAATAAGGTGGGGCCAGGTGGTTAAGAGCTTTGTAGGTGAGGCAGATAGTTTTTAGGTCTATTTTTTGTTGGATGGAGAGCCATTTGCATGTGATTCTTGTGGCTGAGATGTGTTCTCTTCTGGGAATATTAAGGGCGGCGCGGAGTGCATTATTTTGTAGAACTTGTAGTTTGTTAACAACCGTTTTATTGGCACCTACATACAGGCTGTTGCAATAATCCAGTTTGGATTGTATAAGTGCTCTGGCTAGAGTAAGGCAATTGTTGGGGGATATCAAAGGTCTGCAGGCTCTGATTAGTTTCCCAGTGTAAGCAGTGGCTGAGGCGGTCATATTAATTTGTTTGGCGAGGTTGGTGTTAGTGTCGAGATAGAAGCCAAGAGTTTTTACACTTTTGGCAGTGGGAATGGTGTTGCCGTCAATGATGAAGCTAGAGTAGCTCGGGCTGAGATTCCGGATAGTGTTGGGTGAACCGACGAGGAGCAGTTCGGTCTTGTCATCGTTCAGGCAGAGGCCATGTGTGGCCATCCATGCCTGAACGATGGAGAAGACTTCACCGATCCTGTTGGCATCCGTGTTGTGGTTGCCTGATAAAGTGAGGAGTATCTGGGTGTCATCTGCGTAGTTAGTGTAGGGGACACCCAGATGGTCCAGTTTATCGAATAGGGGCTTTGTGAATATATTATACAAGGTAGGTGAAACACACGATCCTTGTGGGACACCACAGGTAATGGGAATAGGGTCGGCTGCTGCAATGGGTGAGAAGACTCGCATGGTCCTATTGTCCAGGAAGGATTGGATCCATGTGACCGCCGAGTGGGAGAAGTGTGCTGCCGATGATAGGTGGTTGCACAGGATTTTGTGGTCAACCAGGTCA
Source organism: Ambystoma mexicanum (assembly GCF_040938575.1). NCBI lineage: Eukaryota > Metazoa > Chordata > Amphibia > Caudata > Ambystomatidae > Ambystoma > Ambystoma mexicanum. The sequence goes on along the minus strand of NW_027182465.1, from coordinate 1,401,930 downwards.
AAGGCAGCGGAAAGGTCGAGGAGAAGCAGGATAGCAGCTCTCCCTTTATCTTTGATTTCGTCTATCTGGCTCTTGAGATCAACAAGGGCCGTTTCCGTCTCATGTTGGGGACGAAAGCCAGATTGGCGAGTACCTAGTAATCGGTTAGTTTCAAGGTAATCCTGAATTTGTAAGTAGGCCACTCTGTCAAGGATCTTTAGTAAGAATGGGACAGTGGTAATGGGTCTATAATTTGTGGGTATGTCTGGGTCGAGGGTCTGTTTTTTTAGCAAGGGTAGGACCCAGGATTGTTTCAGATTATTTGGGACCATATTGTTAGAGAAAGACAAGTTTATTAATTTGGTGATGAAGGGGGAGAGATCCCTGGCAGCATCCTTGATTATCTGTGCGGGGCAGCTATCCCCCTTGCAGTTCGAGGGTTTCAAGGATGCTATGATTTTTTGTACTTCAAGTGTGGTCACCTTTTTGAAGGTGAAGCCTGAGCTAGAGGCGGTAAGTGGGGGATGGGTGGGTCTGGAGGAGGGGTCGTGAGTGAGCTGTAGCCGTTTGTTTTCAATTTTAGTTTGGAGCCCTGAGATTTTGTTGGCAAGGGCGTTCTGGATCCCTGTGCACCAAGGTTTATCCTTTGTGCAGGTATCTTCAGGAGGAGTGGGGTTTTCTAATTCCTTTAAGATGTTAAAGAGCTCTTTTGTGCTGGAGCCTGCCTGTGAGATCCTGGAATTAAGAGATTCTTTCTTGGCACGCGTGATCTCATTTTTGTAGTGGGTGGAGAAGTTGGTGAGGTTAGTTCTATTGTCTGCTGAAGGCACCGATTTCCATAGTGATTCCAGTTTGCTTTTTTGTAGTCGGAGTAGTTTGTGCTCTGGGGTGTACCATGTATTCAGGTGCGCTTTAGGTTTCCCTTTACGCATTTTTAGTGGGGCAATGGTGTCGATGGCTTTAGCCATGGAGTCATTATAGGTGTTGACCATCGAGTTTAAGTCAGTTGTATTTGGTAGGGCGTTCAGAATGGGGGTCACCAGAGGCATTAAGGCTTCAGCTGTAATGTTGCTCTTTTTCCTAGTTTGGCAGGCCGGAGCAATAATAGGCTTTTTGTGCACTAGGTTGTTTATATTAATGTCAAGGGGGAGGAAGTGGTGATCCGTCCAGATGAGTTGTACAGGGTCCTTTAGGGTAATGTTGCAATTGAGGGCGGTAACCCAGTCAAGGATTCTCCCTTTCGAATGGGTGGGTTTAGAGCAGAGTTGAAGGAGGCCATGCTCCTCTAATGCCGTGGCCAGGGCAGTGGCGGGGGAGTCGTGAGGGTCATTAAACCCAAGATTGAAGTCTCCCAGTATAATTATTTGAGCTGAAGGTTTGGAACTTTCGGCTACTAGGGAGGTAATGTCTTCCTCAAAAGAGCCCGGTGGGCCCGGGGGTCTGTAGATTATGTGCATAGTGATCGTACTCTTTGGGGAGGTTTGTAGTTTAACTGTGAGGTGTTCGCATGATTTGAGTGGAGGAGAGGAGCCTAGTCTGATATCGAGTGAGGACTTGAAGATGAGGGCTACACCACCTCCTCGAGCGTTAGGTCTGTCTGCTCTGAGGATAGTGTAGTTGTCAGGGATGGCTAGGGTAAGGGATGGTCCCGCAGCCTCATGTAGCCAAGTTTCTGTCATAGCAAGGAAGTCTAGGTTGTTAGTCAGAATGATGTCGGCGACTTCTGTAGAATGGGCGACCAGGGATCTAACATTTAGAAGAGCTCCTTTTAGTGTATGGAGGGTCGAGATGATGGGGGTTATAGGGTACTTGTTGGTTTTGTTGGGTGGTTTAGGTGGGCGTTTGCTCGTTTTGTGGTGGATTCTGGCACCAAGTCTATTGTTGCGATCGGTAGGGATAAGGGTGGTTGAGAGACAGTAAGGTCACTCATCGTGGAGGGGCTGTGATGATGGGTGGGGCAGGGTGCTCTAGTGTCTGTTGGGTTCTGCTTGGATCTATCTGCACTCTTGTTGTTTAGGGCATCGTAAAATTGTACATGGTCATGGGTAGGATAGGCAGATTGTGGGACCGGGAGGAAGGCTGGAGTAGTGGGCAGGAATGGTGTGGGGCAGACGATAGGGTAGTGTCTTGGGCAGGCGGGTCTAGCTAGTCCATTTTTATGGGTTAAGTAGCTGTTACCATTGCAGAGTATATTGCTTTGCGGCTAATATTGTGAGGCTAATAAGAACCAGCAACAAGAAAGGGCAATATTCATAGAAGAAAATATAAACCATCATTGCCAAAGCCAAAAGAGGAATATTCCTAGGCAATTCAGAAATAATCTGAAGTGCCCAAGCCAAAGGAAGGCCTTTGGAAATTACAATGTTGGTAAAAACTAGTGTGATATGAGAAGGAGGTCCTAAAACCCCACATTGCCAAAGCCGGAGAAGTGTGAAAGCAAAACAGAATCCTTAACAGCAATTGATTAGTGTGGAAGGGGAAAAACCAGAGTGGCAGGACGGCTGCCCTTCTGGAAGAGCACATTCAGAGGGAGTGGAGCATAACATTCAGAGGGAGTGGAGCATAACCTCCAGAGTGTGAAAATCACAAAGGAATTACAAACAGCACCAGTGTGGTTCTTGTTTCCCTTAAAGAGTTTCTTATATTTGATGTAATGGAGCAAAATGCATTGCTAATATGTTTAAGCTTAACCTTTACCACAGAAGTACTTTAAATTAGTAGTTTATTATGGCCTGGCAGGGAATACACCAGGTCCAAAAACATTGTAGTATTTTGGGTCTGTTCTGACAGGAGAGTACACCAGAGCAGAGCGCTTTATCCTAGTAGGCCTGGCAGGTGAGTGGACCAGGTGGAAGCCACTGAAGTACTATTGCGTGGTTAGAAATCTTAATGTAAAAGTAAAGAAACCACTAAAGTGTTGTTTTGTGGATCAATGCTGAGACATCATGACAAATTTATATCATTGAAGCAAGTGTTGTGTGAACTGCCGCAGAGGTATTAAATACTGTCAAACAAGTGGTTGTCAGGATATTTCTGTACCAGTTCAAAGACCTTTTTGTTGGCTGAATACACGTTGGAACTATGTTATCAATTTGCAACCAAAATTGATAACTTAAGTGGAACTTTGTTATGAGACAGGATTTTCTTTACCTTATTTGGAACGGTTTGTCAAAATCCTGCTTGTATTTGAAAAAGGGCAATTTACCCAGATTAGAAGGAGACGCATTTGTTATGATGTGAATTTTACTATTATATTTGTTGCTGATGAACTGCCATATATTGCCTTGTTAAGTTACGTATCTTCAAGTGTGAGGGATATAATGCTTTTGTTAGAGGGTTTCCTTTAGTTTATTTTAGGCAGCGAAATCTGCATCAGGTTAGGGATAGTGAGGTGTTTATCGAACCATTTGAGTTTTTAAAATGGCAACTTTTGAAAAACCGTCACAATGTTGTCTGCCTCACATTTCTGACCCCTCACACTCGCCTCCAAGTTATCCTCTTAACCTTCCTCTCATCTGCTTCAAGCTAACATTTTTCCCCTCATCTCTAACCTGCCTCTGGCCCTCTCTTCCTCTTCCTCCACTCTAGCACTTCATCCTTTATGGTCGCATCCCGAGCACAGCTGCCGTACGTCCTACCGGCACTTGAGTGCCTGGAGACTGCCCTTTCGGTGGTAGCGGTGTGTAGTATAATTCAACACAACATAACTTAAAAATTGCCAATGTTGATTGACCTTAATGTATGTAAGTATACACATGCATTGTCCCCAGTGATTGCTCCATTCACCCCCCTCCACAACCTGGTCGGAATGCCCCTAAAACTCACTGGGCCCCATTACGACCCTGTCGGTCATGGGAATTTACCGATTTCTGCCTCCGGAATTACCGGATCACCAGGGTTGTAATGCCCTGGTGATTCCGGCAATCACGGAGGTGGAATAGTAATACGAGTCCGGCGGTTACCGCCGGACTTGTAATGAGGCCCACTGCCTTGTAAGAAGCTCACTACTTGTAGACAAATCTGATTTCTCATCTATTGTATGTCCTTTTGTGATCAAAAGAGCATTGTTCCTTCTGTATATAAATAAGTAAATACAATGAATGAAACCAAAAAAATCTGACCTCGGGGCATGGCTACGAGGGCCATGTAGGAGGACGTGATCTGGAGGAGCTCCCGAGATCCTGTACTGATCCGGGCGAAAAAGTGCGTAATGATGGGCCGCTGAAAATACACATGTCGGTGTGTGAATGGTCGGGCCACGCATGGTGAACACTCTGGATGGTGTAGGAAGAACGGCGGCAGAGATCTGTGCGGAAAGGATAAGGAGCGCCGGAGACGAAAGACGACACAAAATGGCCGACCAATGCCCCGAACAAAGGAAGGAGCAGGCCGCACGGTGACCGAGCGAAAGGGGCGTACTGAGTGTGCATTTGTCATTTGTGCAAAATACAGGTCCTCTGGGTCATGTCGAATAGAACGGTGAGGCCGAAGGCGAAACAGCCCACCTTAGACGACTTCGCTAAGACGTCCCCGGGTCAAGACAATACCAAGAGCAGGGACAAGCCGCCTGCAAGCGGCATGACGACTTCGGGCAAGAAGTCCTAGCTGCGATTGCGGACCTAAGGGCGGCCTGGGAATCTAAACTCGAACTAGCCGTCACTAAACTGAAAACGGCACTGGACCTCAAGGTCAGAGAGGTGCAGGAGGACGTTAATCTACTCCGACAGGATGTCCGGGCCTTGGCGGAGCGCACAGAGTCCCTTGAGAAGGAAGTTAGCCCGAATACTGCGGATTGCGCCTCCCATAAGGCCGAATTGCATGCCCTGATACAGAGGGTGGGCAACTTGGAGAGCAGAGCGGAGGAGGCGGAAGGACGAGCCCGACGAAACAACATCCGCATCGTGGGCCTGCCGGAGGGATTGGAGGGCCACGATCCCACGGAATTCATTGAGTCCATGCTACTGCAAGAGATACCCGGAGGAGCCCTATCCCAAGGATTTGCAGTGGAAAGGGCACATAGAGCTCTAACAAGGAGGCCGCGGCCGGGGAACCCGCCTAGGCCGGTGATAGCCAAAATTCTTAATTACCGAGATCGGGAGAGGATATTGGAACACTTTCGTAAGGGAGGAACGATTACACGAGGAGCGGCAAACATCACGGCCTACCCGGACTATACCCTGTCTGTGCAGCATAGCTGCATGAACTTTGGGACGGTAAAGCGGAGATTGAGAGAGGCGGGCCACAAATATATGTTACTGTATCTGGCAAAATTGAAAGTCATTCATAAACACAAAACTTTGTTTTTTGAGACCCCGGAGGATGCCATGGGATGGCTCGATGCGCAAGGATGTCCCCAGGAGTCAGAAGTTCGGACGGAGAAAGAGCACGGAAGAGATAAGTAATGCACGAAGAAGGTGCCACAAGATGGTGCGGCACGTGGGACTTGAATATAGTCGTTTGCGCAGCCTTCAGTAGAGAAGGTCAGACTATTGCACTAAATGTTATAAGCACTGTAGTTATTATTGAATTAACGGGAGCTTTACAGAGCGGTTCTCTTTACCCCACAACAATTTTAGTTAAGTGGTCATTAGGGCGACTTCACCCTACTGAGCTCTGTGCATTGTTTGGTGCTTGCAGGGCTAGATGTGGGGGTGCCTGAGTTCCGAGAATGGAGCTGGGCAGCAGTTGGGGTGTGTGATGTTGGGGAAGGGACGGGTGGGGGGAGGAGAGGGAAGTTGGGAATTTGCCGTGTACATAGTTATGGGGAGTTTGAGCTGGTACGAGAAGCTTCAAGCAAAGATTGAGAGCTGTATCTGTATCACGTGGGCAAAGGGGAGTCGCTACACGGAAGGCAATAAGACACTCATGAGCCATGGGGTCCTTAAGATCGTAACATGGAATGTCAGGGGACTTAACAGTTACTTAAAAAGAAACAAAGTCATGATGTACTTAAAAAGACAAAAGATTGATATTTCGTTGTTGCAGGAAACACATTTGACCCAGCAAAAATTGGAACTGGTGGGGAAGAAGTGGAGAGGTACTGTAGTAGGCTCTCTGTATTCTGCCTACGCTAGGGGAGTGCTGGTCTGGGTGGCACCGCACGTTCTACTCCAATTTACACAAGAGATGGTGGACACGGAGGGGAGGTTGGTCATATTAAAGGCTTTGGTAGATAATAGAGAGGTGTGCATTATAAATACGTATGCCCCCAACCAAAACACTGCAGCGTATTTAAGAACCCTGTGTATTCATCTGGGCGCGTGTATGGGAGGAGCGGTTATCTGGGGAGGGGATTTCAACTGCGTGCTCAACCCAAAGGCAGACAGATCTGATGGGAAGATTGATAGGCCCACCCCAGCGGCCAGGGTATTGCAGACATTACTAGACGACTTTGGGCTGGCAGATGTTTGGAGACTGAAACACCCTAATGAAACACAGTACTCGCACTATTCAGCTCCGCAGCACCTGCACACGAGGCTGGATTACTTTTTTGCCATGCCAGATGTGGTGATAGAGACCACCCAAATAGACTATAGAGTGAGGGTCCTGTCGGACCACTCGCCTCTGGCGCTGAGCTGGCAGTACTGCCGCCCCAGGGCGCGGATACCGACATGGCGCCTCCGGGCGGAGGCGCTCCGAGACCCAGTCTTCAGGGAAGATATCAGGGATGCGATCACACAGTACTTTGAGGTAAACACAGGCAGCGTAGATTCAGCGTGCATGCTCTGGGAAGCCTTTAAGGTGGTATTGCGGGGTGCTGCTATTGCTAAGTCAAAAGGCCTACAGGGTGGGGTCCTAACAGAACTAGAGGAAGTGGAAGAGAAACTGGAGCGCGAAAGCAACAGGGCGGGGGGGGATGCAGAACTTGTACTCGAGTTGCAGCAAAGGTGCGCAGAGCTTTGGGAAAGGCTCTGCAACCTTAACTACAAGAAGTATGTCGAGAGGCAACATGCAGGTGGGGATAAAACTGGCCGCTTGTTGGCGTGGTTATATAAGAGCGAAACCCCCAGGCCCCTGATTAGGACAATAACTAGAGAAGACGGGGAGGTGGTTGACACCCAGGAGAGAGTCAACGAGGCATTCTTCGACTATTATAGGACATTATATGAGGACAGAGGAGGGGACAATCGGGAGGAGATTAGAGAAACTCTAAAAGACACAGAATTACCTAAGATTAGTGATGAAGAAAGGGAGGAGCTGGACGCACCGATTACCTTAGAGGCATGGGAGGAGGTGGTGAAGCAGCTGCCCACCTGCAAGACCCTGGGCGCAGACGGATTCCCTGGCGAGTTTTACAAAACATATAAAGTGGCAGTACTCCCCCTATGCTAGAGATGCTCAATGAGTCTTTTGAGATGGGTCGGCTGCCGGAATCGCTTAAAGAAGCGTTAAATGTGCCGCTCCCTAAGCCCAACAAGCCAGGGCATAGCTGCGGCTCCTATAGGCCGTTGTCAATGTTGAACCAGTATAGCAAGATATTGACGGCGGTCCTGGCCAATAGACTGCGAAGGGTTATTAGCAAACTGATACACCAGGACCATACAGGTTATGTCCCCAACAGAAATATAACCCACAACCATAGGCGACTCCACAGGGTGATTGAAGAGGGAAACAGGAGCGAGGGGGAAATGGCGGTGGTGTCCCTAGATGCAGTCAAAGCTTTAGATTCTGTGATGTGGCCATGGTTGTTGGCGGCCCTGGAAGAATACGGGATGGGCCGGGTTATGTTAGGTGGGCAAAATTACTATACAGTGAACCACTGGCCAGAGTACGCACAGGATCGATGATATCTGAACGGTGGAAACTCAGTAGAGGCACCAGACACGGGTGCCCCTGGTCCCCGATGTTATACATTCTAGCCCTGGAGCCCCTGGCAGTGTACCTCAGACAACAATATGACATGGTCGGTATTGAGGTAGGGGGAGAGAAACACCTAATATCCTTGTATGCTGATGATTTACTACTATATTTGAAATATCCGGAAGAAAATCTTCAGTATATTCTAGAGGTTATGGAAAAGTATGCAGAACTGTCCGGCATAGCGGTGAACCCCCAACAATCGAGCATGTTCCCATTGGGGAGCTACATAGGAGCCCCTCAGGAACGGTTGCCAGTGTTGTCTGTACCTTGGGCGGCTGATTCCTTCCGCTACCTCGGAATAGATGTGTATCATACGGTGGAGGGGGAACACTTGCATAACACCGAGGCGGCTGTGAAAAAAGTCCGAACAAGTATGAAGTTTTGGGAGAAGCTGCCGCTGGCGATGATGGGACGGGGGGCGATGCTCAAAATGGTGGTCCTGCCCAGACTGTTACATTTCTTCAGTAATATACCATACTTGATACCCAAAAAGTTTTTTGGCAAACTGAACAGCATGTGCAGGGACTTCCTATGGCATGGCACTCGCAAAAGAGTGGCGCTATGGAAGCTACAGAACTTCCATGAAAGAGGAGGCATTAAGCTGCCGAATTTTTAGGCCTATTATGTAGCTAGTCAGTTGCAATATGTAACCAAATGGCTCTATGATGAAGTAACTACTGAATCGAGGCTGTTTGGGCAGGACTGCACCCCGTTTTACCTAAAGGAGATTATCTGGGTGCCTAGACTTGAAATGAAAGAACGGCCGGGTATGCTGTTGCTTGGGTGGAAGATGTGGCACAGAGTATGCCAACTGATGGAGGATCCGTGCCCGTGTTCCCCACAGGTGCCGCTAGTCGCCTTAGCTGGGGGAGACAACCAACTCAGAATGATAATTAGGACCTGTTGGGAATCGGTTGGGCTGGTCACATTGGGAGATGTATGGCAAGAAGGGATTATTAAAGATTTCGAAGAACTGGGAGAAGAGACAGGTTTGCATAGAGGCCAATATGTCACTTATCTTAGGCTAGTGGAGACTATTCGTAAAACCTGGCCAGAGACTGTACTGGCGGAGGAGCCAGACGTCCTAATGGGAACAATATATGACATATCAGAAGGAGGGCACGAGATCTCTAGACTGTACGAGATGGTGATGACCCGGGTGGGGAAGGATTTGACTCATTTGAGGCTGGACTGGGAAGCGGAGGTGGGGGCACAGATGACCGATGGAATGTGGGAACGTGCTATGGGATACCACAAGAAGGTGTCCAGAAACGCCAGATTGCAGCAGATACAGTTATACATAACGCATAGAGCCCATATGACCCCGAAGAGAATATCTAAGTTTGTAAACGCAGGAAGACAAGCATGCCCAAAATGCGATGAAGAAGATGCTGATATGACACACATGTTCTGGTCTTGCCCAGTGATTGAAGCTTTTTGGGGGGAATTGGCACAGAAACTAGTGGATAAAGGGGTCACGCTCAACATAGATACGGCCTGGGCCTGCCTGTTGGGAGGGTTTCCCAGACCACGGAATACTAAACATCTTGGGAAACTGAGGGACCTGGCATATGTGCTTGCTAAAAGAAGGATTGCCATGGGCTGGAAGCAGAGCCACAAGCCATGGGTTGAGGTATGGTGGCGGGACTTGCAAAAATGGGCGGAGGCTGAAACGGTGGTGTGGCAGGAGGCATATAGCAAGTTCGAGGAAGATGAAGTGGGTAACCTGATGGCTTGGAGAATGTTAATAACAGGACTGTTTGGCACAGTAATGGATTCTGCAGCTTCGGAAGGAAGCGATACCCACCCACACGCAGCGGATACAGAACGAGAAATGCAAATAAGCTCTTGAGGGAGGGATTTGGGGAGCAGTAACGTGCGTTAATTGATGTTCACGAGTCTGTTGTAAATCATGCTGCAAGTTTGGTTTGTATCGTTTATTTGTTTTCAAAATAAAAATTTTTTTAAAAAAATTAAAAAAATCTGACCTCACCCCCCCAAACCACAGAAGTATCCATAATAGCCGCACAACATTGCTGTAAGCCACCACACCAAGAAAATGTTGGCTTTAGCTCTTTCCTTTTGATTTATTTAAAACAAAAAATGGCCACTTTGGCTACTGTATCCTTGTAGCCCATCATTGGGGGCTGTAGTTGGCCTGAAACCAGTTTTGGTTGGCATTTGCAGAGGTCTATTTGGGAAAGTGTGGATTCACTTTCTTGTGTGAGTGTTCCTGTTTACATTGGTGTGCTTGGAAAAATGGCTAAGACATCCCAGTTTTTGAATATATGCTTGATGTGTGACGGGGTCATTTGCTTTCTCATTGCCACCCAAGAGAGGATATAAGCAATCCTCCTTACCTATCACCTTGTCTATAGACGGAACTCTACCTGCACTCTGGGAGGCCTGCTGCTCGAAGAAGGATCAAAGCTATGCACCTGCATTCTTTTGTAGCTCTACTTCTTTGGAAGACCAGAAGACACCCACAGCAGAGCTCCTTTCCTTAAGATCCAGTGGTGACATCCTGCCCAAAGCCATTGTCTCCCTGGATCTCTTGACCCTGCCTGCACCGTTTGAACCAGAAGTGGCTTCCAGGTATCTGTTGACTTGCTGAACTGACCTGAGAATCTTCATCCCAGGATGTAAGCACCCTGGTTCCATCTGACCTGTAGCTGCAATGTATTTGTATTTGTTTTATTTATAAAGTGCAAACCATCAGGCCCGGAGGCATCAGGGTACAATTTGTACAAGGTTACAGAATGTCCTGTGCTGCCTTCGACCCTGTGTGTCTTCTGTGAGCTCTCCTCTCGGTCTTTCTTCTGTGGCTGGCATATCTCTCCTGTGACTCCACCAGCAAGTTTTCAATAATCTTTCTTCCCTGGGGTCTCCTCTCCACAATCCCCAGTATTAGAGACCACTGCCTGTGCCAGAGGATGACCGCAGCTGTTCTGGATCGCCACTCCTGCGGCCCGGAATGTGAACATGGGTATCTCAGTATTCAATAATCCCTCTTCTAAGTGCCTGGGATCCATCCTGCACCAGTGTTTCTTCGCTGGAGCCTAAAGAAGGCACAAAATAACATGCATAGCAACAGCCTCCGGGAAACACCATCTGCAGAACTGCTTTCTCAGTCCCCGGGGATTGCTCTACTGACTTTCTGGCTTTACTGGCACGCACTTTGCTTTTTGATTAGATCTTAGCCTCTTATTCATCATCTGTTGGTTCCTATGGCTTGACTGGTCAAAACACCTTCCTCACCCCTGCTCACTGGCACTCCAGAAATGCTCTTTAGAAACAATTTTGCTAAAGGTAACCTTGTGGTGCCAAAGACTGTCCCTATTCACACAAGTGACCTCCCTTGACCTCCCTTAAAATGCTGACCTAGAAAGGCCCTTTGTTTTACCGCATTTTTCCTCCTGGGAAAGAGGCTTTTTTCGAACTGAATCGCTCTTCTTGAATTGATCCGTGTGCCTGAGACATTGTGGCTCTTTATTTTTCTTTTACATTGTTTACTTCCCTGTAAGTGGGATGTGTTTTTAGATAAAGATTATATTTTTAATAATAGTGTGTACATCATAGCTCTCAACCATGTGTGTTGCAAAGGCGGGTGAAATCGCCCGATTTTGTTTTTGGCGGGTGAGACGCCCATTAGAATGAATGGGCGTGCAGGAGGCTTGGCGGGTGAGTCAGCCCTTTACAGGGCGGGTGACACCCGCCAAAAGCGGGTGAGTTGAGAGCTATGGTGTACATACTCTCTCATGGTTGTATTTTCGAAGATTGTGCACTGTACTTGTGAACCACCCACTCGCCTCCTGATAGCCAATCAGGGGATTCTCTGTCGCCACTCCCACTTAGAGAGATTGGTGGACTTGACGGAGTCCCCAGTAGTACCCAAGTCAGAAAGATGCCCCTAAACGCCCAGGCCCCATGGGCTGCAAGGGAAATCGCTCTAACACAAGGTCCTTGGGGATGGTTTGATTGTGTTAATATGTTATAAGGTAGGCATGTTTTTGATCACCACCTCCAGAAAAGACTAAGGAAGGCTTGTTCAGCATTAAGGATTATGGAGCAGCGTTTTTCCTAGCAGATTGGACCTATGTGTAAAATGTCAAGTTGCTGGTGGTGTGCACGTGATGAATGCTATTAGAGGTTTAAAGCAGTTCTCTCAACCGTGATAAAGCAGTAGGCTGCCAATTTGTTTTCATTTTATTTTAAGAAAACAATCTCCCCTCAAGCTTAATTAAGATCTGCCTTAATTGATCTCACTTTGAGTGCTATTGGTGCAATTTCTTTGGTACGCATTTTTATTAAACTGAAGACTGCAGAAGCTTTATTAATGGCCGCTGCCTTCCTGCCTCGGTGCTTTCTGGAAGTGTCCAGGTGTGTGTTCTCAGGGGCCTTTAGATATTGCTTTACCTTCCCAAGCAATTATTACACCTATAGCTTTAGGTGTCGGGTGGACAAGCGTTATATGTTTGGAGGGAACAATAAGGACAGGCACATGTAATGTAGCAAGACTGCTCACCCCTCACCAGACTGGAGGTTTTTGTTGATATGCAAACTGCCCACAAGACCATAACACATCAAGGAGTGCTGATGTACCTTGAGCCAGATCAGCAATGTGACGCATGCAGCTGCAGTTACCATTTGTACAAACAGGTACAGTGCCATCGCCCTTAAAACACAGAGAAAACATGTGATTAGCTGGATCCTAACAGGTTTTTCTGGCTCCCTGAGCCAACGTCAAACATTTTAGATATTTCTTCTATACATTTCCACAATCTTTGTTGGTCTGTGCCACCCCTTCTTCCGATAATATTCCCATTCCCTTCATGGTTCTGCAGGGCCAACTCGGCTCAGTCCTAGATCAACATAAGTCTGGTATGTTCTTTTTCATCCCAGTACTTTCAGGATAGACAATGCCTTGAGTATTACAATAGCACATCTCTTTACTAGATACTGGGGTTCTCAGGAGATGGAAAAGGACAGCAATGCTGTGTGGTTTTGGTGTGATGTCCCAGGCCATACCCTACATATAGGGCCTCATCACGAGTCTGGCGGTAACCCTGCATTTAATGGTCCGCCAGATCATGGCTTTAGCGGATTTCCCCCCAGCTGTGAGCTGGGGGGAAATCCGCTACAAAATTGCCGATTTTCAGCCCGATTACCGCTGGCGGGAAATCCGCCGGCGGTAATAGAGCGAATTTTCCCCATTGGTTCCAATGGGGAATGAGGAATTCCCGAATGGGCCCATTGGGGAATGGGCAATAACCCTTCCGCCAAACCCGTGATCCGGCGCTAATAGCGCCGGGGGTTTGGCAGTAGGGCTATTAGCGCTGGTGCTAATAGCGCCGGCGTTACTGCCCAACTCGTGATGAGGCCCATAGTCTTCTCTGTTCCCAGGAGAAGAGTCTTTCCCAATTAGATCCCCCCTCATTATACCAACCCAGGGGGGACTATCAGGTAGAGGCCTCACCACTCTGGCCTCACGGGAAGGGCCTCCCCGTCGAGGAGAAGTGACGACCTCTAGCGATTCGTCACATACCCTTCCACTAATGCTGCTGGCATCCCCGTCTCTTGCTCTAGGGAAACGGGATAGGAAATCAACGTTCCCTTGATCTTCTCCCTTTCTAAGTTCCACACTAAAGTAAAAGTGCTGGAGATCTAAAAACCAGCGCTTTATCCTCCGGTTGTTTCCTTTCTAAGACTGAGCCAAGTAAGGAGCGAATGGTTTGTGATTAATTTAAACTCCCTACCTGTCAGGTAGTACTTCAAGTAATCTACGGCACATTTTATCGCTAGTGCCTCTAATTCGATGGAGGTGTAATTCTGTTCCTGAGGGAATAGTTGCTGGCTGATCTATAGCATGGGATGTACCACGCCATCATACTCTTGTGAGAGAATGACCCTATCCGCAGCTTGGAGGCATCCGTCTGGAGCATGAAGTCCTTATTAAAGTTGGGAACCTTCAACACGGGCTCACTACAAAGGATTAATTTTAGAGTGTTAACACTACCTTGGTCTTTTTTTCCATCATATAATTTGTGGTTCTACATTCTTTAACTTATAGGTCAAACAAATGCTGATGGCTGAATAAGCTGTACTTCCTGTAATAAACGGTAAGCCCTAAGAAGGCTCTCAGACCCTGCTTATTCTTTGGAGCTGGTGTTTCTTGGATGGAACAGACCTTTTCTAGTTGGGGTTGGACTAATCCATTTTCCACACAAAAAAATAAAAAGATATTTCACTGCCGACTAGGCCAAGTGGCATTTCTTGGGGTTGGTGGTTAGGCCTGTTTGTAACAGGGCTATGGATTTTTAACACTCGTGGAACAAATGCTCTTCCCAGGATTGGCTATGAAAGATTATATCATCCAGATATGCACTGCAGAAGTTTGAGTAGGGCCAAACAAAAATGGTCCATGAATCTCTGGAAAGTAGCAGGAGCGTCATGAAGCCCAAATGGAAATAACAAGGGGGGTCCTGGGAGACTCTCTGCCAGATGAGTCCTGGTTACAAGAGCCTTACCCAGAGTCTTTAGCTCACTATCTTTCACAGAGGAGAAATATCCTACACATATCAGTCTTTGTCCTGCACTGGGGCAGTCCAGCACCGAAACGCTAGGCAGGACAAAGACTGATTTGGGATATTTCTTCTCTGTGAAAGATAGTGAGCTAAAGACTCTGGTTAAGGCTCTTGTAACCAGAGCTCATGTCTGGCAGAGAGTCTCCCAGGACCCCCCTTGTTATCTGCATATTTCAAGTAACTTTGGGTCTCACCCTAAGTTACTAGGGGAATCCAGACGTGGACCCCTAGCTCACTATTCTCAGAGAGGCACAGCTACACCCTACTGATGAGGTTCAACCAGACCGAAACACGTGTCTGTGGTTGCTGTTGATACTCTTGTTCAGAGGAGAATTGCCTAGCATTTCGGTGCTGGTCTGCCCCAGGGCAGGACAAAGACTGATATGTTTGGGATATTTCTTCTCTCTGAAAGATAGTGAGCTAAAGACTCTGGGTAATGCTCTTGTAACCAGGACTCATGTCTGGCAGAGCGTCTCCCAGGACCCCCGTTGTTAACTGCATATTTCAAGTAACTTTGGGTCTCACCCTAAGTTACTAGGGGAATCCAGACGTGGACCCCTTGCTCACTATTCTCAGAGAGGCACAGCTACACCCTACTGATGAGGTTCAACCAGACCGAAACACGTGTCTGGGGTTGCTGTTGGTACTCTTGTTCAAAGGAGAATTGCCTAGCATTTTGGTGCTGGACTGCCCCAGGGCAGGACAAAGACTGATATGTTTGGGATATTTCTTCTCTGTGAAAGATAGTGAGCTAAAGACTCTGGGTAAGGCTCTTGTAACCAGGAATCATGTCTGGCATAGAGTCTCCCAGGACCCCCCTTGTTATCTGCATGAAACCCAAATGGAAGCACTCTAGATTGAAATAGTATTCTAGGAGTGGAAAATGCCGTCTTTTCTTTGTCTGCTGGATTTAAGGGGACCTGCCAAGAGCCCTTGGTCAGATCAAAGGTGGAGAGATAGACAGCCGATCGCAGTTGATCAATGAGGTTGTCTCTCTGAGACATCGAGTAGTTATCAAACTGGCATATTGCATTGAACTTCCCTAAAGTCTATGCAAAACCTCCATGATTAATCGGGTTTGGCTACCAGGACAACTGGCAGGGATCTGGGACTTTATGATGTTTCTATATCATCGGCAGCCAACATTTTCTCCATTTCTTGGAGGATTTTTTATTTTTGGATCCCTGGAATCCTATGTGGTTTCAAATTAACTATTTTCCCAGAGGGCATGTGGATATGGTGGAAGATTCCTTTCACTCTCCCGGGTCCGCTATTAAAGAAATCAGGAAAATGTTCCAAGAGGTTTTGAATGTCTTCTTGTTGGTGCAAGAGAAGATCTGAGGGTACCAAGCTATTTCTGTCTTTCTCTTCTGACAACAAGCTGGCCATGACCACAGAGGAAGACTCAACAGGGTCTTCTTTCCATTTCTTAAAGAGGTTAATGTGGTATAGCTGGGTCATAAGCCTTCCATCGGGCTGTGCCACTTCTTTCTAACACCTTATAAGGGCTGTGCCAGAGAGGCAGCATTTTATGTTCTGAAGTGGGAAGTAGTACCAAGACCTTTTATCCCACAGAAAAAGACAGACTGACTTATTTTTTATCATATTGGGTCTTTTGGTGTTCCTGTACCTTCTCGAGTTGGGAGTGGACTATATCTCTCACCACAGCCATGGATTCCTTAATCTTCTGTGCGGTTTGAGATAGGGGTAATATTGCCTCCTCCCTTTCTTCCCACTTCTCCCTCACCATGTCCAAGACATCCTTAGGATCTCACCCATAATGGATTTGGAAAGGTGAAAATCCAAGGGAAGCTTGGAGTTTTCCGGATGGTGAATAATGCCCAGGGCACCATCATGTCCCAGTTCTGACTGTCCACTTCTACTAAATTGTTTAGTACACTTTTGAGTGTTTTATTAAAACAATTCACTAGGCCGTCGGTCTGGGATGATACACAAAGGTTCTCAGGGTTTTAATTTGTATGTTTTGTTTAACCGCCACCATTATTTGGCTCTTGAAAGTAGTTCCTAGGTCGGTTAAAGGAACATCTATTATAGGCAAATGTTGCAAAGGTGCTGGTGGAAGGTTAGGTAGGGTGCTCTTCTGGCATATGCACCAAGTCACAACAATGTTTTTCATGTCAGTGTACACATTTGGCCAGTAGAACCTATTCACCAATTGCCCTTGCGTTTTGGCCATCCCCAGTTGTCCTGAAGTTAAGTGGGCATTGGGATTTCTAGCACAACCCTTCAATGGCTTCTCTGTACCACTATCTGAGTTCTAGAGTTTAGGGGCCCCTCATTAGTGGTGTCTCCCTAGTACTGCAATCCTTGTTAATAAAAAAGAATGGACCATCTGTTTTTCTTCCTCAGAGGTAACTTTGAGGAAGGCTTTGTCTAATACAGGGTCATTGCATTGAGCAAGCGTTAGATTAGGAATTATCTCCTCTTATTCCTCTTCTGTACTTTGTGCCGGGGGTCTCTATGATCGGGTATGCCTCTTGGTCAGCCACTCCTAAGCCCTTAATTCCCCTCTCTGTTAGATCTTGTTCAGGTAACTCTAAGAGTTTGAGAAAAAGGGCATTTTCTAAGGTTCCGATTGGATTCCCAGTCTTAATGTGATGAGCACATTTGCTGTTATTTTGGATTCTAATTTTGATTTCCCCTCTATAGTCTGAATCAATTACTCTAGCTGTAACATCCAAGCCATGTCTCCAGGCAAGACTGGAATTGTATACTAGGCGGATGTACGTGCACTTGGGAGCAGCCAAAACTAGGCCTGTGGGGTATCACTTGTCTCTCTCCAGGCTCAATAGTGGTATCTCAGCTGCTGGAGAGGTCAAACCCTGTAGACTCACTAGTAGCTACAGAGGGTTTGGATGCTTGGTCACTTAACTTTGAGAATTTTTAGGGTTCGACAGTTTATGTCAACTGGTTCCAATCCCACAGCTGACACCATAGGTAAGGGTGCTGAACGAGGAGATGGACACGCAGGTGGCATGGTTTTGATTATAGACTTTTATTTAGTGTTAAATGAATGGAAGAAAACCTATCTGTCCCTACTTCTATGAGGGATTTCCCAGCCTCAACTAAAATACTAAGGATTGTGTCAGAATGTCCGATCAACTTAAAAGTCCACCGTCCTGTGTCAAAATCCCTACTACTGTCCCTCACACTTGTATTAAACTAAAGGCAATTAAAGTGTGTGTTGTCCAGGAGAATGGCTTCCTTCGCCTGGACTGTTGTTCAGAGTGAAATTCAAATTCAAATGTTCTCAGCAGGGGGAATGACTCCCTTCCCCAGGTCAAAAATGTTCACAAAATAATCTTAGAATGTTCTAACGCCTAGGTATCTGTGCATTATAAATACCAGGAGGAATGGCTTCCTTCCCCTGGTTGCAGACTTTGTGGCTGGTTTCTTCAATAGCCAAGATAATTACTCCCTTCTCTTGGTCTTCTGCCTTACACTAGTCTGGGGGAATGACTCGCTTCCCCAGACTCTTGGATCCACCTCTTCAGATTACAGGCTACCAGGAGAAAGACTCCCTTCTCCTCGTAGCTCATATTTTACAGTTGCACAAAACCAGGGGGAATGACTCCCTTCCCCTGGTATCTTGGATCTGTCCTTTAGGACACAATTACATATCAAAATGCATTGAAGGTCGCTGACCCAGGTCTCCCCATTTCTTGACTTGTGCATATTTGTTTCACTCCCCAGCCAAGTACTGCCACAAGGAAGAGGGTGTGGATCTTTCTCTTTTGTTTGGTGTGGGTCCCGACCAGTCTTTTTCCTGTTTGAAGGGTTTTGCTCTACCCCATGAGTATTTTTCATGACGCCCCAGCACCTTCTTGCCCATCCGATGAGTTTGTAGCTGCATGTTACGACCATTCCCGAAGGTACAGTCTGTGTCTGCGTGGTGACTGTCCCTTTACCCCATCCCTTCTTCTCTTATGACCCGTTACTTTGCTTTAGGGTATGGTACCTTCCGGAGCTTCCTGGGGCTGGACACTGCTTCTCTGGGCTCTCGTCTGCTGCTGCAGGGGTTGTCTGGCATCACTGGGTGTTGTGCAGCTCAGCTTCCCTGCTCCAGAGCTCTTGACATGGCTCCACTCATGCCAAGCCCTCCAGGAACTCTAGCGGCTCCCCGATGGGGTCCCCCGCTCCACGTCGACTTGTGGACAGGATGCAGATATTCTGCGTTGGAGATCACATACACCTGCTGCCTCCTTTGGCTGGATTTGACAACTGGTCTAGTCCCTTGTCCAACTCTATACCAAGATTGGAGTATTGGTTTGACTTAAAGGCCAAGTCCTTCTTCTGTCTCCTGGGTGTGATCTTCACGGTTCTGCGAGGCCAACTCATCTCTAGATCCACTTAAGTGTGGTATGTTCTTTTTCGTCCCAGGATATTCAAGATAGACAAGGTCTTGAGTACTACAATAATACATCTATTTACTAGATACAGAGCTCTCAGGCGATAGAGAAGGAGAGTGAGGGTGTGTGGTTTTGGTGTGTTGTCCCAGGGACATACCCTAGATGGTCTTCCCTTTTCCAATGGGAGCTCCCCCACGAGGAGAAGTGAGAACATCATGGGATGCAAGTAGAAATCCATGACATTGCTGACATTGCATTGCACTTATAACATGGAACTGCCAGGTGAGACTAATACTGCAATTTAACATTGAAGAGAAATTGTTGGTTACATGTTTTGGGGGTCAATTAAGGGAAACCATGGAAATAGACCAACCCAAATAAATGACACAACACCCCGGCAGTCTCCGCCTATCAGAAGGGGCAACACAAATACATGCATGGCTGAAACATTATAAAATAGGTTGGTTGATGATAGCAGTGTCATCGGTAAACCAGGAAGGGGGCAGCTGCTTTCTGTCGAGTTAGACATGCTCACATGGTACAAGGAGGCCATTTTGCTGGAGATCCTGCTTGCATCCTGGACTCTGATACAAGGGTGTGACTACCGCCATTGGTCTAGAAGAGACCTAACAAGTGTATGCTGACAACCAAGATGTCTATTTGAGACCTGAAAATGAATTCCAGGAAACAAGAGGTCTGGTTTCTCAGCACTTAGTATTCAGGTCTCTCCCAGAGGCCATCCCTAAATGCTGAGGATCCTGATATCTAAATAAAGACCCATCTGTTATTCTGGTATTCTGAAGTGCAAGAAATTTGGAGAGTCCCAGAAGAGCAGCAAGAAGTGCTAGATGAATGCCCAGTTGTCAGATATGCTGAAAGAGCCCTCTAACCCCCGGAGAAGGTTCAAGAGTTTTTATTAAATGTTCAGGTAGAGCACTAGGGCCATCCATCACTCTCGTCTTGATGAAGCCATTTCCACCCTCGATCAGGCGTCCTTATCCCCCAGATTAGTATCTAGATCACATTGCCCCCTACTGTCTAATTTCTACAGTAAGGCACAAAAAGCAGTCGCCTCCTCTATCTAAGCCCCCTCTTGGGCTGTGTAACGTGGTCCATCTCAATCCACGTAGCTAGTTGGATCTATCAGAATTCTCATAGTGAACTCTTCAAGGGGGCAATGATAATCCTCACAGGTATCCCACCCTGGGTGCAATCAGAATCCTCATAGTGATCCCTTTGAGGGAGCAATGATAATCCTTACAGGTGCCCAACCCTGGGTGCAATCACAATCTTCTCTTATCAGGGAGCAATCCTACTCTTCACAGGGATCCATCCTAGTGGGAGCAGCTAAAATCCTCACAGTGATCCTTTCAAGGGGGCAATGATGATCTTCAGGGATATCCCTAGAGCTGCATTGCAGGGTACATCACCAGCCCAGCCTTATAAAGGGAGGTACAGCCCTATCAAGGCAAGCCCATTCCAATCACTGCAAGCCCAGCTCTAGCAAGGCAATCACAGGCTTATCAAGGTGAGCTTAGCACTATTAAGGTAAGCACAACTCGATTAACGTAGGTTTATCTCTATCGGGGCAAGCTCAGACTATCAAGGCAAGCCCAGCAGTATTTAACCAAACCCAAACTTAACTAGGTGGGCCAAGCCCTATCAAGACGTGCACAGCCCACTCAAGGCAACGTCATTAGGGGAAGACACCGAACATGCTGAGGGTCAAAGACTATGGGGGTAGGAAACTCCTAGAAAAGAAACCAGTTAAGATAGGTGGCATGACCCGGGAGTGGTGGATTGGACAGTCTGTTAACAATGCCGAGATGTCACTAAGCAGCGGGCAAGAAGAAGAAACCGAAACAAAAAGCAGAAGCAATTCTGATGAGGATCAAAGCCCCGGTCCTGCGAGCATGTCCGGTGACTTCAACCCATAGTAATAAAGGTAACGGGAGTGGTAGAAGTCCCAGGAGGGAGCCAGAGAATAAAGAACACTATCAGCTGAGCCATCCTAGTGATGGGGCAGTGATTAAGAAGGCTGATCAACATTCTGACCCACAGCCTACTTCCCTCATTGGAAAGATCAAAATACAAGAGAGTGGTCAACACTCTGGGACTCAGCCTACTCATCCTAGTGGAAAGAACAAGATCCATGAGAGTGGTCCGAGCTCTGGGACTCTGCCTACTTGTTCCAGTGAAAAGGTTGAAATTCAGAAAGCCATAAACACTCTGGGACTCATCCTACTCGTCCCAGTAGAAAGTCTGAAATCTGAGTGATAAATGGTTGGGGAAACAGTCTATTCATCACAGTAATAAGAAAGAAAGCCAAGAAAGACATATGTATTGGAAATTAAATTAAGAGAAGGGGAGAACAAGAGAACCCGTTTTGTCTACCGTGATATTCCCAAAGAGAAAAACAGTGGAGAAAAGAAAATCTATATGAAAATTGGGTCTTCTTTCATGAACTCAAGAACCAAAAGAATAAAGAGAAGACAGATTCAATGGGCCTCATTCCGAGGCTGGCGCTATCCATGGAGTAAATAGCACCATGGTAAGCAACCATGGAGCTATTTACTCCATGGAAATCCGGCATGGTGAATGGAGTAATTACCGGTCCATTCCAAAGTTGGAGGGACCGGTAATTCCCCAATCACCATACCGGTTACCCATCCCCATTCCTGCCCCCATAGGGCTCAATGGGAATGGGGAAGGAGTAAATAACGGCACCGTAAATTACGGTGCCGTAATTTACTCCAAGGTCCCTTTGCGGGTTGGATTTTTAACGCCTGCTAAAAGCAGGCGTTAAATGCCAACCCGCAAAAGGGAACTCGGAATATGGTGGTAAGTGTTAACGGTCACCGTTGCCATTAACGGTGACCGTTAACCCTTACCTCCAGCCTCGGAATGAGGCCCAATATCTGTAAGGAACTTTGATTTTCAGAGACCATGAAAAGATCACAAGAAGGATTACAAATACTAGAACCTGAAGGAAAAGAGGTTCATCAACAGACTTAAAACAGAAGCCAATGTTGGAGGCGGGGGGAGAATCCCCTAAAGGAACTAAACTGACTGATCCTAAACATAGGGGAAGACTATCTCAAGATTTTAGTCATTCTCGTGGAGTTTTTGTTATTCTATCTTAGTGGTAGGGTCAGGATAGATCTGTTTTCTTGGATGGAGGACAGACTATTTGGACTTGCACCAGATGACTAGCACACTAGTTAGTTTTGGTTAATTAGGGAATACCATAGATTTGGTTAGTGTCACGCGCCCATGCTGGCGCTTATGGAAGAGGTGGGGGTGGGTGGTTACGCCATTAATGGGCTGCCACGTTCCATTCCAACGGCTCATATCGCTCTAGCTTTCTTTCCTTTTGCACGGATGATGGACACTACTTAGCCTTCCCTTTCTGGCAGTCGGTGCATTGCAACCCATTTAGCCTGTAGTGTGGCTTGCTCTATGCTAGTTTTCTGCTTTCCCCGTTCCGTTTTCCAAATGTCTTCCTTCCTCTTACTCCTGTCTTCTTTCAGGGTCTACCCCTGCTCTGGTTTGCAGCTGGGTTTACTAGCGGAGCAGCTTTCCGCTTTGCTCTCTTCTCATTTCGCTGCTCTGTTCCCAGGATCCCCTCCCCTGGCTTTCCATCTGTCCCTTCTAGTCTCGTCTGCTTCCTGTGGTACCCCTCATTCCTGGCTTACCTCCCAGTTCTTGCACTGGTTCTCCCTGGTCCTACCCCTTCCGTCCCGGGTTCTTACCCATCTCACTGGCAACGGACGAGTCCTCCTCGTCTTCCATACTTACTCATGGGAGTCGGAGTCTTGCTTTTTCCCCGCGTTTGGCTGCTTAGGTCAGGAAACCACTTTCCCCTTAGTTCTCATCTCAGTTACAGTGGCTTCTAACCGAGGTAGGCCGTATCTCAACAAAAAAAAAGAAAGACTTCCGCCGAAGAAAAGGAGGAAGGAACCTTGCAGCAACACCAGCTCTTCAGGTGAGGAGGAGGCTTTTGCACTACTTTCAGAGGAAGAGCTTGGAGGAGCTGACAGTTTTCAACACACTAGATTCCCGATGGCCACTTCTGAGCAGGTACAAGAGTTGGTAGCAACAGTACAAGGACTTACTCAAGAGGTACAGATCCTCAACGTGGTTTTGCAACAGCTGGTCACAGCCAGGGAACAACATCCTGCAGAGGTTCCCCCCATGGCACTTGCTTCTGGGAAGTACAATGGGTCCCCGAAGAGGCTAAAAAAATGTGTGGATACCTGCTTGGTCCACTTTACCTTTAGAGCCAGCACCTATACCTCCGAGCATGCCCGAGTCAGGTTCATGATCTCGAATATGGTCGGGAATGTCTTAGCCTGGGCTACACCACTGGTAACAGTATCGAGTCTGGTTCTACATGATTTTGGGGGGTTTCTGGCATTATTGAAACAAGCATTCGAATGACCTGAGACCACGTACGCCACATGCAAAGAATTACTCGACATTCGCCATGGTAATATGGATCTCCTCTCTTATATTACATCCTTCAAAAAGCTTGCCACTGAAGCTGGCTAGCCGGAAGCCACGCAGTTCATAATCTTTCACCAGAGGTTGAAAGAGGATATTTAGTACGAGCTAGCCCGAACCCAACATCCCAACACTTACCCAGAGTTACTTTCCACCGTGCTACAGATCGAATACCGTCTTTCGGAACGCAAGTCAGAGAGAAGGAGATATCATGGCACTCCAGGTCCTATGGAGCCTTCAGCACCATTCATCCTTATGACTTCACGGCTCACTAAAGAGGAACCTATGCAAGTAGGCTCGGCAAGAACACCTCTCACCCCAGAAGAAGGCACTCATCACTGAGAAAAGGGTTTGTGCATGTATTGCGGCTCTAACACACACCTTCTTCGCGACTGTCCAGAAGTCCCACCACGTCGCTTGGTAAATGGGCGGCCTTGGTACTAAGAGGAATGGAGTACCAAGGTCCTAGTTCCAGTTCCTATGTAACCCTGATGGTTTCTACTCCAGCTACCACACAGGATTCCTGCCTTATGGTAGTGGCCTTCCAGCTCATGATCCACCAACAAAGAGTAGACACGCTGGTCCTCATAGATTGTGTGGCTGCCAGCAATTTTGTTGATACCATATGGGTAGAGAAGGTGGGCTTACACCAGCTTGAAAGATCTGAAGATGAGATGGTAGAAGGGGTGAACAGACAGCCGTTGAGTTCTGGGCCCATTAAGCACACCACGGAAGAAGTCCAGGTTTTCGTCCGTCAACATTCTGAAGTCATCTGCTTTGACATCATTAGAGCCGCCCACTTCCCAGTTATACTGGGCATCACTTGGTTGCACAACCCAAGCATAGATTGATCAAAGAATACACTGGAGTTCACATCGGAGTATGGCAGGTAGACCTGCTTACCTGGAGTTTGGTTAAAACCGGCAAAGACCCAAACCTTATCACCCCCTCAGCCAGTAGGGATTCATTGCTTACCATCTAAGTTAACAGAATTAAGGCAGGTCTTTTTAGAGAAGATCCCCATGGACCTACTTCTGCACAGACCTGAGGACTGCGCGATTGAGGTGCTTCCAGGGGCTCTGGTGCCCTTCAGGAGGATGTTTTCTCTTTCCCTCATGGTGAAACAGTCCCTGCGAGCCTATTTAGATGCTAACCTACAGAACGCTCTCATCCAACCGTCCTGCTCTCCAGCCGGAGCCTCACTATTTTTCATCCCTAAGAGAGGCTGCTCAGAAATCTGGCCTTGCATAGATTACTGCAGACCATTAGGGACCGGTATCCTGTGCCTCTTATTAAAGATGTCCTGGAGGAAGTGCAAGGAGCAGTCATGTTCGCTAAGTGAGACCTGAGAAGTGCTTACCATCTCCTACGGATGCGCGAGGGAGATGAGTGGAAAATGGCCTTTCGGACCCCGTTCGGCCATCATGAGTACAAAGTCATGCTGTTTGGTTTAGTGAATGCTCCTGCCATCTTTCAGAGGTTCATGGACCAGTTATTCTCGGATCTGTTATTTCACTCCACCATAGTTTACCTGGATGATATACTGGTATAGTCTGCCTCTAACTCTGCTAATCAGAAGCACCTAAGAGCAGTCTTACAGCGTTTACAATCTTCTCACCTACTCGTCAAGCCCGAGAAATGTCAATTCAAGGTAGAATCTGTCTCCTACTTGGGGTTTATCCTTGCCAAGCAGGGGGTCAAGATGGATCCAGATAAAGTGTCTGCCATTCTGGACTGGCCGACTCCTGAGTCAGTCAAGGACATCCAAAGATTCCTTGGACTTACTAACCTTTTTTGGAAATTCATTCCTGATTTCTCTGCAGTGGTATTGCCCATGGCCAAGCTTCTCAAGAAAGATCCGGCTCCGTTTAGGTGGTCCAACGAAGCTGAGGAAGGATTCTCTCAACTTAAGGAGCTCTTTTGTTCAGCTCCGGTTCTTCAACAACCAGATCAGAACCTGCCTTTCATAGTGGAATCTGACGCTTTATATCAATAAAATATCAACAATCCACAGCAGTGGGGCTGCCCTCCTACAGGAACACACTGGAGTCAAACATCCCGTGGCTTATCTATCCAAGCATGCCCAGCCAAAATAACTATTTGGTTATTGAAAGAGAACTGCAAGCCATGAAACTTGCCTGTGAGGAGTGGCAGCATTTGCTTCAAGGCAGCGCACATCCTTTCCTTATCTGTACGGACCATAAGAACCAAAGAGTTCTAGAACAAATGGAGTGCATCAATTCCCGCCAAGCTAGATGGGCTCACTTTTTCGCCCAATATGACTTTACCATCACCTACCTCCCCGATAGTCAAAACACCCTGGCAGATGCATTGTCTCGTCTCTGTGTGTCAAGACAAACACCAGAGATCCGACCTGACCGTCTTTTTTCAAGAAAGAGGATAGTCTCTCAGGTTTCTTAATTTCTTCAAGGGGTCAAAGAAGCCATAATAGGACGCCCTCCTGATTTCCTACCAAGGATCAAGGACCAGATAGTAAGGAACAATGACCTGCATTTTTTCAATAACCGACTATTCGTTCCGGAGGGGAATCTCTGACGCCGGGTACTCACGTGGTGTCATGATAGTAAACTTGCGTGTCATCGTGGCTGTTCTAGTACCCTAGATCTTGCCAGGCGGTCTTTTTTCTTGTCAGATGTGGAGGAGTACAACAAGGCCTGCTTTACATGTACCCGAAGTAAGTACAGGTATCAAAAACCCATTGGCTTACTGCATCAAGATACTGCACCTCAGAGGCTGTGGAGTCATGTGAGGGCTGTACTTGTAAAATGGTCACCGTAGACTCTCTTTCCAAATTGACTCATTTTTCTCCATTGCCATCGATACCATCTGCTTCTGGAATGGCTGCTGTTTTTATCCGGTACATATTCTTCCTGCATGGACTACCAGACAAGATCATATCAGACAGGGGTAGTCAATAAACCTCCTGGTTCTGGAAGACACTTTGTAACCTTCTGGGCATAGGAAGAGCGCTTACCTCCAGCTTTCACCCCCATACCAATGGCCAAACCATGCATTTGAATGGGACTTAGGAACAATACTTACATTGTTTCACCAACCACCAGTAAGACAATTGGGTATCTCTCCTCCCCACGGCTGAAGTTTTGTATAACGATACCAAACACACTGCCACAGGTATGAGGCCATTCTACTGTTCTTATGGTCAGAACCCTCAAGGTTTGTGTCCCATTACACAGATCACATCCAACTTGCCGGCTATTGATTCCAGATTATCCAGATTCTCTGCTGCACATAAGCGCGTCCAACAGCTTCTTCTAGACAGCCAAAGGACTTACAAGAGACAGGCGGACCGTCATCGCCAAAAAGGGCCTGATTGGGTCGCTGGGTCCAAAGTATCTGCCTCGGTGGGTGAGACCTTCCAAGTTATCTCCTCGTTTTCTGGGGCCTTACACAGTGTTGTCCAGGATCAATCCTGTTACCTTCTGACTGAAACTTCCCAGGGCCCTTAGTCGCATCCATCCTGTATTCCATGCATCCCTACTCCGGCCGGTGTTCACCGATGGAACCACTCTACCAGCTCCAGTGCAGCGGGTCAACACTCCCCCGGAGTATGACGTTTCTCGGATCAAAGACTCTTGTTACAGAATGGGGTGTCTGGAATACCTAGTGAGTTGGAAGGGCTATCCTGACTCTGAAGATACTTGGGAACCTGGGTCTTTTGTCCATGCCACCTGACTTGTCAGAAGTTACCACTGCTTGCACCCGGGTAAGCCGGGGTGCCCCCGGATGGGAGGGTGGCATACTGCCACGCGCCCATGCTGGTACTTATGTAAGCGGAGGGGGTGGTAGCGCCATTAACGGGCCACCACATTCCGTTCCAACGGCTTGTAGCGGTCTAGCTTTCTTTCCTTTCGCACGGATGCCAGACACTACGTAGCCCTCCATTTCCGGCAGTCCGATGCTTTGCAACCCATGTAGCCTGTTTTGTGGTTTGCGCTATGCAAGTTTTCTGCTTTCCCCATTTTTTATGCCAAGCCTGGCTTTTTCCCAGCATTTGGCTGCTTCGGTCAGGAATTCTCTTGCCCCTTAGTTCGCACCTCAGGCATAGCGGCTTCTAACCAAGGTAGGCCATACCTCTACAGAAAAAAGAAAGACTTCCGCTGTAGAGGACGGTGGAAGGAACCTTGCAGCAGCACCAGCTCTTCAGGTGAGGAGGCGGCTTTTGCACTACATTTGGAGGAAGAGCTGGGGGGGGGCTGTCAGTTGGGGAAACCCAGAGATTAGGGATTGAAGGGTGTTTCCCACAAATCAAGCTATTCCTCTGCGGAACTCCATCAAAAAGCACCTTGCTCCTCCCTTACTGTCTCCTTCCCTTACAAGAGCCATCAACCCTCACCCCTCTCCATCTGACCCTATGTACATTGGAGGTCATACCACACCAGATTCTATGCTTGTTATAACCACCAGGAAAAGGGCGGGGGTACCATTGTCTATGGCAGAGGATCCCCTGGATAAGGACTGCAAAAAACTCTTTGCCCTTGGCAAACAGATTACCCTATCCGCAGCCTATTCGACCAGAATTGCGAATAATATGAACCTTCTCTGAACCCCAACCATCACGCCTGCTGGCAGTCGTCTCCGAGGGTAGGCAGGTGACCCATAATATTCTCAAAAACATCCTGGATGCTGCTGAAACTGCGGGACACACTCTGGCACAGGGAACTCTCCTCAAGAGACACACCTGGCTAAAGAATTCAGGCTTCAAGCTAGAAACTCAGGCATCCCTGATAAATAAGCCGTGGAAGAAACACATTTATTTGGTAAGGCTGTGGATAACACCTTGGAAACGGCTGAAAAATAAAGAACATGAAACACTGAAATCTCTCAATAGATTACAGTCACGCCTTTCCAACAGCGGGGAGGGTCAAACTCTTGTTGTACCTTTCGGGTCATTCCTTCTCCCATTCTCCTTATGGACAATATGGCACTGGAGGTACCCAATGGTCCTCCGGACAAGGTTCATCTGGAAACAGCCAATATCAGCAAAGGCGACAGTGCAGAGGCAAGGGTAGAAGCATTAACTGCACCACAAGAGGCTCCCCGCCCTCTGCATCAAATGACCCGCCAGTCCGGGTACCCTCCCATGCCTTCCCGGTCGGGGGATGGTTGTCAGCTTTCATTCACACATGGGAAGGGGTCACATCAGATCAGTGGGTGCTCAAGACCGTCATCCACGGTTATTGTATCGAGTTCCACCAGCCACCTCGATACCATCCACCAAGGAGCAGACGCCTATCACCAGTACACCTGCAAATCCTGCTGGAAGAGGTGCAGATCCTTCAGGAAAGTGGCGACATAGAAGTCATCCCCATTCACTGGGTAAACAAGGGTATTTATTCAGTGTACTTCCTTGTACCCAAAAAGGATCTCTCCATGCGCCCTATGCTAGACTTGCACTCAGCAAACAAATATGTCAAACCACCAAAGTTCAGAATGACAACACTGCAGGAAGTAATCCCTCTGCTGGTGCCGGGGGATTACATGGCAACATTGGATATGAAAGCTGCATACTTTCATATTTCAATGTTGCCAGTGCACAGAAAGTACCTTAGGTTCATGATAGAGGACAAGCACTATCAGTCAAGGTTCTTCTCTTCGGCATTTCCTCAGCTGCACGGGTGTTCACGAAGGTACTGGCGGAAAAAGCTGATCACCTGCGCAGGCAGTTCCATCCCAGTTTACACTTACCTTGATGACTGGCTAATAATAGGGGATTCTTATGGAACACGTCTAACAAATACCCAAAAGACGGCGGATCTCCTCTTCAGTCTAGGGTTCTCGATCAACAAGAAAAAGTCAAGCCTAGACCCCAGCCAAGTCAAACAGTTTCTGGGGGCTGTAATTCAGACCAAAGACGGTCTCTTCATTCCCTCCAACGAGAGGGTTCAACACATTCTGTTCCAGATCCCACACTATGTAGCCAGTGACAAGGTGACTGTACGCTTCTTGAAATCTTTGGCACGCCACGTATTCAGCAAACGTGGAAGATCTTGATGGAGAGGTAAAGCGATTGAAATACTTAATCACATTTTTGACTGGTCAATTCCTTGGCATTCTTTGTTTCTCTTAAAGATGAAAGGCACTTTCAGGAGAAATAATGGCGAAGTGCGGCAAAGTGCAGTCTCAGGCAGTCCCCCATGTGATTTCTGCTGGACTCACCCTTTCTCAAAAGACTGCTATCCTCTCTTCAATGCCTGGTAACTAATTGGTGACTGGAAGTTGCAGCGTGCCGAGGATCAACCCATAACAGCAAAAAGGCACTCTGTCGCTTTAAGGGAGTCAGCGTTGAGCGGGCGCTCCGCCTCCCCACCGAGACTCTACTGCACATAACCCATTCATCCCTCGCGAAGCGACGCGAAGTGCGGCAAAGTGCAGTCTCAGGCATTCCCCTGTGTGATTTCTGCTGGACTCATCCTTTCTCAAAAGACTGCTATCCACTCTTCAATGCCTGGTAACTAATTGGTGACTGGAAGTTGCAGCGTGCCGAGGATCAACCCATAACAGCAAAAAGGCACTCTGTCGCTTTAAGGGAGTCAGCGTTGAGCGGGTGCTCCACCTCCCCACCGAGACTCTACTGCACATAACCCGGCATCCCTCGTGAAGCGACGCAATGTGCGGCAAAGTGCTGTCTCAGGCAGTCTACGGCAACGAGGCACGAAGGCCGGGAGGTGAAACTTTAAAACACATTAAGGTTTCAACTGTCCATCACTTTCATAAATCCTGTTGTGGGTCACCTTCCGGCTGTGGCCCCACGGGGTGTTTACACTTATTAAGACTCTGGTGATAGGAGCCAGTCAAGGAGGTACTTACCCTTCTAGGTCCCCAGGACCTTAACAGTCGCTAACGGAACATTTGTAATGGATGTCAGTCCAGTTTTACAAGACAAATTGGACAGGATAGTTTGTGAACTCTACCCCGAAGTGGCCATTACTTGCAAAACCACATCACACGCCAACATCTTGCAACCCAAAGTAGGAACGACCGAGGGGAGAGTGAAAGGGATGAGCCCGGTGCAGCGGGGCAACAATCCTCTGCTCCCCCTGGTGCTTCCCACGGCAATCGATAACATTGTGTCTCCTACTGGAGTGGCGGGCAACAAAGTTACGGGCTCCGGCAAGGAAACGACGACGAAGGAGCCCCCATTGGAATCGTCGGGGGAGGCTCTCCAAAGAACGCCTCCACAGAGCCACCCCTTCTTACTCCAAAAGGAGCCAAACTCGGCCAACAATGATCCGAATACCACAACAAAGCCAAGAAAACCCCATGTTGCTGAGCTCTTTGTCTTTGGTACAGACAATCGGATTAAAGACTCTCAGTCTTACAAATGAAGGTCAAACTGGAGCTGGAAACCCTTTGGCATTTCATCTCAAACTGGTCTCACTCATCTAGATGCACATAAGGAGTATCAGTCCAAAAAGGGCAATTACCAGCCTGATGCCTCCGACTCTACCTTGCTGCTGCCATTTTCTTGTCAAACGGACCATCGGTGGTCACCACTTACAGCTCTGGGGAATAACGGTGATCCAATGCACCTAAGGGGGGTAACACTCCCAATCAGACAATAATCGAACCAGGGGCTACTCCCCGAGGCCTCCCAAAGGGGTCTTTCCGCAGCAGGCTCCTTTCCCCAGCAAACGACTCAGAAGGCAACTCTCACCCATGGATGAAGACCTCTTGATGGTTTTAACCATTGCCCAGGTGCAGGAACCCCCTAAAAAGGACCCTCAAATTGACTCTGAAATGATAACAGCATTTGCGATTGTAATGGCTCCCTTTATGAAATTAATAGAGTCACAAAACGATCAGCTCTGGGACCACACAACTACCATCGCTATGCTATACTCTAAAATGATTTTTGTAGAAGGGTTTGTCTCTGCGCTCCAGTCCAGCTTGGGCAAAAACACTGATCAGACTGCTCAAATCCTAAAGAGTATTATTGAGCCGACCATTAAGGAAAAAGAAATAGGAAGGTCTGAGAGGCTGAGCTTACTATCAGTCGGAGCGGTGGGCACCCCTGCTGGCTCGGTGATCCCTGTAAAGATTTCCACTTCAAGGAATTCTCCCCCTGGTAAGGGCTCAGAAGAAGTCCTTACTCCATCAAATCAATGGACAAATCAACAAGTACTGACCAAATTTCCTGGGTAGTCGCCCCCACAGAGACGTTGGGTGGAAGCTCTCCCAAAGATGTAAGTTCGACGGCCCCTACGGTGACCAATACTCTGCCTCCTGCTACAGTTAAGCCTAGAAACCAAAAACGGGCTTAACCCCACAGGACGGTGAAAAAATAGAAGTAAACAAAAATGGAGACAGAAATTATGGAAAAGTCACCACATTGCCGAAAAAACTGACAGGTCGCGTCAATACGAACCTGCGGAAAGCTTCAACTCGCACCAGAGCTACGACAAGGTTTACTCTACCCAGAAATCTGGTTTTACCCGACAAACCATTAATCTTTGAGAGATGCTCAAAGAAATCAGGCGGAGTCCCAACAAAATCAACAAAGGAGCCAATAGAAGGGATTGACTACTACTCAGAAAATCAACAAAGGAGCCAATAGAAGGGATTGACTACTACTCAGATAATGAGAGGGCGAGCGAAAGTGTGGAAAATTCCCTCATGGACTTATCTGTTTACACAGAAATGAACAACTCTGGGGTGAGGAAGTGGGGTCAGCTTCATCAGCACTCGAAAGTTGTGCTGAGGAAGAGGACCTGCCTGGAACAATTAAGCCTAAAGGTGTTGACCAAAAGCCTGAAGGGGTCAACCAAAAGTCTAAGGACTGTGGGGACCACTCTGCTGCAATCACCAACTCCCCATTGGTAAACTTGAATGTATTGGGAGCCGACACAACTAAGAAAATCACGTGGAAGTCTAGAGTTCACACTCCGAGGGAAAACCTGTCACACTCTTTGGTACAGGACAGGGTGAACACTGACACTACTAGACCCTTGGACTTTAGAACCCTGGCTGGAAAGTAAGAGAAACTCATTGGCACTGAAGAACACAGAAATTGAAAACAATTACAGATTTCAAAATGATCAGCAAAGTGGCACGAGAAGATCAGTGTCTTGGGCAGAAAATCCAGACACGGAGACAAGATCTGGGACTAAAAAATAAAAACGCAGATAAAGGGTCAGAGACAAAGGCTGACAAGGGACCCTTCAGACCACTACTGGAGAGAATACTGGGATACGAAGATAACCTCACCATGAATCAGGAAAATGTTATGAGACTTTTACACTCCCTTGATTCTCCTGATCAATTAAAATCAAAGTACATAGATCTGATCGAATTCCATAATGAGCAGCGCCACGACAGCATTGTCCTCCACTTGGGGGAATGGAAAACTAGATGTCTACTCCTAAAACTCGGCTCCAAACTTTATCTTTGTGTTTTTTTTGCTTAAGGAGCTAGAGGAGGACAAGTGTACCCAGCTTGAAGGTACCAAGGACAGGGAACATACTGTAGGAAGATCTCAAAAGTTCATAGCAGGAACCAAGCAGGGTCTCGCAGTACCGGCCGCCAAAAGGGCCCAGGACGACATACATGTTGACGTCCGAGGGGGCTCAACACGCACTGTTTTGAAAAAATCTGAGGAGAATTCTGCCGGCAGTTTGGAGGATTCGAGGTGGCTGGCGGGGTTCTTAGCAGTTAAATCATAATGCCAGCCGGAACCCCCTAGTGCCCAACAAACTATCTTGCTAAAAGGGAAAACAATTATGAGTTGGAACACAAGGGGGTTCTCCCACTTGTTTGGGAATCAAGCAGTGGATTGACCAAAATATGATTTATTCTGCCTACAGGAAACATGGTTGCGTGATCTCCCACTCTTAGATGGGTTTGAACTCTTTTTAAACCCAGCTGTAAAGGGCCTCAAAGGGAGACCCAGTACAGGTCTCTTACTGGGCATGAAGCGAACATGTGGCTTAAGGGTGCTTTCATCTACAAACCAAAACCCATGGATTCAACTAACAACAGTTCAAACATCCACCAAGGCCCTGGACGCTTCATTGGAATGGAAGTTGCTTGTATGTAATGTCTACTTGAGACCCACAGAAAGGCAAGAGGACAACTTAAAGGAAGTGCTCTTAAAAGCTATCGACGATGCAAGGATCCTGTGCCCCAATTTGGAGCTCCTCCTTTTCAGGGATCTCAACATGGAATGCTTTGACAAAAAGGGGAGCAAAATTGAGTTTTTGCCTTTGTTTTCTACGAAGAACATGATAAGAGGAGTGGACTTTGAAAAAGAGCTCTTAAGTAGAAACATCCTGATGGTAAATGGCAGTCTGTGGGGTGATAAACCGTCTGCAACAACTTGGAAGTTAGTACGCTGGACTATATTTTTGAAACAGAAGAACTGATGGGGAAACTAAAATCCCTGACAGTGGTTCAAACAGTCCAGAGCGATCACAACATTTTGGAACTCGTAAGTGAGGACTGGGACAGATACCTCATTACACCAGCTCAACATTTACCGGATTACCACCTCAAATGGGTCCCGGGTGGAAATAGACTCCGAATTAAGAGAAAAGATATGGGCTCAGTACTGGACTCTCTAATGAGGCTAAAACCAGACGAGCATGTCCAAAGTGCTAACCTCATTGAATACACTGACATACTGAAGGTATTTTGTACGAAGGAGACAGAAAAAGGTGGCCCTTCGACCTATAGGCATGCCTAGGATCTACAAATAGCAACCAGAAAAAAGAGTGTTCTGAGGGCCAGGAGGCGCTTCAAAGAATCTAACATGCCAGGTGATTTAGCACTGTATAAGAAAATCAGAAACAGTTACAGGAACTGGCTCACTCAACGCAAATACCAGCTAGTGCAACAAGACAGTGAGAAGATGTTAAAACTAGTTACCAGCAAAATCAACACCGGCATTTGGAAATTAATTAACGACATCTGTACTCCCGCTGACTCAAAAATTGTCAATCCAATTTCAACAACGGCCTGGGAGGACCACTTCCAGAAACATTTTTCTATGGGGAAAGCCTGTCGTCCAGAAAAACATCTATCCTCGGACGAACCCTGGAACCTCAAATTTGAAAAACAGGATATTGTGGACCTTATTAACAATTCAAATTCTTCGAGGGCCTCTAGGACTGATGGTCTCACAAATGACATTCTCAAGAGAGATCCGTAGAAATGGGCCCTATTCATGACAACCCTGTTTAACAACATAAAGAGACTCAAAAGGATACCTCACTCTTGGACCAGGTCAATAATCGTGCCGATTTTCAAGAAGGGCGACAGGTCGGTTCCAGGGAACTATAGACCTATCGCCCTCTTGGACGTCGTAGGAAAAATATTCGCTGAGTGGTCCTGAGACATCTGAATGATTGGAGTTGGCTGTCACACCATCAAAATCCCTGGCAGTCGGGGTTTCCGCAAGGGCATCGGGACGTCCTTGAATGTCCTAATTATCAACACATTAAAATGTATGGTCAAAGAAAAAAAATACAAAACCATCTACATTGCGTCCATAGACCTTGAACCGGCGTTCGACTCTGTCGACCGTAGCCTATTGTGGAATAAACTGAGGAAATGGGGCTGCCCAAACAATCTGAGAGAACCCTTGGAGGCACTTCATAGTGGAACAACTCTCAGAATTAGATTGGACAGAAAAATAACCCTTTCAAATAATGTTGCTTCTCAAAATGGGTTGAAACAGGGGTGTCGTTTGGCACCTGCTGTATTCTGCTTATTCATATCCGATATGCATGAAGCTTTTGGAGCAGTAAGAAGTTTCCCACCAAAGACTGCGGGGACCTCGGTGGGCAGGTTGTTGTTCGCTGATGATTTCTTTTGCTAGATCAGACCGTGATAGGTCTACAGCGACAGTTAAAAGCACTGGAACTGTATGTTCAGGAAAATGGCCTCAGAATCAACCCAAAAAAATCGAAAATCAAACAACGTTAAGAAACTCAGGTGGTACTTAACGGGGGAAGCTGTCCCAGTGGTCCCGTCAATGGTCTACCTTGGAATCACCTTAAATGCCAGTATTCAAGATGGACCGGGCGTCGCTAGGTTAAGAAGTAAAGTGAAGAATCTGGCATCACAAGCACTTCTAATCAAACAACACTATTGTTCCTTCTCACTTCGACCACTTATTGACTTCTACAAACTAAAAGTATCACCCGTTTTGGCCTACGCTGCTGAGGCCAACTTCTTTCTTGCCCCGGAGGTTTGGTGCTTGCTGGAAGGTCTATTTTGGAAAAGGGGTTTGAGACTTCCATCATCTCTTCCCATTGAATGTGTGAGGAAAGAATTGGGGTTAACTTCACTTTATATTGCCATGGTTTGTAAATCACTAACCCTCTACAGCAAATGCCTGGATCCCCCGGAAAGAAGTGGTTTCTTGGCCATAAACGAAGCACAGTCTAGCAGACAGATTCCAGCTCTAAATACATGGCAGAAAACTTGCAAAGTCATTCTGGATAACATCGCCTAAAATGTAAACAGGCTAATGCAAAACCCATTCAGGGTAAAGAACAATCTCCTTGACTGGGACTGGATCGCTACCCAGGATAAACTCAGTGCATTCCCGTCTATATCCCTAGGTTTGGACGAACACTATAGTAGAGGCACAGTGCTTCCATATCTTGACAAATTCCCTTCATACTCAGAAAGGCAACACTTTCTGAGATTCCGTTTAAACCTCCTCCCTACAAGGGAAGTGTTAGGAAGAAGGATCAAAAAAGGGAAGTTCGGATTTTGTCCTGTCGTTGCTGTGGTCAGGAGGTAGAAACTATACAGCATTTGGTAATGAGTTGTGTTCCACTCTCAGTCTCCAGAGAAAAATGGTTGGGAAAACACTTTGAGAATCTTAAATCCAAACTTCCTCACGAGAGGTGGTCTATTCTAAGATGGGGAGGAAAAGTATCTTTGACTTTGGCACTGTTGAACTTCGTGAGAGAGATTTTGTCAACCTTGGACACTTAGTTCCCTCTGGAATTTATTTTCCTCCCTGTAGAATTGTTGTATCTTTTTATTTTTTTAAAGTTCTTTGTACTGTGCATTTAAAGTTTTCTTGGAAACTAATTGATGCAAATAAATAAAAATAAAATAAAAAGAAATAATGGATTTATTTCTTAGAGCAAATAAATATCTATGAAATTTGAAATAATCTTAAGAATGTTTTAGATATGTTGGATTGTGTTAATGTAGCCCCTGTTTCTTTTATCCTGACCCAGGAGTGCACAGTATTAAAAAATACTCCGGGCCAGAGATATACCCCACTGGAACTATCCCAATCCACCTGTTCTAACAAGGCACTGATGGACCCAATGGAACCATCCCAGTCCACCTGTTCTGGTGAGGCACTGATGGACCCACTGGAACCATCCCAGTCCACCTGTTCTGGTGAGGCAGAGATGGACCCACTGGAACCATCCCAGTCCGCCTGTTCTGGTGAGGCAGAGATGGACCCACTGGAACCATCCCAGTCCACCTGTCTGGAGAGGCACTGATGGACCCCACTGGAACCATCCCGGTCCACCTGTTCTGGTGAGGCACTGATGGACCCACTGGAACCATCCCGGTCCACCTGTTCTGGTGAGGCACTGATGGACCCACTGGAACCATCCCGGTCCACCTGTTCTGGTGAGGCACTGATGGACCCACTGGAACCATCCCGGCCCACCTGTTCTGGTGAGGCACAGATGGACCCCACTGGACCCATCCCGGTCCACCTGTTCTGGTGAGGCAGAGATGGACCCACTGGAACCATCCCGGTCCACCTGTTCTGGTGAGGCACTGATGAACCCACTGGAACCATCCCAGTCCACCTGTTCTGGTGAGGCACTGATGGACCCACTGGGACCATCCCAGTCCACCTGTTCTGGTGAGGCAGAGATGGACCCACTGGAACCATCCCAGTCCAACTGTTCTGGTGAGGCAGAGATGGACCCACTGGAACCATCCCAGTCCACCTGTTCTGGAGAGGCACTGATGGACCCCACTGGAACCATCCCAGTCCACCTGTTCTGGTGAGGCACTGATGGACCCACTGGAACCATCCCAGTCCACCTGTTCTGGTGAGGCAGAGATGGACCCACTGGAACCATCCCAGTCCACCTGTTCTGGTGAAGCACTGATGGACCCCACTGGAACCATCCCAGTCCACCTGTTCTGGTGAGGCAGAGATGGACCCACTG
The DNA here is from genome assembly GCF_040938575.1 of Ambystoma mexicanum. NCBI lineage: Eukaryota > Metazoa > Chordata > Amphibia > Caudata > Ambystomatidae > Ambystoma > Ambystoma mexicanum. The sequence goes on along the minus strand of NW_027182465.1, from coordinate 1,364,436 downwards.
GAACCATCTCAGTCCACCTGTTCTGGTGAGGCAGAGATGGACTCCACTGGACCCATCCCAGTCCACCTGTCCTGGTGAGGCAGAGATGGACCCACTGGAACCATCCCAGTCCACCTGTTCTGGTGAGGCAGAGATGGACCCCACTGGACCCATCCCAGTCCACCTGTTCTGGTGCCATCCCAGTCCACCTGTTCTGGTGAGGCACTGAGCAACCTGCAAATAACAAGGATCTTAATTCAGGAGATGGACACAATCTCAAATAAGGCAACGTACACCAGAGGGGAGTTCTGGTGCCCTTACGGGCTTTCATATAAAACACATCACTTCCCATCTTTCCTTCCCCTTATGAGTATGTCCCTTTCATTTTCCCATTCAACTCGCTAGAAAATACCATGTGAAACAGCCCTCCAACTTATGAACTTTAACCAAGTTTCTAATTATACTTCTGATGCTTGTTAATCTGCTTAGAATCACATGCTTTGCATATAGTCTGACATCTAGTGGTAATCATGGAGTATTGCATCTTTCGAGGATCGAAAGGGGATGATGACATGGGCGGGACTGTAACACTATCCCTAACGTGACATGTAGTGTACCCAAAACCCTCACGCATTGAGGTCCCTCAGATTGTTTTTTTCCGCCCAACTAGTTGATCGCCTTATGCGGAGCTCGCAAGAGTTGATATTGCAAAATAGTTATTTTGTTGTTCCACGACTGATGGTCATCTACTTTCGGCTACTCCTCGATGACTGCTTAGTGAACCCCTGGGCTGAAGACATCCGCTGCTGTTCGGCGACTGGTGCAATGATCGATGTCTTTCGACCGCGTGGCCTCGGCCTTCCGGCCAGGCCCTTAAAGTAGGGAGAGTGGGGCCCTGGGTTGATTCTTTCTAAGAATGCATTTCCTTTTCCCCTCTCTTGCCCTTTCTGGTCTGGCTACTGCCTTCTACCTCTGCTATGAAGAGGACTCCATTTAAATTTTGTCCGTCGTGCAACAGGAAATACCCCTGGAAAGACACCCATTGCAAATGCAATAGGTGCTTACCTTGTGACCACGACTAGCGTTCCTGTATGTCCTGCAAACTCTTTTGTCCTAAGACGTTAAAAGATAGGGGGACAAAATGGTAGGCAGCCTACGCAATGCAGCCTGACAGTTGTTCCCCCGTGGGCGCTGTTTCCTCGGACGATGAGGACTCTAGCGGTAGCCATGGCTCCAACCTGGAGGCCATAGACCTTTCTTCAGAACCCTACGGTTCTCAGGTGCCGTTCCCAGCTTCCGACAGACAGACCACCGGTACTGTTATGGGGAGTTCACACCCCAGCGACAGAGGCACACACGTACCACTCAAGGAAAAGCACACAACCCCCAAAGCTTCCTCGACGGATACATTGAAGAAGTATCAAATACCAACAGGCCCCCCGAAGACTTTGAGGGTGCCTGCTGAACCTCAATGTCCGGCGGCCTCCCCGCAACTATCCTCTCAGCATGCGACTGCGCTTTCTACTCTTATGGGCATTCCCACAAAGAAACACATGGACGCTGACATGCCATCTAAGAGCGCGTCAGCTCCTAAGGCTTCCACAGGGGTGACAACCGCGACAACGCCTACAGGTACGTCAAAATGCACCATACAGCCACTGAAACTATGTGAAAATCTTGCAGCTATTTTAATTTGGCAGTGGAATGACCCAGAAGCACCTCCTCTTGTCGAGAGGATAACTCTGAGGGCCCCCACCCCCTCTCCAGGGCTTTATCTGGTAAATCTTCCCCTTCTTAAGAGCATGTCCCTCCTCCAGACCCCTCTGGTTTATCCCTGTGGACTAGGCAGAGCTTTGAAAATTACATGGATAAAATGTCCCAATTCATGGACTTCCTAGAGAGGTGCATTATTCCCAAGAGACCTAGGTAAGAAGACTTCTGTCCCATTCTACCAAAGCTGCAGAAGCTTCCTACTCAGTCACAAACTCATCAGGAGGATATATTTGAGTATTCTGAGCCAGAAGAGACATATGAGGAGCCCTTTAGTCATGAAGACAATCCTTTTGGTCAGGACTCAACTGACCAGTGCCCATACTGGGGACGAGTTCAAACAGCAGATGAAGGGTTTTGGCTCTCACCCACTCTTACCCCAGACCCAGACACTATTTGTCTGGACACGCCTCCCTCACAGAGGCAGTCATCGCCAATAGATGACCAGATGGTATTTAATGCCATCCTAAAGAGGGCCGCAGACCACTTTCAGATCGACACACAGGAGAGTATCCAGGACTCTGATTTTGTTGAGGGCATTCTTAAAGAAAAAACACCCACAAGTCAAGCTATTCCTCTGCAGAACTCCATCAGGAAGCACCTTGCTCCTTCCTTATTGTCTTCTTCCCTTACAAGGGCCGTCAAACCTCGGGTAGAAAATCTGTTTCGCCGCTCTCCATCTGACCCTATGTACATTGGAGGTCATTGTCATGGTCATGAAGTCAGGGGCACAGGCATGCAGGGGTCACATGCACAGGAGACCTGGGTGGACACTGTCCTGGCGCCTTTGGCGCCAGGCCCATGAACAATAGTAGACAAGAACATCCATTTAACAACAAAATGCTTTTATTATGGACATAGCACTTCAGATGCATTAACCTTGAACAGTCCATCCATTAAGCAGGATGCATTAACCATGAACATTCCATCCATTAAGCAGCCCCAAGTGTATTCTTGGGTGTGGCTGCTAATGGATTGCCTTCGCACGTGCTCACTCTCTAGGCAGGGCAGGATGTGGCTGGTAAGCCGGCCCTAATGGGCATGCCCACAATCTCAGCTATATAAGCTACCTCGATCCTCAAGACAGACGCTTCGCGTTATTCTGCACTTGCAAGCAGCGTACCGCTCACTGTCACCTGAGGCCAGACTTACCTTTGAGGATCCTGCTTCCTGGTCATCCTGCTTCCTGCCAGCATACTTACCAACTGGGGGAAGCTGTTCTTACCTGTACATCTCTTCGGCGAACCAAGTATTCATCTTTACACTTTCCGGAATGCCAAAATCTTCATCTTGGCACCGCAGCACGACACGCACCATCGTCGACAGCAGCGTCTTCAAGGAAAAACAGAAGACAAGGTTAGACATCGAAAAAACAGTCAGTTTAAGGTTGTGCTTCGCCATACTTCGCGCTTTTCCTTAAACCATCACTTACATGCTGTCGAACATTGCAGTAGCATCCATCTTCCATCCGGCTGCGTCTCGCCTCTCACAGCTGCATTGAAGCATTGAAGAAAACAGAAGAGGGACATTATTGCGGGCATAAATAGGAGCAACATATAAAGACATATAAAGACATTAAACAGAACGAACAGCATCACAAGAGCTCAAGAAAGACTTACCAATCATAAGGAGAAGCATAGTCGCAGCTGGACTGGACTAATCCTTATCAGGGATCAGTGAAGGAACTAGAACCCATTCATCGCGCCCCTGCCAGACGTAGCAGGATAGAGAGTGTATCTTCCATAATTCACTGGTGAGCTTTATGGGCCAGCGTATGCTCAAAGAAACCGTACTTTAAGGTGAAGGGTTCAAGAGGTACAACAATCACAGATTGGCGCCCTCACACACTCTTATCTCCACGCACGAGCATTAGCACCACGTACTATCCCTCACAGTTTTTCTACTAAGGGAGAGGCCTGAAGGGGGTGATTCAAGTTCAGGCAGGGCTGCAACCATGCCCCAACACCTCCGCAGAGACCAGGTGAGCGTAACAGTCATGCCACACCAGATTCTCTGTCTGTTTCAACCACCAGTAAAAGGGCTAGGGTACCACTGTCTATGGCAGAGGCTCCCCTGGATAAGGACTGCAAAAAACTCTACGCCCTTGGCAAACGGATTACCACATTGGCAGCCTATTTGACAAGAATTGCGAATAATATGACCCTTCTCGCTAGTTACAACAAAGTGCAATGGGCCTGCTCCAAGAAGGCCTCCAAGAGGTCCCTGAACCCAAACCATCACACCTGTTGGCGGTCGTCTCCCAGGGTAGGTAGGTGGACCATAATATTCTCAAAAACACCCTGGACGCTGCTGAAACTGCGGGACACACACTGGCACAGGGAACTCTCTTCAAGAGACACACCTGGCTAAAGAATTCAGGCTTCAAGCTAGAAACTCAGGCATCCCCGATAAATAAGCCTGTGAAAGAAACACATTTAGTTGTTAAGGCTGTGGATAACACCTTGGAAACGGCTAAATAAAAAGAACATCCAACACTGAAATCTCTCAATAGATTACAGTCACGCCTTTGCAAGAGCGGGGAGGGTCAAACTCTCGTTGTACCTTTCGGGTCAGTCCTTCTCCTGTTCTCCTCACGGACAATATGGCACTGGAGGTACCCAGTGGTCATCCGGACAAGGTTCATCTGGAAACAGCCAATATCAGCAAAGGCGACAGTGCAGAGGCAAGGGTAGAAGCATTAACTGCACCACAAGAGGCTCCCCGCCCTCTGCATCAAATGACCCTCCAGTCCGGGTACCCTCCCATGCCTCCCCAGTCGGGGATGGTTGTCAGCTTTCATTCACACATGGGAAGGGGTCACATCAGATCAGTGGGTGCTCAAGACCGTCACCCACGGTTATTGTATCGAGTTCCACCGGCCACCTCGATACCATCCACCAAAGAGCAGACGCCTATCTCCAGCACACCGGCAAATCCTGCTGGAGGAAGTGGAGATTCTTCAGGAAAGGGGTGACATAGAAGTCATCCCCATTCACTGGGTAAACAAGGGTATTTATTCAGTGTACTTCCGTGTACCCAAAAAAGATCTCATCATGCGCCCTGTGCTAGACTTGTACCCAGAAAAAAAATATGTCAAACCACAAAACTCCAGAATGACAACACTGCAGGAAGTAATCCCTCTGCTGGTGCCAGGAGGATTACATGGCAACATTAGATATGAAAGCTGCATACTTTCATATTTCAATGTAGCCAGTGCACAGAAAGATAAAGGACAAGCACTATCAGTTCAATGTTCTTCTCTTTGGTATTGCCTCAGCCCCACGGGTGTTCACAAAGGTACCGGCGGGAACAGCTGCTCACCTGTGCAGGCAGTTCCATCCCAGTTTACCCTTACCTTGATGACTGGCTAATAACAGGGGATTCTTATGGAACACGTCTAACAAATCCCCAAAAGATGGCAGATCTCCTCTTCAGTCTAGGGTTCTGGATCAACAAGAAAAAGTCCAGCCTAGACCCCAGCCAAGTCAAACAGTTTCTGGGGGCTCTAATTCAGCCAAAAGATGGTATTTTCTTTCCCTCCAAAGAGAGGGTGCAAAACATGCCCTCACTATGTAGCCAGTCACAAGGTGAATGTAATCAAGGTCATGCGACTGTTAGGGATGATGGCCTCCTGCCTTTACCTAGTTCTACACTCACGTCTGCGCATGTGACCCATGCAAGAGTGGCTCTTGGGCCAATGGTGTCAGGCCAGTGGACAATGGGACGATCTAGTGGTTGTCTCAGCAGCCCTCATTCCGGCCCTGCAGTGGTGGTCAAGGGAGAACCTTCTACAAGGGAAAACCTTCACCACCCCTGCAGTAGAAGCCACTCAATGGCTGTTTTCTGTGTAGAGTAGGATACCATACTGCTGAGGAGAAAATGCACTACTTTGTAATTGGACCTCTTTTCAACCAGGAAAAATTATGCCGATAAACTACTATCTCTAAGGACCTACTGAAAGTATGTTTTATTTCTTCAAGCTATTAACTAGAGTTTAAATAACGTTTATTCTACATTCAGGTCTGGCCCCGCTCCCTCTTTCAACCAGCCTTTAACTACAGACAGCCACGCACATCAGCGCGCACAGCGAAGTCACGGCTAAGTCTGTTGTCTGTTAGCTGACAGATGGTCGGTGGTCGTTGTCACAAAAACAACTCTGAGTGTATGCCTCTCTGTCATTTTGGCATATCTGTGACTTGTTAGTGCATACTTGTTGATTATATGAACGTACACTAATGTTTATGTGAGAACTGTATGTTTCTATTTATGTCTGCTGCTAGTGTCGGTTACTTTTAGTATGTTGCTGAATCCGAAACGAGAACTGAGCTGATAAGGTAGCTTTGCAGCCCTGAAGTCCTCTGCCCCCGTAATCGGCGGTGGGGTAAACACCTGTTTGTGTGTTGAACTATAAGTCAACTGGCGCGGATCACCAACACCATTTATTACGCGCATCTAAGACGGTAAGCATGAGGCGAACACTCGTTGCGAAAACAAAAGGTAGGAAGTAAGTGAGAAACTGCAAAAGCATGAGTAGTCCACTTTGTATAGAATCTGGTAAAATGGCGTACTGTCCCAACTCGTTGCTTCATATGTGGCCTATGCGACTCTGTGATTTAGCGAGTTACTTACCTCACATATTCTGCCTCTGCTGCCTTTGTGACTACTTGTGGTACACTCCAGCTATCACTGAACTAGTGAATAGTGATTCGCCAATTTTGCAGCACTGGTGGAATTGTGTGAGTTGTGCTTGCCGGAACTTTAGTAAAGCCTTGCAAAGCCCCGGCAGTGCGGTAGTACATAGTACGGGCAAAGGGGGTAGAGTGGTGTTTGCTATTCCTATTGTAATCATTCTGATTTTGTTGCGCCGTTTAGGCTCCGCTCTATGCGCCAATCTCTAGGTTCTATTGAGCCGGTCCCCATGTGCATTGGGCTTCGATTCTCTATAATATTGTGTTGAACAGGAGATGTACGCCATTTTGTAAAACACGCTGTGCATGTGCTGCTCAGTCTTAGTTAACACAAGCACTTTTTGTTCATACAATACCTGTACAATATTACCATAGTTAGAATAACGTGGGTACATTGGTTTGCATAACTCACTCTCCACACAAGGGGGGGCTACTCAGTTATAAACCTTTATAAAAAATACAAAAAATAAAAAGAAATATACAAAAAATACACCACAAGCATGTCTGGTGGTTTTAGAGGTGGGAGGCACTTGCACTAGATCGCAAAGCGGAGTCCTTGGTACAACAGCCCCCCGCATTAGCATCTAGAATCTCCCAGGACAGGACTCATTCATCTCATGTCTAGCACTCTTGTCAGTTCGAACTGTGTGGCAACAACTCCTTTTCCGCAGTCCTTTTCGCAACTGAGAGGAAACACGGGTACGCCAAATTATGTGCATGCACATGTTCATCGTGCCTTTTCAACTAAACGTGATTCCTCAACTTAGTCTCTTCATGGAGTCTGTGGAATTGACTTTCCAGCTTCGATTAATTCCATGTACAATTCCACTCAATGTATTACTCCTTTACAGGAAGCACCTTTGTCAGAAAGCTTTAGCAACTCTCTGTCAGATGTCTGTATCATTGCTCCTGCAATCGTGGAGGAACTTGCTCCTTTACAGGAAGCACCTTTGTCAGAAAGCTTTAGCAACTCTCTGTCAGATGTCTCTATCATAGCTCCTGCAATCGTGGAGGAACTTGCTCCTTTACAGGAAGCGCCTTTGTCAGCAAGCTTTAGCAACTCTCTGTCAGATGTCTCGATCTTAGCTCCAGCAATTGGGGAGGAACTGCTCCTTTACAGGAAGCTCCTTTGTCAGCAAGCTTTAGCAACTCTCTGTCTTATGTCTCTATCATAGCTCCTGCAATCGTGGAGGAACTTGCTCCTTCACAGGAAGCGCCTTTGTCAGCAAGCTTTAGCAACTCTCTATCAGATGTCTCTATCATAGCTCCTGCAATCATGGAGGAACTTGCTCCTTTACAGGAAGCGCCTTTGTCAGCAAGCTTTAGCAACTCTCTGTCAGAAGTCTCTATCATAGCTCCTGCAATCGTGGAGGAACTTGCTCCTTTACAGGAAGCGCCTTTGTCAGCAAGCTTTAGCAACTCTCTGTCAGATGTCTCTATCATAGCTCCTGCAATCGTGGAGGAACTTGCTCCTTTACAGGAAGCGCTTTTGTCAGCAAGCTTTAGCAACTCTATGTCAGATGTCTCTATCTTAGCTCCTGCAATCTTGGAGGAACTCAGAGAGCGAGTTAGGCTCTCTTTAGGGCCTTGTATTCCCAATCTTTTTCCATCTGATCACATAGACGAAGAGCATCTCTTCTCCACCGCTACTGTTCTAGCCAGTCACCTTCCACCCCCATTAATGTGCCAAACGTACATAGGGCAAACACTCCAACATCTTTCACTAATGACTTTAGGGCAAGTTCACCTACCATTCCTAGCAAAATACCATCCTGTGAAATTAAGGGTAGTTTTCAGGAGCAAGATCAGGAGCTTTATGTCAATAATAACCCGTCTCCCTTCTCCAACTCAGGGATTCCTCATATCCATCCATCTTCACTTCACAATAATTCAGCTCACGATTCAGATACTTCTGAATCCTATTCCTTTCCAGTGTTAACTCAAATTCTGAACTTGTTGGACAAAGATCACGATGTGGCCCATCTAGAAAACACTGGTTCACTATCCCCAGCTATATGCCCACGTAATCTTAGTTGAAGTATGGATTGCATGTGATGAAACGCACGGTTCTCTGCTTAACGCGTGCATCCTCATCTCCACTTGAGCCTTGCTGTGTTGCAGCCTGTGAGCACAAGACAACCCAGTACTGGATTCCCTGTAACATGGCTGCGGTAGTTCCAGTTACCGTTTCAGCGGATCAGTCTCCCTCTCCTCGGCAAGCCATGCCCCCTTTTGCAGGAAGTGCTTTTCTATAGGGGGGGGGGGGTTTATGGAAAAATATATAAATAAATATATAAGAAAAGACAAGCCGCAAGAAGGAGTTTAAAATCTTTTATTAAATGTGTATGTGCGTAACATGAACCTACCTGACTGTACCACGTTCCCCACCATGGGAGACACATGGAACCTTGAGGCTGAGGGACAATGGGCAGGCCTCCCCTGCCAACGGACAGAGACATGGGGCCTCATTACGACCCTGGTGGTACGGGGTTAACGGCGCCGTAAAACCCGTACCGCCTCATTACGAGTTCCCCTCGCGGGACACGGCAAGCACGCCTGAGAAAACCAGGCGTGCTTACCGGGTCCCGCGAGGGGAAGAGGGAGCAAACAACGGGCCAACTCGTAATGGCCCGTTGTTTGCTCCCTCTCCCATTCCCATTCAGCCCTATAGGGGCTGAATGGGAATGGGGAAGGGCCGGGTCCGGGTCCTTGGAGGGAGGAATTACCGGGCTTTCCGAACTCGGAATGGCCCTGTAGTTCCTCATTCTGAGGAGGCGGACCCGGACGCGATTTCGGCAGCAGCCATGCCGCCAATAGCGGCATGGCTACCGCTGAACTCTTAATGAGGCCCATGGACTGGAATTGCCTGAAGAGGGAAGAGCCGTTAGAAGGTGACAGTTGAAAGGTAGAGAAACCAAAGGCAGGTGTAAAAAGAACAGAAAGCAAGGAATGAGCTGCGCTCCCTCGGGGGTCGCAGCCTTGAGCACCCCCAAACCTGGACCTCCTGAAGGGGTCAAATCAGGCTGTGTCTGCCAGCAGTAAGCCGGCGTACAAAAAAAGCTCAGGCCGTGTGTGTGGTGTGGCCTGCGTAAAGAGTAACGCCTGTGCCCAAGGCCGCATGTGAAGATAATGCCCGAGTCCAGGGCCGAGTGTCACTGCGACCTGACCAGGAGCGTGGCCTGAGGTGATTAGTCTGCCCGGTGGCCAAACCGGTCAGATCAGAGAAGGTGAAACCCCCGAGCCAAGTGTGCGGTGTGGCACGGGTGAAAAAATTGTATGGAAGTAAGGCCAAGAAAAAATTGCAGCCAGGCTTCCTCTGACAGCTCGCGCTTGGCTGTCAGGGGCCTGTGCAGGATCCACTGTCCTCGGGGAGAGAAGATAGAGCAGGCTGGAGCCCCGGCAGTGATGTCTAAAGAGGCCGGGGCTCAGTGTGAAGAGCATTGGCTGGACGCTGACTCTGGCCAAGGTGGGCAGAGCCCAACAAGGAGTCCCTGTCTGCACCACTACGGGGGAAAGGAAGTAAATGAATTGAAGGGCTTCTGTAGGCTTGAAAGCAACATCCCTGCCAGCATTAAGTGGCGGAGTGCCACCACAGGAAGGAAAGGACACATCAAACCCCTTCAGTTTTAAGACCACCACCATGGATCAAAGCAGAATGAGGGACTTTCAAAGGCCTGGAAGCAACACCACTACCACAGAGGAAATCAGGGTTTCAACAGCCCAGTAGGGACTCAGGGCGCTTCCAAAGCACTATATGGACACAGGGCTCCCAAAGTGCAGGAAGTTCAGACAAGTGCCCCGTGACAGCCACCCGCAGCGGGAGTTGGAGATGAACCTCAAAGGCACCAAAGCACAGATGCTGCTGCGAGAAGGTACTGCGCACTATTGAGCTGTTACGTTATGTGACTGACTACTACAGACTGACAAGAAGACTAGGATTTACATACAAGTGATGTAAGTGATGGCAGTCTGCAGCTGCCAGGTTAGTGCAAAAAGTGGAAATTACATGACATTTTGGCAATGGGCTAATCGAAGGGTTGGCATGAAGGTGTGAGACAAAGGGTATGACATGCATTACTCACTATAATAGAATTTCTGATGATTGTATCTGCTTAGATTCACATGCTGCGCATATAGTCCGTCATCTAGTGGTAATTGCAGGGTATTGCATCTTTCTTTCGGGGATCGAAAGGGGACATCGACATGGGCGTGACTGTAACACTATCCCTAACGTGACCTGTAGTGTACCCAAAATCCCTCCCACGTCGAGGTCCCTCCAATTCGGTTTCTGCCGTGAGGGATCCTTATAGTCAGCGTGAGTGAGTACATAATAGAAAAGGTCTAAGATGCCCATGTTCCTTCTACTCCATGATTGGAGGAAGGGAGGGCACCGTGAATCTAAGCAGATACAATCATCAGAAACGCTATTAAGGTGAGTAATGCATGTCTTCTGATGCTTGTTAATCTGCTTAGAATCACATGCTGTGCATAAACTAGTGAGCAGTACCCAGAGATGGTGGTGGGATGTGTGAAGGAACAGTAGCAAAGAGATGTCTTAGCACTGAGTCTGTATCTAGGCTGTAGTGTTGTGTAAAGGTGTGTACAGAACTCCAGGTTGCTGCTTTAAAAATAAACTCAACAAGAACATTTGCAATGAATGCTATGATAGCTCCTGTGTCCAGAGTAGAGTGTGCTCTAGGCGTGAATGTCAGATCTCTCTTGGCAAGAGTGCAGCATAGTGTGATGCAGTTTACTATCCACTTTGAAATAGCTGATTTAGAGACAGTGTCCCCCTCTCTACCAGCTGCCACTGAAAGAAAAAACAGGTTTGTCTTTCTTAGTGGTTTTGTTTTTTCCAAGTAATAGATCATTGCGCTCCTCACATCTATTGTGTGGAGGCTTCTTTCTGCCACGTTAGTGGGGTTCTGGAAAAAGGTGGGTAGTTCTATGGACTGGCTCACATGGAACTTTAAAATAAATGTTGGCGCAAATCGTGGATGAGTGCACAGGACCACCTTATCCTTGTGAATAGAGACAAATGGGTCTAGAACTGAAGGGGCCTGCAGTTCACTAACTCTTCTTATTGAAGTGACTGCCACCAGGAAGTCGGTCTTGTAAGTGAGTGCTTTAAGACTAGCCTCATGCATAGGTACAAAGCAAGGCCCCATTAGTCTAGTCAGTACAACGTTCAGGTCCCATCCGGGAGCTGAGTTGGAAATAGGGGGATGAAGTTGTTCCACCCACTCCATAAATGCATTCATTACTGGAACTTTCCATCACAACACTTTCTTCTGGGATGTGGTGTAAGCTGAAAGTGCAGCTAAGGGGACCTTTAAGGAATTGAAAACCAGGCCTGAATCTTACAGGTGAGTTAGGCACAGGCCAATATGTGTAGGTGTGCATTGAACTGGGTTGAGATTTTTGCCATTACACCAGATGACAAAGTGTTCCCTTTTGCTGGAGTAGCAATGTCTGGTGTTGGATTTCTGTGCTTCCCAGAGTATGTCCATACATCTTTGAGGGAGTTGGAGGTGCCTGATCTCTATGACCTCAGGAGCCAGGCTGCTAAATTGAGAGTTTGAGGGCATGGATGTCCTGTTTTCCCCTTGTCTTATGACAGCATGTTGTAAGGGCATGACAGCTTCCTGGGAAGGGAGACTGGCATTGCCATATAATTAATTATAGACCTTGAGAAGGGGTAGAGCTGTTTGGAGTCACATGAATAGTATCCACAGCTGTATGTTTCTCCGGACTGATGATGGTTTCGGAAGCATTAATCAAATCTATAAGAGGGGACGGACTATTGGGGTCTCCACTGTGCCCATCTGGCTCTCCCAGAACCTTTTGGCGGCTAGTGGGTTCCTCACACATTGTGGGAGGAATAAGAACATGAGAAGGATCTGAACGGGTTTGAAGGACAAAGTTCTTTTTTGCATTGATGTTAATGCAATCCCATACTTCACTAAGATTACGTGGGCATATAGCTGCGGATAGAGACTGGTTATAAATACACAAACAAAGGAATTCCGGTCAATAGTTAAATGCGGAATGCCACCAACCTGGATCCGGGTGTATGTGCCTGTTTGATGAGTAGAGAATCCCCATGAACGCCACTCCGTGCTGCCGTGTGAGTGACGGAAGCAAGAAGTGGTCTCAAGGGAGGACTAAACCGGAAAGTATCGAAGTTGTTTAAGGTAGATTAGTAAGAATAGCAAGAGCACTTTCTCAGCGTGGGCGACTATGAAAAAAGCAACGCGTAGATGCCTTGGGGCAGGGGTTACATTCATCTCATTTGTGCATCTTTTTTTATCCTTTTAAAGAATCAGAAAATGAACATTTAAACTTGGCATTTCTGTACTGGAGAGTATTGCACACTTGCTATTTCTATGCGGAATGGCACTGAAATACCAGCTGTAACTGGCAAATCAATTTAATGACACGAGAGAAGGTTTTGCACTACAGAAGGGAGCAATTGATGGATGCATTATGTGGCCATACATTGACACTGTTTAATTCACTGCAGCACTCAAGATCCATGTCTTGGGATGGGAATGAGCCTTTCCCATCTCCCCTAGGTGCTTTAGAGTGAGGTGAATCCCACAAATAGCTGCGCTGTGTGATAGGAGGGAAGGGCCGTGCTAAAGAACCTTAGCATTAATATAATATCACAGGCATTATAGATGTATAGACTTAGTGCGCTCATATAAAGAGACGCCATTTTATAGTTATGGAAGACAAATGCAGCCCTACATGACGACGCGGTAAACGTAAGCCCGATGAAGAATCATGAACAGGCCCAAAGGCTGAGGACAGGTGAGCTTATGCTGTTAATTCTCACAGGAACTTCCCTTTGTCCCCCCCCCCCCCCCGGCTGTTGCAATTATTTAGCATCGCAGAGAGGAATGTGCCCTGCAAGGCCATGAGACAACAACAGGCTCTTCGCAATGCCCATTCATCACAACCAGGCCAACAGCAGACCTCCAACCCCCACCCAGCCCACCGGGAATACTAGCACCCACCACTGCCCCGGTTCAAGCATCCCTGCATTCCACGATAGTGAATGACCCCAGTCCATCAGCAATAAAGCAAATGCTCATAAAAGATCTGAACATGCACCACCATGTTGCCCTTTCCCATAAATGCACCCTTTGTATTTCGAGGTACTGGGAGGTATAAATTATAGATCAAAACGAGGGTGGAAGTCTTGGGTGTGAGGAGTGCGAAATTCTTTTCAATTATTTTATTTTTATATGGTTTATTCAAACCTTAAAAAAAAAAAAGAATACAAGGAACAAGACACATAAGGAAAGGAACACATAGTGACACCCTCCACATCTTGTCGCTTCAGGTGTCTCATCAGCCATGCTTCCTCATTGTGGCCTTCTCTCTCCGTTCTTGTCAATGAAATCTTTCAATAGGACCCAGGACAGTTGTATTCACACACGTCTTAGATTACAACACTTTTGGTGTCTCTTCAATCGTGTCCAAAGGTTTTTTTTAGATCTAAAAGAAATGTCACCAAAGCGAACATTAATTTTCGATTTAGACCATCGAACATGGATTGCCACCAGTCTGCAGCACTAAGTGTCTGCTGTTTCCAGATTACAGGGCCGAGAGTACGAGTTCTTAAATTTCGTAGATTCGGGCAGAACAAGGTTAGGTGTTTTAAAGTCTCCTTGCATGCTTTGCAGAACCGACAGGTCATATCTATGTTGTTTAGCTTGCGTTGACTCAAACGTTCCTTAGTGTTCATTAGATTTGGTCTGAACTGCAAATACACAGATCTTGCTCTTTGATCAGGGAATTGCAGTAGATAGGGTTGTAATTTCCCTCGAGGTCTTGCCTCGCCCGGTACTTCAGACAGAAGTCTTGATCTCCGCCTTTGTTCACAAGTACTGTGCTAATCTGAGCTCCATAATTTCTTTTTAGCCAATTCTGGATTTTCTAACAGCATTATTAGTTCGATATCGTGCTCATCAAGGACTGCCAAACAGTGCGTGTTCCACATAGTTAAAGCATTATACTCATTACCTTTGTGTGAGTTCTGAAGTATTTCAAATTGCAGTGCAGAATTAGATATTTTGTCTTTCTGAATAAGCATAGGAGGTTCCAACTTATTCTGGCATGCATTGAGATTACCCCAGTTCATAACGAATGCATGCCGAGGCAGTTCCTCTTGGCAAGTGTAGAACCTTCACCCAGAAACTATTTTCTAAGGTGTACCAGAGTCCGTATGAGCATCCAAAAGCGTTTTCTGCAACATAGATTATTGCAGGGACTGCTTTTTGTAGGTAAAATGTTATAGTTGGTTTTAAGGAAAATTTTCCAAACTGTTTATTGATTAAGGAGGCTTGGCACGCCAGTTGTCTACATTTTGATTTGGCTACTTCAGCCCATGGTGCGTCGTTTAGGTTTGAGCTGATTCTCATGCTCAATTATTTGGTGTTGTGTGTGATGTTTAGCTTGGTTTTCTCAAGGAACCACGCTTGTTTCTTCTGTTGGTTGTTCATTGTCCGCAAATTTTGAAGAGTTAGAATCTCGCATTTTGTTTGTAAATGTGAAGTCCGTTCTTACACACGTATGCTTCGAGGGCATCAAGCATACGTGTGGTGTCATATCTAGAAGTATCAGATCGTCAGCGTAAACGAGCCAACTAACGTGTATGCCGTTAACCTTAGGTGTAAATGAAGATAGTTTGCTAAACACATCGCCAACGTCTGATAGGAATAGATTAAAGATTATAGCAGCAAGCAGACATCCCTGTTTCACACCCTTGAATGTATGGATGGGAGTTGATAAGGTCCCATTCCGATCAAGACTGATCTTGATGTTTGTGTTGGTGTGGAGTTCTCTGATGGCTTCCAAAAGGCTCCCAGAGATCTTCCACAAGTGTAGTTTTTTCCAAAGGACTTTGCGATCAACACTATCAAAGGCGTGGGAGAAATCCACAAGAACCAGGTATATATTTGTGTTGGTTCATAAGGCTTCCATCTTGAATAGGTTCAACAGTAAAAGGTTAAGGCCACAGTGCGATATAGACAGCACAGAATGTGTGGGTCAGCATGACTGTACTCCTTCCCTCCCCCCTGGTGCCAGTCCCCGAGCCCCCCAGGTGCCTGCCATAATGATGTAGTAGGAGCACAGCATGTGTGGGTCAGCGTGATTGTACTCCTTCCCTCCCCCCTGGTACCAGTCCCCGAGCCCCCAAGGTGCATGCCATAATGATGTAGTAGCAGCACAGAATGTGTGTGTGAGCATGATTGTACTCCTTCCCTCCCCCTGGTGCCAGTCCCCGAGCCCCCCAGGTGCATGCCATAATGATGTAGTAGGAGCACAGAATGTGTGGGCCAGCATGATTGTACTCCTTCCCTCCCCCCTGGTGCCAGTCCCCGAGCCCCCCAGGTGCCTGCCATAATGATGTAGTAGGAGCACAGAATGTGTGGGCCAGCATGATTGTACTCCTTCCCTCCCCCCTGGTACCAGTCCCCGAGCCCCCAAGAGCATGCCATAATGATGTAGTAGCAGCACAGAATGTGTGGGTCAGCGTGACTGTACTCCTTCCCTCCCCCCTGGTACCAGTCCCCGAGCCCCCCAGGTGCATGCCATAATGATGTAGTAGGAGCACAGCATGTGTTGGTCAGCGTGATTGTATTTCTTCCCTCCCCCCTGGTGCCAGTCCATTAACCTCCCAAGGGCATGCCATAATGATGTAGTAGCAGCACAGAATGTGTGGGTCAGCGTGACTGTACTCCTTCCCTCCCCCCTGGTACCAGTCCCCGAGCCCCCAAGGTGCATGCCATAATGATGTAGTAGGAGCACAGAATGTGTGGGCCAGCATGATTGTACTCCTTCCCTCCCCCCTGGTACCAGTCCCCGAGCCCCCAAGGTGCATGCCATAATGATGTAGTAGCAGCACAGAATGTGTGGGTGAGCATGATTGTATGTCTCCCCCCCCTGGTGCCAGTCCATGAACCTCCCAGGTGCATGCCATAATGATGTAGTTGTAGCATTAGCTCATAATAGCGGCCTTGGAACAGCAACATATGAAGCGCCTCACCTTCAGTCCCTGGAGAGATGAGCCCAGCGGACCCACGTGGAGACCGACAGATGGCAGAGACAATAACCAATCATAGCCTGTCATCCCCTATGGAGCAGGACCTTGTATACAGGCTCACCAATCAGCTCTGCATGTTAAGACCCTATGGATGATGTCCCTAGTGACACTGTGGACTCTAATACTGAACTGATGATGATAATTCGGGCAGAACATTCTCGAGCTGCTGAGTCCTCTGCTGACGCCTTTACTTTTTGTACACTTAAACATTGTTATCCTTGCAAGCAGTCTCTTGGCATTTTTGCCCCAGGGGGTTGTATTCTTTCTGGCGTGAGCGTAACAGGGACTTGCCTTCATTTGGTGACCAAGACGTGATCCCAGTGCCCCCGTACCTTCCGAAGTATCCAGGCGACCCCTCCGGAAGGGCTGCGCCCACCTACTGCGACCAGCACCAAAACATGTACTCCCCAGTGGTCCAGAGGGAGCCAGCTTTGCAGAATCGTGCCCACTCTTTGGAGCAGGGTGAGGCCCCAAGGAGAGGTGCAGGCCAGTGTTGGAACCCTGTGAACGGAGGAGTTCGGTCACCAAGCACAAATCCTGCATGAGAAACCCTTCTGGGCTAATTGGCCAGGACACATGTGAATGCCGGATCATATATTGAGCCTTGAAAAAGACTGATTTGGTCGAAACACGTGTCAGCATTATTAGTATTGACCATGGAATATATATTGTCATTTCACTGAATACAGTTTAGTTATGCAACAACAGTTATCTTGCAAATACCTGCGCATGTACAAGGAACAAATTCTAAAGATCTGTTTTGCTACACTAGGCAGGGGTAGCCTAAAGTTCCTTGACACACTATTTTTCACTTAAGCCACAGCACCCTTATACTGGGTCTCCTCAAACATATGTACACCTCCTATGGAACAGGCTCCCCATTCCTCTTAGTCTTGAGCCAGATCTCCCCAAGTTCCGGAAGATCCTCAAGACCTTCCTTTTCACCTCCTCCTTCCCTTCCTCCCTCCCTCCTCTGCTAAACCCCACAGTTGCTGAGATTGGTGACCAGGACCCTTACGTGTCCTCCTCGGTCCTGGCCTCCAATCGCCTTCAGCCCCAGCCCGCTCCCAGCACTTGCCTTGGCAACCACTGGTCTATGCCACCACAGGCTTGCACTTATTTATTTATTGGCAGCTGACCACTCTCACCAAGTCACTTAATAGCTGCTTACTCCCTAGCACTTACCTCTTTGGTACACCTAGCACTTACTCCCCACTCCCTCATCCCTTCTCTCTCTCTGCACTTGCATGTTCTGAATGCTCACAAGGCCTAGTAGGTCCGCCTCTATCTTTCATTGTTATATTTGCTTTTTATTCCCAGGTTCCCTCCCTGTGTCCCTGTGGGTGCTTTGAAACACCATTTACTTGATGTATAAGCGCCTTACAAACGCACAATAAATAAATAAACCTCACTTCAGTGACAGTAAATGCAACACAATATGGGGTCAATTGCTAGAGTGATTATTTCACACACTATGCAGTCTTATGCTCTCCTCCCATTCAAGACGTTATGTCACACACTGTGCAGTCTTATGCTCTCCTCCCATTCAGGACGTTAACCAGACCTCACACGCCTTTGGCGGTTGTCACCCGCTTTGTAAGCAGCTCTCTCACCCACCCAGCTCCCTCCCACCCATATAAATAAGGCAATGGGCTTTCACCCATCAGAAAAACTAAATTGTGTGTTTTCACCCATCCGGGGGCCACAAAATGTTGAGAGCTATGCGTTAGCCCTTCCTCGTCAATCTGTAGTCGACCTTATTGTAATGTTCTGCTAACACAGAGCCAGACATGCCAACATTCTGGAGCCCCTGAGAGGGAGATTTCACCACAGAAATCAGGAGAGTGTAATTGTCCCATAGCATTACATTGGGGTTATAATTATTTTCGGTGGGACACAGTAAATAATCACACTATTTTCAATCGAAAAATCATGAGTCTCTCGCCTAAATCAGGAGAGTTGGCATGTATGCACAGAGTGATGCAGCAGAGGAAGCGCTGTGCTTCGAACAAACACACAGAACATGTGAACTCTGAGCCAGGAAGGCTTTGGACTGCTGATAAGGAGCACAGATGCAAGGTCGGGACCTTTAACTGTCCCGCACAGGGACAGGATATGGGACACGCCCCTGTACATCGGGACAGTCCCACAAAATACTCAATGGTGGTGAACCCCAGGCCATTCTCGTGCCTGTCCATAGATTTCAATGTGCTGTCTTCCTCCAAATATGAGTTCACCCACCAGGGCTGTGAAATGGTGGAGTATGCAGATGGTAAGACTGTATGGCCACGAACTGATAGTGTATGGACCCCATCCTTACTTCATACATGCCAACATTCTGACGCAGGGGAGGGACGATGTTGCCATGGAAAGTGGGAGAAATGAGTTTTCCTGCAGACTTGCATTGGGGTTAAGAATTATATTAGGCAGGAGGAAGGGAAATCGGGAGTGTTGCCATGTACGTTACTTAGCTAAACCATATCTTCACCAAATAAAAACATGCCAACCCTCCTGATTTAGGCAGGAGACACACGATTTTTTTTTAACAAACTATGTTGATGTTATTTAATTTCTTCCTCCTAAAAGAATTCATACCCGAATGCAAAACCATCAGAAACATTCATTCTCCTGATTTATGCGAGAAAATGTCCCTGCCGGGTGCCTCACATTTTTGGTATGTGTTTCAAATATGTGAAATTATTCTGCGCAGGTTTGCAATCCTTTCTTTTAGGTAAGCCACTAAAGTGTTGCATTGTGGGCAGTGGTCGAACTGTACAAAACAAAGTAGTGGAACTGTGTTCCATCTGCCCAGCCCCCTTTTCTGCCAACTCTTCCCCTACTCACTGTTACCGTCACCGCCTTCCTGATTCAAACCCCATACCTGGGTCCACTCCACCCTGCAACATTGTGTTTTACAACAGTTCTAGAAAAACTGAAGAAAACACAATCGAAACAATGCATTTAAATGACATACATTAGTGTGTCATTGTCCCACTCAGCATGCACCTTTATGCAGCCTCCCATTCACCATCCCTGCTCGCACATCTTAAAGAACATGGCTAGCTACAGACACACCCCTCACACTGACTGCACCTCTTAAAGAACATAGCCAGCCACAGACACACACCTCCCATTGCCTGCACCTCTTAAAGAACATGGCCAGCACAGACACACCCCTCCCATTGCCTTCATCTCTTAAAGAACATGGGCAGCCACAGACACACCCCTCCCATTGTCTGCACCTCTTCTAGAACATGGCCAGCCACAGACCCTCCCCTCCCATTGCCTGCACCTCTTAAAGAACATGACCACCCACAGACACACCCCTCCCATTCCCTGCGGCCAGTTACAGACACACCCCTCCCATTGCCTACACCTCTTAAAGAACATGGCCAGCTACAGACGCACCCCTCCCATTGCCTGCACCTCTTAAAGAACATGGCCAGCTACAGACACACCCCTCCCATTGCCTGCACCTCTTAAAGAACATGACCAGCCACAGACACACCCCTCCCATTGCCTGCACCTCTTTAAGAACATGGCCACCCACAGACACACCCCTATCATTGCCTGCGGCCAGTTACAGACACACCCCTCCCATTACCTACACCTCTTAAAGAACATGGCCAGCTACAGACGCACCCCTCCCATTGCCTGTACCTCTTAAAGAACATGGCCAGCCACAGACACACCCCTCCCATTGCCTGCACCTCTTAAAGAACATGGCCAGCCACAGACACACCCCTCCCATTGCCCGCACCTATTAAAGAAGATGGCCAGCCACAGACACACCCCTACTGCACCTCTTAGAGAACATGGTAGACACACCCCTCCCATTGCCTGTACTTCTTAAAAAACATGGTCAGCCACAGGCACACCCCTCCCATTGCCTGCGGCCAGTTACAGACACACCCCTCCCATTGCCTGCTAACAAGGCTGAGCCTACAGCCCTCCATACGCAGATCCCGATCAAGCTGGGTGTTTTGGCTGCTTGGGAATGGGGTTTGTATCCAAGCAGCCTATTGAAATAAATAATGATCTTCCAGCGTCTGCAAGATAGGGCCGTGCGATGCTGCACTGGCCTGATAGCAGTAGGGTTCAGGTTCCAGTCCCCAATGGAATTAAATAATAACACTAAAAATGTTTTTTTTTAAAGATTCCGTCCTGGAACGGTGGGCAGGGGTGTGTTTGTGGGTCGCATAAAGTAAGGGAACGTCGTACCCTTTAGTTCCCCCCTACTTTGACCCGATTATGGGGGTTACTTGTTGGAGCGTGCCTTTCCTTCCAGCATGCTCTGCCCTAAGCCCTTCATGATTCGTATGTTTTGTCTTTGCGTGTGCTGTCATCACTGAGCGTTCATAATACCCCCCCCCCCTCTCCTCCTCATTTCTTGCACATACTTTGTTGATTATCGTGCTTGTGGGCTGGCGACGCAGTACCGATCACTGAGCATGCGCAGTTCGTTCCTAGTTCTGCCCGCTCAACATCTTTTTACTGCGCATGCTCTGGATATCGTATCTCAACAATGCGCATGCTCCCGGGATCGACATCGCCGAACTGCAAGCTCGGCGATCAGTATCTCAGCAATGCGCATGCTCTGGAGATCAGTATCTCAACACTACACATCTTCTGGCGATCAGTATTTCAGCACTACGCATGCTCTGCAGATCGGTATCTTAGCACTGCGCATGCTTCGGAGATCAGTATCTCAGCACTGCGCACGTTTGTTCTTCATGTCGGCGGCTTGGCTTTGCAGAGGCTTATATTTCGTCCCCCGATATGCAGTCACTCTCCGAGGACCACAAATGGTACTTTTTTAAATGTGAAATACATCCCAATCTTTTTGGGGAATCATTTGCTGTAGGTGAGTGACCGGCCACTATTCACTCCTCTTTTGGTGAGAAAGTGATCCTCTGTTTTGTCTCTGCTAGTACTTCATAAACCTCCAGTTAATCCTGTCTTGTGTATGTGATGGAGAGTGCATTACTGGGCGGGGAAAGGCAGCTCCGCTTCGGCATGTTTCAATTATATAGCCTGCCCCTGAGGCTTGCAACCTGTTGCCTTCCCCCTCTGGGCCTCCTTGTGCTTGAACCCGCCCCCCCCTCCACCCCCACCCTGATGGGCTGCCCCCCCCACCCTGATGGGCTGCCCCCCACCCTGATGGGCTGCCCCCCCACCCTGATGGGCTGCCCCCCCACCCTGATGGGCTGCCCCTTCTTCATTGCTGACCTTCCTAGGGCAGCCCCTGCTTGCCCCTGCCCACCCAGCTGACTCTCAAACTTGGTGTGTTTTTACCAGTTTTAAAATGGCACTGTGAAACCTAGGCCCTTTTCCCCCCTCTATTTAGGACTCACAAACTTAGGTGTGTTTTTTTCCCCCTGCTTTCAATATTGATTGGGATAGTCTTTTACTCTGAGTAACTGCCGCCTTGTTCAACTTGTCTCGCCTCTCTCTGTCTCGTCTGCCTGCACCCTGCACTGTGTTTTCCACTTCCCTCTCCCTTCCTCTTCTCTTTTCTCCTCTCCCTACCTACTCTATGGGGCTCTATCGACTACCCTGCTCTCCTCACTAAATCTGGTAGAAAGAAGTTTAAAAAGGACATCCTGGTCGCCAACCCAGGCCTCCCTATCGTTGACACCTATACCAGTGCATCCACCAGGCAAACTTTTACTGACATCCTCTTTGTTGTTCGCTCACCAGACCTATGGACTCTAAATATGGTCTCTGTGATCTCTCCCTTCTCTTCCCCTCCCATTAATGGTGGCAGCTGGTGGGAGGCCCTCCTGGCCTCCTTCCACTCTTTTAAGGTCATCATTAAAGTGTATGTTGAATGGTACCGTCTTGGTCCAAGGCCCTCAGGCCAACCTTCTCCTCTTCGATAGAGTCTTCCCGCGCCTTATCAATTTCCGTCTTCACCTGCTGTCCCCTCTCCCGCATCCACGGCTTCCTTGCCTACCTTACCCTCACCTACTTCCCTTTCTGCCCCGCCCTCGGGCTTCTTCTACACCTCCGAAGGGCGTACCTCTGATCTGTACTCCTCCCCGGAAGTCTTTCCAAGGATGGCAACCTTCTTCATATTTCCACTCCTAACTTAGCTCAGCTGTCGAACACTCCTCCGACATCTGCCACCTTCTGGAGAAACTTGACCTCTATGTCCTCGGTCTCACGAGACATGGTTCACGGCCAGCTCTGTCATGAGCTTTGACAGTCTCCTCCCTGACGGCTAAAAGATCCTCTCCGCACCCAGGTCCAACTCTGGATTTTCCCTGAGTAGATCTCTGCCTTTGTCATTCCTATGCAGGCCTATTCCTCGTTCTAATAACTTGTCTTCTCTCTCTCTCTCTCTCTCTCTCTCTCTCTCTCTCTCTCTCTCTCTCCCATTCCCTTACTGTGGCTACCATCTATTGGCCACCTGGTCAGATCCCCTCCTTCCTCTCTGAGTGGGCGGAACTCTCCTCTACCCTCCTGGTCTCGACCACTCAACTCCTCCTTCTCGGAGACTTCAACATCCACCTTGAGGCTCCATGTCCTTACTCTGGATTCTTTCGCGACCTTTGCGACTCTCTCTCACTCTCTATTCTCCCATCTGGCCCGACTCACTCTGCAGGGCACACTCTGAATGTTCTGATCTCCTCAGACCTCCCCCTTTCTTTCCCTCTCACCACTCCACTCTCCTGGAGTGATCACTTTCTCAAGCCAACTCCATCACTGCCACCCACCTTCTCGGTCAACTTACCCATAAAGCGCATGTAAATTGAGGCTTTCGCCGCCACTTTCTCACCCCTCACCCCCTTTGGCTGACTCACACCCTGACACAGCCCTTTCCATGCTCCACTCTGCTATATCTGACACTCTCTATGTTCTTGCCCCTGTCATGAGAATCCGCCTGAAGCCCAGAGTCAAGTGCAACTCTTGATATGACTCAGACCTCGTTACCCTTAAACGTAAGTGCAGGGTGGCTGAGAGGAAATGGTGTGCTTCATGTACATCCTCTGACAAACTGGGCTGCCACCTGCTCCAAAGACAATACCGGCTCTCTGTCCTCACCAAGAAGAGAGCTCACATCCAAGCCAGCGTCTTTGCAGCATCTAACAACTCAGCTGAACTCTTTAAAATCTGCAAGGAACTGGCCAATCCTGCGTCAGTCTCCACCTCTGCTCCCCCTTCCCAGGCCCGCTGCACTGCACTGGTTTCTCATTTCATCTCTAAAACTCAGGACATCTTGTCCTCTCTCTCCTCCTCTGGCCCTTCTTCGGCCACCTCTTCCCCCCTCCTTCTCTGTCTTTCCCCTGTTCTCCCCAGATGCAGTCTCTAGACAAGTCTGATCTATGAAAGTCTTGTCTACAGGTCCACCCCTGTTCCTGAAAAACCATCAAGGACCACATTGACTCCATGGCCCCTGCCCTGGCCGACTTCTGCAATCACTCCTTCGCCATGGGAGTCTTCCCTTCCCCCCCTGAAGCACTCCCTTGTGCAACCTCTTCTTAAGAAACCCTCTGCCCACCCATCCTGCCCGGCTAACTATCACCCAATCTGCATCACTCCTTTCCTGGGCAAACTCTTGGAAATGCTGGCCATCTCCCAGCTCAATCTTCACACTGAATCTGTTGGTTGTCTCCATGATCAATCATCAGTCTGGCTTCAGAGCCGCCAGAAGCATGGAAACTGCTCTCCTGAACATCCGTGAACACCTGCTCTCCAACCTTGATTCGAACACCCCCTGTGTCCTCGTCTTTCTTGATCTCTATTCTGCCTTTGACACGGTTAACCATGCCAGCCTGCTCAACCATCTCCGTGATAACCTGGCGATCACAGGCCAGGCCCTGGCATGGGTGACTTCTTTCCTCTCTGATCGATCCTCCCAGGTTCAACTGGGGTCCTTCCTCTCCTCTATCTTTAGCTCACCTGTGGTGTTCCCCAGGGGTCTAACCTCGTTCCCTGGCTGTTCAACCAATACTTGGCACTTCTTGCTGACCGCATTGCTGCGCTCTGTGTCTGCCCCAACTTCCAGTGCAATGCAGATGACACTCAGCTCATTCTCAGGCTACCCTGAGTCACCTCTTCTCCCTCTCTCATCTCTGACTGTCTGTCTGCCATCCAGGAGTGGTGTGCCACCAATGATCCCTTCCTTAATGCCAGAAAGAGATTCTCAATGGCGCACCCGCTCCCTCCTTTCCTGTCACTCTCTGGCTGGCCTCTCTTGGCCCTCTTCCTGCTCCCACCTGTGAGGCTAAAAACCTCAGGGTCATCTTCGACTCCACACCCCTCTTCTCTCCTCACATCTCTGATATCTCTAAGAAGTCACACTACCAGCTGCACCTCCTCAGAGGTATTCGTCCTTTCCTCTCCTTCCCCCAGAAGCTCACTGTCTTCAGAGCTCTGGTTCTCTCTAAACTGGACTATTGCAACAGTCTCTTTCTAAATCTGCCTGCTACTGCTCTCCGCCCTCTGCAACTCATCCAGAACAGGACTGCGAGACTTGTCCTTGGCCTCAAGCCCAGGGATCGTATCTCTCCAGACTGAAATCTCTACACCAGCTCCCAGTGGCTACGAGGATTAAGTACAAAACCCTCTCCATTGTCCACAAGGTCTTCTGGGGCCTGGGGCCTCAATACCTTCAACTATTTCTTCCTAAGTATCTTCCTTCTCGAGCTCTTCGCTCTTCCACCTCAAACTCCCTCAGGGTCAGTCGCTTCTCCAAGCAACGAGTTGGTGGTAGATCTCTTTCTTTGGCTGGGGCCTCCCTCTGGAACAGCCTCCCTGCCACCCTGAAACTTGAGGAGAATCCTCTCTGGTTCCGGAAGCTCCTCAAAAACTTTCTCTTTGCTTCTGCTTTTTCTCCTCCTCTCCTCTCCTGACTTCCTGGCTGAAAATGATACTGCACTGGTTACCTGGCCACCCTCTGATCTCGGGCCCAGGTCCCTGCCCCCGCCAGTAACACATCTGCACTGCCTTCCTGGCAACCCCCACACTTGGGTCTGTTTTCTTTTTCCCTATAGTCCCACTACCAGCAATTGAAACCTGATGTCCGCTGTTAGGGAGAATTCTCTTATAAGGGTAATTTCCCAAACTTAGTGAGTCCCCCAGCAGCTTTGCTGTATTTTTGGGGTTTGCTTTTTTCTCCTGCTAAGAGTGAGACTCTTTTCCTCCGACTCTTAGGCATGATTTGAGGTATGTCTTTGACTTATTGTGTGCTTATGGGCTATGGGGTCTTTTACTCCATAGGGTATCATCTGTTTGGATATATGTGTGTTACACAGCACCCTCAGTGCAGTAACACAGGCGTGTCATAGTGACCCCCAAACATAGACTCCATTCCCTGGGACTGACTACTGTCTCCCAAGGCATGTAAAGTCACCATTGGCTTTACTAGTCCAAAATTGTGAACAGAACCAGCATAAACCATCATATTGTGGAAGTACTGGAAGGGGTTAATTAGATTGCTCCTGGGTCTGTTTCCAAGGGGGCACTGTCCAGTCCCCCCTTGTTGAGTTTCTAGCTGGTGGCAGTGGCTACCATGCAAAATATTCCACCGGAATATTTCCTATGGGATTTTCCCATTGGTTTTAAACGCACCACTTTTTTGGTGCAATGTTAAGATACCGCCGTTTTATTTATTTAATATAAAATCACTGGTTGGGTCTTTTCGCCAGAACTCTTTTCCAAAATGGCGTTTGTGTCCGTCTCTCTAACTCTAACCAAGGTCGAGCCCTTTGTTCCACTTTTTGGCGGGCTTCTCCGCAGAAGCCCTCCAACTGGTGCCACCCTGTCTGGGTTCCACAGGATGTGTGGGTGGGGGAATTGGCACCCTGGACGGCGTTGCTTTAGCAACCCAAGTCACACTCTGTTCTGATTGGCGCAGTGGTGAGCCGTCCGGCTCACCACTTAGCATGTATGAGCTAGGCTGTTGAATTGGGGTTTTTCTGCATAAAAGCAGGGCTTTTGGGACTGGAACGTCAGAAGTCGCCACAGGACCTAAGAAATCCGAAGAGGGGAGAAGCTGAGCCATCTTCCAACAACGACACCACCGGTGGAGCCCTGCTGCAACAACCTCACCACTTTCCCGACGACAAGAGAAGATCTTCTGCTGTAAGAGTGTTCTTCCTTGTTCCCCTCCCTTGCCTAGTTGCGCTGTGAAACACTTGTGTACGAGCGCGATACAAATAAAATATCATATATCATGGCCTCACTGGAGAACTGGGCGGCTGAGTTCAGGTGGTTACAAAGGACGTTATAGTCCACCAAGTCAAAAGCCGCTGACAGGTCCAGTAGGAGAAGTAGTGCAAGTTTACCGGAGTCTCTTAAATTGTCTATTTGGGCTTTAAGGTCATTAAGGGCTGTTTCTGTGCCGTGTAATGGCCGGAAACCAGATTGACGTGATCCTAAGAGTTGGTTGAGTTCTAGGAAGTTCTGGATTTGGATGTATGCTACCTTGTCTAGGATCCTGAGTAGGAAAGGTACTGTGGTAATGGGCCTGTAGTTGGTTGGTATGGCAGGGTCTAGGGTGTGTTTTTTAAGAAGTGGGAGAACCCAGGATTGTTTAAGATTGCTGGGTATTGTGAAGGAGGCATTAATGAGTTTGGTAATGAAAGGTGCCAGATCCCTTGCAGCGTCTTTGATGAATTCTGCTGGACATTGGTCACCTTTGCAGTTCGATGGTTTAAGACCCAAGATGACTTTCTCAACCTCTGTAATAGAGACTTTGGAGAAATGAAATTGGGTGACATGAGTATTGTTAGTCGGAGTAGTTTTGTTAGGTGGTGGCGCCATTGCAGTAAGTGACGCTTTTATTTAGTGCAATTTTGTTTTGCAGGTTAGCCACTTTGTTGGCTAGTGCATGCTGAATTTCAGTGCACCATTTTTTATCTTTGACACAGTTGTCTTGGGCTATGATGGGATTTTCTAATTCTTTTAGAATTGTGAAGAGTTCCTTCGTGCTGGAATTTGCTTGTGTAATTCTAGCGTTTTAGGTATCTTGTTTGGCCAGCAGTCTGTCCTTCTTTTATTGGGATGAGATTTTAGTTAGCTTTAGTTTGTTTTCTAAAGTTGGGGTGAAGTTTCCATGCTGATTCACATTTTCGTTTGTCTAATCTTAGGTTTTTCAGATGGGGAAGGAACCAATTATTGAGATGGTTTTTAGGCTTACTACTTCTAAGTTTTAGAGGAGTGATATTGTCAAGAGTGATGTTCATGGTCTTGTTGAATTCTTCAACTAGGATGCTAGGGTCGATATTGTCTGGCAAGGAATTAAGGGTAGGCAGAATATGAGGGAGTATTTTTTCAGTAGTGTTTTTCTTTTTTCTCGTGAGCGTGGGGAGGGCAGGTGGTGCCTGTATGGTAGGTTATGTTATGTTATAGGAATTTAGTAAAGCGCACGTACATCCGAAGGTATCTTGGCGCTAGTTACTGAGGATAATAGAGGACCAGAAAGGCCAAACAATACCATAAGAAAGAAGGGTGGCCTAAAAGAGAGTAGTTTACAGCAATCAACGGAATGTAAGGTGGTCTTCAGTTGCCCGAAGAGCAATGGGCAACTTATTCCAGGATTCCGAGAAGGCGCAGCCTCCCATACGTGACAGACGCTAGTGGGGGATAGTAAGAAAACACGCAGATTGAGAACACAGTAGACGGGATGGAGTGTAGTGGACAAACCTAGTTTGAAGATACTCAGCGCCCACGCCATAAAAGGCGCGATGCACCAGACATAGTGATTTAAACAAGATCCGACTGGCCACAGGAAGCCAGTGGAGTTTCTTGAGCAGAGGAGAGATGTGGGATCCAAAGGGAGGGCGAAGTATAGAACGAACGGCGGCATTTTGCAGCAGTTGAAGCCTTTGGATCAGATAGCGAGGGTGGGCCAGATAAAGAGAGTTACAATAATCAAGCGTGCTGAGGACCAAGGCTGCCACTACCGGTGCCTGACATTCAACAGGAATAAAAGGCAGTACTTTCCGCAAAATGCAGAGTTTAAAGTGCCCGGTACTACAGACACTAGCCACCTGATTATCAAGAGCCAAAGATGCAGAGATTTTAACACCAAGGTTACGGACTGATTGAACCGGCAGGCGGAGAGGACCAAGACTCGATGGCCAGAATTGCAAGCTCCAAATACAGAAGGGGAAACGAGGTACCCACAACCAGGACCTCGGTCTTACTGCCATTCAGTTTTAGCCAATTAGTCATCATCCAGTGCCCCAAATCCTCGGGACAATTCCTAAAACGAGCAGCAGTCTCAGCTTGAGTGAGTTCCAGGCGGACAAGAACTGAGTGTCATCCGCATAAGAATAATAGCGGAAACCGTGTGAATGAATAAGAAGCAGAAGGGATCTAATATAAATGTTGAAAAGAATAGGAGAGAGTGCAGAACCCTGAGGGACACCACAAAGAAGTGTAGCCAACTTAGAACGAAAAGGAGGAAGAGAAACAGACTGAGAGCGATCAGACAGAAAAGATGTGAACCAGTCCAGGACCCGGCCAGAAAGACCAGCGTTGGAAAGGCGAGAAAGCAAGATGGAATGTTCGACGGTGTCGAAAGCAGCCGAAAGATCCAGAAGTAGGACTGCTCCGACACCACTCTCATCCACCAGGCATACAAGGTCATCAAGCACCGAGTTCAGGACAGATTCACTACCCCTCCCGGGGCGGAAACCAGACTGAAACGGATCGAAGAAATGAGAAGACTCAAGAAAGTTAGAAAGAAGAGGGGACACCAAAGCCTCCATCAGCTTCATAAGAAAAGGAAGAAGTGAGATAGGGCGATAAATAGACAGCACGTCTGGATCGAGAGATGGCTTCTTAAGAAGAGCGACCACAAGGGTGTGCTTAAGAGAGGGAGGAATAAGCCCAGTGGAAAAGGAAGTATTCACAGCAGTAGTGATATGCTTGATAATGTCCACAGATACCTCCTTTAAAAGAATAAGAGGTATAGCATCGTTGGGAGAGGCAGACTTTAGTTTAGAAATAGCTGCCAATAGGTTGGAGTTAGAGAAATGCGGAAACGAAGACCAAGAAGCAGTAGGAGAAGTAGAGGTGACAATTTTGGGGGCTGCGAGCGACTGCAGACCAGCCTTTATGTGGTCACGAATCATAGAGATCTTTTCAAGAAAGAAATCAGAAAGAGAGTCACACAGGCCTTGCGAAGGAGAGACAGAGGCCTTTCCAGTCTCAGGGGAAGAGATACTGGACAAGATCAAAGAGGGCTTTAGGTTTATTAAGCGCTGATTGAACTTTCTGGCTATAATAAGACTTTTTAGCAGTAATCAAAGCCTTATGATAGGTCAAAAGGGAGCTGCGAAAAAGGATCTTGGCAGAAGGGGAATAAGCAAGACACCATTTTCTCTCTGCCTGATGGCAAAGCAGTTTGAGTGGAAGAAGATCAGCAGTAAACCAAGGTTCAGGGGTACGGGTTTACAGAGTTTAATAGGGGCTAGCGAGTGAGCCGAGGCTAAAAAAGCGGCTTAAGCTTGGTTAGAGAGCAATCTACCGCATTGCCAGAATTAGCAAGCAAAGCGGAGGTCAGGTCAAGGCTGGAAACTCTCAACCAGCTACGTTTAAAAACAGGAGGTTTAACAGGACGAAGAGGGGGAGCCAGAAGAGGGTAAGATATCAGGAAATGGTCTTTTAGTTTCAATGCAAAACGATATAAGGTGATGGTCAGTCCAAATTTGGGGTGTGATAGAGGTGATAGAGGCATTGCAGTTATGATCGGCAACCCAGTCAAGGCTTCTCCCTTTGTTATGGGTAGGTTTGGTCACTCTCTGGGTGAATCCGAGCTCACTCAGGATATTAGCCGCTGCAGCAGCATATTGATCATTAGCATCGTTGAAGCCTATATTCAAGTCTCCTAGCAGCAGCGTTTGGGATGTGTCCTTTAGATTTTCAGATAGGATTGTTAAGGGGTCTTCCATGAAGGTATTAATAGGGCCGGGGGTCTGTATATAAGGTGGATGTTGAGCGTTTGAGAATTGGCAGTGGGTATTTTAATGTGGCACCCTTGGTGCCTCTACCAGTGGTGGGAATCCCCTTTGAGAGGGTAGGAATCAACATTGTTGGTCCATTAGACCCTCCAACCTCTTCAGACAATCAATTTCTATTGGTTGTAGTAAACCACGCTACTAGGTATCCTGAAGCTATACCTATGAGGACTGTTACAGCTCTGGCTGTTGCTAAGGCCCTATTAGGTATTTTTACCAGGGTAGGTTTTCCTAAGGAAGTCATCTCTGATAGGGGATTAAACTTTGTCCCACTACATGCAGGTCATGTGGAAAACCTGTGAGTGACTTACAAGTTCTCAACTGCCTACCATCCTCACACAAATCGATTGGTAGAGAGGTTTAACCGTACTATGAAGAGCATGATAGGTGCTTTAGAGGAACCCCTTAGAAGAAAGTGGGACCTTCTACTGCCGTGCCTTCTCTTGGCTTATAGAGAAGTCCCTCAGGAGGGAGTTGGATTTAGTCCCTTTGAGCTTCTCTATGGTCATCCAGTTAGGGGTCCTTTGGCCCTAATTAAGGAGGGGTTGGAGAGTGCTCCTTCTCCCAAGCCAGTGAGAGCCACTGACTATGTGTTGGGTCTCCGGAGGAGAATGACACACATGATGACAGAAGCATCTAATAACTTAAATGCAGGCCAGGCTCTGGTGAAACATTGGCATGACGAAGGCCAACATGGTTGAATTTATTCAAGATCAGCAAGTTTTAGTTATGGTACCTACAAGGAAGAGGGGCTTACAGGGCAAATGGATTGGACCCTTCAAGGTAGTGGGAAAACTTGAAGAGGTCAATTACTTGGTGGACTTAGTAGGCAACCCTAAGGAGGCTCCCAGAGTCTTTCACACCAACCGTCTAAAAGCCTATGTCTCAAGACCAGAAGTGGGAGCTTTGTTTCTAGCTTCAGTTCAAGAGGAGGAGGAGAGTGAACCTCTACTTGACCTTCTCACAGGACAGCCTTTAGATGAGAAAATAAGAGTTAATCTCTCTTCTAATCTGACACTGGAGCAGCAGGAGGAGTGCAAGTTTCTGTTAAATCAGTTTGCCTCCCTGTTTTCACAATCACCAGGCTTGACCCATTGGGGCCAGCATGATATTCCCACTGTGTCATGGCCACAGGTCCCACAACACAAAAACCTTTGGCGCCAAGCTCATATAGAGATGTGAGCAGGAACACTTTATTTCAGTGCAGGAGTGCTTTTATTTTACTTCAGTGCTGGATTGCTTTTATTTTACAAGAACTTTCCAGGTGCTGAAAGCCTTTATTCCAGAGAACATCCCCATGTGCTGACTCATCGGGTGTGGCTCCCTAGGCCTGGTCTTCAGGTGCTGACTCATCGTGTGTGGCAGGGCGTGACAGCAGGCAGGCCAGAGCTACTGGGCGTGGCCGGGAACAAGACTATATAAACCCACCGATCTCTCAAGCAAATGCTTCGCGTTACTTTGCACCTCCATGCAACGTGACACTCGCTGCCGCCTGGACCAACTACTTACCTCGCGATCCTGCAACAACAGCATCCTTACTTGGACCCTGGCTCGCATCTCTGTCTTCTTGGCAGATCCCGAATCGATGCCGCAGCACCTGCGCTCTCTGTCCCACAAAGCCGAAGTCCTGAAACGAGAAAGGAAGACAAGACAAGGTTAGAAAACACCCAACCCAGGGTTGTGCCGCATCTAAAACCCATTGCGCACCCTAAGCACCATTAAAGGCTACTTACCAGCTGTTGGACCATATCAGCCCCACTCCTCCGTACTGCTGGCTCCGCTTCTTCTACCGCAGCTACCGCCGGCACTGCTACACCACCTGCGAGGGGAGAGAGCAGAGAAAAGAGACATTACATACAAAGGACAGAGAACTAACTTTACAATTACAACAGTCGGAAGACAAGCCGGCAAGTGGAAACAAGGGAAACACTTACCTACAAGAAGTGGACTAGTCGCAGCTGGCCTGGACTTCCACGACAAGGGACCAGCGAAGGAACTCTGTTCCCTTCAACAAGCACCCCTGCCAGAAGCAGCAGGACAAAGAGCTCATCATCATCATCATTCAGCAGGGGAGCCTCAAGAGTAGTGCAACCCCAGGGAAGCCACATTCAGGGAGAAGAGGTCTGGAGAAGGGGTCAGGGACCACAGGCTGCATACTCCTACAACCCCCCTTATATTCACGCAGGAACCACACTGCTCATCACTGCAGTTCCCCACTCAGACGCAGAGGGAGCAACAGACGAGGAGTTTCATTCCTGGAAGGGCTTTGACCGTGCCCCAACGCCTCCGCAGAGACCAGGTGAGCGTAACACACTGGTGACTGTTTACTTGTTAAAAGCAGAGATTACAGGATGTCAGATTATATAAGAACACACATAAAGGAGGAGGTCAGCAGGTCTCGGGGTAATAGAGCCCTCTACCAGTCCATGGTCTAGTCCAGTTGTGCTATTGCCAAAGGCAGGATCCAAGGAATTGAGATTCTGTGTGGACTATAGAGCTCTTAATGCAGTCTCAAATACTGATGCCCACCCTTTACCAAGGACAGATGAACTGGTGGACAATCTTGGTTCAGCCAAGTACCTCAGTACATTTGATCTCACATCAGGCTATTGGCAAATAGCTCTGACAGACCATGCCAAGGAGAAAACTGCATTTTTGACCCCAGCAGCCCTCTACCAGTTTAAGGTAATGCCTTTTGGATAAAAAAATGCACCTGCAACTTTCCAAAGGATGGTACAGGTTCTGAATGGGATGGAGGACTTCTGCATGACATACTTGGAAAGAACATGTTGACCACTTAGGATATGTTTTGCAGGCTCTTGAGCAGGCCCATCTGACCATAAAGGCAAGCAAATGTCAAATTGGTCAGAGCAAAGTGGTCTACATTGGACATGAGGTAGGAGGAGGTGAAATAAGGCCATTGCCTAGTACAAGCTGTACAAGACTGGTCCACCCCTACTACTCAAGCCCAAGCGAGAGCCTTCCTAGGCCTCACTGGTTATTACAGAAACTTCATAGAGAACTATGGGTCCATAGCTTCTCCCTTGAATGTGGTCTCCTCACCCAATCCTCAAGAAGGTCAGGTGGAATGACGAGTGCACTCAAGCATTTGAAGGACTGAAGAAAGCCCCTTTTCAAGCTCCAGTCTTAAGTGCTCCTGACTACAACCAAAACTTGTGCAAACAGATGCTTCCAATACTGGTATAGGTGCAGTTCTGAGTCAGCTGGATGAGAAAGGTAGGGAACACCCAATCTGCTTTATCAGTAGGAAACTGAAGGAACCTGAGACAAGGAGGGCAACAATTGAAAGAGAATGTTTGCCATTTGCCCTGTAAGGACTTCTGAAGAAGTTTAGACCATACTTGTATGGATCTACTTTTGTGATTCAGACAGACCACCAACCCTTTAGATGGTTACTGCAGATGAAAGGGGAACATTCTAAATTGTTAAGATGGTCAACCAGCCTACAGGGGTTTGATTTTACCATTGAACACAGGTCAGGGTGTAATCATCAAAATGCTGATGGTCTCTCCAGAATGTATGATCGACTGGAGTAAGGAGATTCATCCAGGAGTGGATTAAATTCTCCTGTCCCTTAGTCTGGGGGGGACGAGTGTTAGGGAGAAGTCTCAGAAATGTGCTAATTCCCTTCACCTTAGTGTCCCTCAGCAACTTTGTTGGATATTTGGGGTTTAATGTTTTACCTGGAGAGAGTGTGACTCTTCTTTTCCCACTCTCTCATGTATTTTGATGTGTGTTCTTAGATTGTGGAATTTTAGGCATCATCTTTTCATGTGTGTCACACAGCACCCTCAGTGCTGTGATACAGGGAAGCCTTACAGGCGGCTCTCCCAAGGTTTAAATACCTTCTCTGGGATAAAACTACTATTTCCCAGAGAATGTAAAGTTAAATTGGCTTTACTAGTCTTTTTAAATTCCTAGACCCAGCACGCCCTGTCCTACAACAGAGTGCTGGAGGGTGTACCTAGTGTCCCCTGAGTCTAGAAACTCATGTAGCAGTCAAATGCTACTCTTTCCTCTGAGAATGGCTGTTGGTATTACCATGATTTTTTCTGACCGTGAACTATTCGTAGCTCCGGTAGCTAAAATCCACCGGAGCCACTGAGCCTGCTTTGTTTAAACGGGTCCTGGTCTTCTTTTTTTGCCATTTCCTTTTGGAAAGTTCCTTCTAGTGTTTGTCTCTGCACGCCAAACCAGGTTTGGTCCCTTTGTTCCATCGCCTTTGGCGGGCTTCAGTACTGAAGACCGCCTCTGGCGCCTGAGTGTCTGGGTTGGGCAGGAAGTGAGGGAGGTGCCGAAACTCCCTGTACTTAATCTCCTAGGAGACCCAAATGCACTCTGGCGTGATTGGCTGGCTGACAGTCCGGCAAGCACAGCCACCCTGTTGGGTGATTGGCAGCTAGGCTGGAATGAATGGGAGGAAACTGGATAAAAGGCGAGTGTCGAGGCTTGGAAGGCAGAGTCGACCACTGGAACGAAAGAACCGAGGACGAGCTGAAGGAAGACAAATGCTGCAACTCCTGGACCATTGGTTTGCCTGGTGAAGCCTTGCTGCAGGTCCAAATCGCTGACATTCCTTTCTACAGAGAAGCCCCTTCAAGGACGACTTCTTCCTTTGAGTTGGTAGGACCAATCAACTCGTAAGCCACCTGGATACCGTTCTCAAGGCCGTTTAGGATTAGCCAGGGTGAAGGACACCAGCTTGTGGGCTTTAAGGAACAGCTACCTGGAAACAAAGTTTTGCCAGCTTGTGGACCCGTCCCTGTGCAGTGCAGGAGTCCCCCGACGTCCTCCCTCTTGTCCCCATGACTGATGCTCAGGAACAGCGAGATCTGCAGGAACTGCCAGGAACAATCATCTTCAGCTGCAGCTTTTCTTCATTTAAAAGGTACTGTGAAAACCTGATCGAGATAAATGATCTCACTCGACAAAGGTTTGTGCAACTTTTAGGCCTGATCAGCTTGTGACCCCTCATATGATTCTTTTTTCGCAAACTACTACGGCAAACTTTTACAGAGACTTTAACGTATGAAAACCAGAACTGTTTTTTTTATATCCAAGACTTTTAGCCCATTGACTTTGGCCTATCCTATTGAATTGCATTGACTCATCTGGTGAACTCAAAGTATCTGCACTGCCTAAGTATTCTTGTGATCTTTTCTGTACATATTCTAAATAACCTTTGCCTTTCTACTCCTCTATTTAAGTAACCTGTATGCCATTTTGCGCCTACTTCAAAGTAGTGTAAATACCTCAGAACCTTATTGAGTACAGGACTGTAGTATATTTAAGTGTGATATTAATTGTTCCTCTCTAGTGAATGTTTTGGAACTGACTGTAAAATAAATTAAGAAGTGTTTTACCAAGAAACCTTGAGTAAGAGTCTGCGTACTGGTAATTGTGGACCTCTGTGTAACATAATTTACTGCTCATATTCCCTCTTAAGATAAGCCTGGCTACTCAGCTCGTTACCAAAAGTGTGTGGTAGAGACTTATACTAAGGGTTAGTTTTTGCTTACACCTGTAAACTGAATTGTGTGTAGTGGTCCCAGAGGGAACTGCATACAAATCTTGCCTAACACACATAAAACACTGCATATGCTAAAGGTTACAAATGACAATACAGCCATCATTGTCTAGCCCATAGGTACCCACATATAGAAACACAGAAAGAGCCACACATTTATTAATGTTGCGGTTGCCGAGGTTATAGATAGAGCAGCATTATAGGCCAGTGTTTAGTTGTATTATTAGCATGTATTGATATTCGATATGGGGGAAGAAGCAGGCATAGGTGGAAGATGGAGTCGGTAGGGTAGTGTGGTAGAAGTGAGGTCAGTGTGGTAAAAGTGACAAGAGTAATGCCATTTTGTATGTTAAGGCTTAGAACATGAACAAACGAGAATACAAACCTTGGTGTGGCTCTGCAACTTGGTTAGTACAGCTCCAAAAATGAATCCCCTTTTCCATTCCCCAGGAGAGAAGCCGAGGTCAGAGGCACCCATGGTGCGCAGATCCAGCTGCGTTGCCTGGACTTGATGGGAACGGAATGTTAGTTGGTAAAAGAGCAGGAAGGGATGCAATCCTCGAAATTCAGACTCGAGCAGTGCCCTGGTCACGTCATCCCTGGGCACTTGGGATTGGGAGGAGATAAGGGGGGGATCCGTGTTAGTAAAGTGTTGTGATTCTGCACAGGAGGAGCAGAGGTGATGCTATTACATTTAGTACAAGGTCGGGGGTGCAGCTTGTGTGCGCCATTGCGTCTCGGTTAATGTGGAAGCCTATTGTCTCATCAAAAGCAGGGTTTCTTTAATCACGCCTGGAACAGGAGGGTGAATATCATGTGATGGTCCCAAATTTACGAGTTTATTGATGAGAACCCACCCATCACACATTTTGGGTTTCGGCAGTGGCGATGTAGGGAACCACATGTCTAGAGGACTGGGGTATCGTAGATGTAGCCAATCGGTCAATGGACTGTAGGTGGGATTAGCATGTTCTATAGGTGGTAACCAGTGAGGGTGGTGGGATTATGTTGTATTAATTATAAGCATAGTATTGTTAATTTGCATTCTTTCCACTATATAAGGTGTAACATCCTGAGATAAGACAAGCTCTATGTCAGTTTGGTTCTACAGAACTACCTGAGACCCTTTTTGCATATAATTATCCTTGTTTTCCCTTGCAAAGAGGTGCAGTGATTATTTTTATCATTTGGATGGTTTTTATTCTATGGTGTTGGACCTTTCAATTAGGTGATCCCAGAATCTGTGAGGTTGTTGTGTCCTAGCCGCGCAACTGCGGTGCGGCACCCATCTACAGCGAGCAGTGCATGACTTGAAGAGAGGTTCACAGGTGCTGTTGCCAGAAGCCCTGTCTGCTCTTTGGATTCTGGTGCTGCTCCCAGAGTGTGCAGCTCGTTGGTGGGACCCCATATTGGAGGAACCTGGGAGAGCGGATAGATGTAAGTGCACCTTTTGCCGGATAAAACAATAAGGGGAGAGTGGGTATGTGTGGAGTAATATGTGGTGAATAGATGGAGCGTGTAAAACCATGTGGTAATATACTGTGGTTTTTATAAGGTGATGTCACAGTATGTATTATGAGGCAAAGGATTGTTAAAGATGGCGTCACTAGGGCGCAGCGTACCTGTTCGTCCGGAAGTCGGCTTAGTAGACGATGCCAGAAGTTCTGTGGTGGTGTGAGAGTGACACAAGGAACCAGCCCAACTCCCGTCCAAATGGATACTGGACTGGAGGTGAACCAGCTCCCGATGCCACAGGTTAGCTCACCCCTTATTAATGTGGCATCAGGACAGTGCAAGCACTGACAGGGGGAGCCTGATAGTCTTTGGCTAGAAGTTCTCTGCAGACAACTGGAGCAAGAAGAGTAGCGAGTCCAATCCAGGAGCAGGAATCCAGGAGGCAGCAGAATGCAAGGGAAGGCGGGAAGGCAAGGGAACCAAGGAGGACCAAGAACCCAGAGGAAGGAACAGAGAACAACTGAGAAGGGGGGAACCACCCCAGCAGGAAGGGAGCAGGGAGAAGGGAACCAGGGAGACCACCTACCCGGGCATGGAAGGGCAGGTCTATACAGAAGGGACTGGAAAAACCAGGCAGGACAGAGCGGAAACTCAGGTCAAGGCAAGCGCAAAACAACGATCCGGTCAGACCACGTTGAGACGCGGTTTAATCAAACCGCCGGGCTCCTTAAGTAGGACCTCCCACACCCGGGAGGCTTGGAGCGCAAGCCGTGCTGTTTCCCAGGTGCTGGGAGGCCCAAAGCGAGGCTTGGGCCGCAAATCGGCCGGGAGCCGAGAGCATCGTGTACCGCGCATGCGCGGAAAGCGGGAAGGGGTCGGCCGCGCATGCGCGGAACGGCACGCCCCGGGAACCCGGAAGAGCGCGGGACCCGGAGCGGCCGGCTGACCGCGTACGCGCGAGACCAAGCGTCCCGAAGATCCAGGAGCAACCGGTACCCAGGACCGCCCCGTACCCCCCAGGCGAAAGCGGGGGTAAACCCTCCATGGCGTGGCACGCCGCATCAGGTAAGTGGGCTGGAACAAGCCCGGGTTGGGCGGCGTGACAAGGATGAAGAGAGTAAACGGGAACTTCTCTGATTGTGGGGAAAAGGCAGCACTGCCAAATAAAATAAGAGGTGAAGTCCAATATATGGAGGACTTGGGATCCCTCCACTCAGCACAAGGGAGTGTGATGAGGTAAATTCCCTTTTCCCAAGGCAAGGGGACAAAGGAAGGGTATATACCATTTGTCAAGAAGTGTGATTTTTTTTTTTTGTTGTGTAGGTCCATTATATTGCAGACCTTGGATCACTTCACCCCGGCAAAGGGGGCGTAAGGAGGTACATTGCTCAGCTCGAAGTGGAGATTTAGGAAGGCTCTAAAGCATTTTGTGTATATGAGTTTTTATTGACTTGTGGTTTAAGGTGTTATTAGTTGTGGGGAGATTTGTTTGTGGGGTATTATTTTATGGTGTTGAGGAGGTGATGAAGGAAGGAAGGGAGGGGTAATGAGAATGGTGGATAATAGTGGGAGGAAAAGGGTGATTGTTACTGCTGGATCGGTGCTTAAGAGGTGAAATAGTGCTATAAGGTTAGGCTTGGGTACAACTTGAGTTCCCTGACGCCCCTCGAATATATGTGTACAGCACTTCTGTTGCACCGGGAAAAAAACATGAAGTATCACAACAAGTGGGTTAATGATACGAGAGGGGGAATGTACAAGCCCTGGTCCAAAGAAGGAACAAACAGAGGGGAGAAATAGTAGTACAAGCGCTGTGTCACTCCCACACCTAGTGCGCCAAACCGTATCCTGCGAACACCCCACAATGACTGCAACATCCACAACCCCCCACAGCCCCGCCACCCCCACATGGGTGTTAATCCATGCAAGCAGCTGCAGGGTATACCAACCCGAGTATGTGTGTAGAATTGACAGTACTGCAATTGGATATATGTTGAAATGAGGGATGATGGTCATAATGATGAAGGATGCAGGAGAGGGTGACCACCAGCAGACAGTGTAGATTATGAATCTATCTGATCAGATGTTGAAGCCAGAGTAGGGGAGGAGGACGATTGGGGGACAGATGAGGAGAAGGGAGAAAAGGGGCCCCACCCCGAGTAACACTAAGAATAGAGAGTTTGTTGCCCCACGATTAAGAGTGCGACCAGGTTGTATGGCAGTGGTAAAAGGGAATTGATGGGGGAAGAAGTTACCAGCGAAGCAGGTGTAACACATTTTCCGTTGTTAAATAAAGGCCCTGGCCACATATGGAGAGAGACAATTTGATTAAGGTGCTGCCCTTGCTCGCCGCAGGGGCAGGCAAGTGGATATATCTGTTTCAGAAGCAAACGGCAAGCATTACGTTGGCAGTGGGAGATGTGAAAAGTGGGTTTGCCGCAGTGTTAGGGGACAAATCAGATGTTTGGAAAAAAGCAGGATATCCATGGATACGGATTGGTGATGACAATCATAATGGAACACACTTCAGTCATTGTCGGGATAGTGTGGGCAGTTTTAAGAAATGCATATCCTGGTACACCAGACATATACACTTGATTATGGCACTCACTTTGAAGAACGATTTGTTAAGCAAACTGAATATGACCATTTCATCCGCAGAAGGGAGGAGTAGTGTGTTCAACACCAGGAATCTGTTATGCCAGGGTTTTGGCGAGTCCAAGAGGATTGTTCAGTGATGGCGCTATTAGGGGAGTATCCGTGCACCCAGATTTGTTTATGTATGGAGCAGCAGCATTGTTGAGTTGGGTGGCAGGCATTCAAAGCAAGCCATGGAGAGTGTTTCTGAATTTCCTTTCAGACCAGCTGTGCCCCAAGACCATGGGCCTCATTACGAGGTTGGCGGTAACCCGCTGGTGTTGCCGCCAACCCATAACACTGATTCCGCTGCCTGATATCCGGTGCCACCGGGATATCACAAGTGGTGGTGAAATGGTAAATCCCCATTCCCATGGAGTCCTATAGTCCTATGGCAATGGGGACACTGAAGAACCAGCACTGTTGCTAACGGTGCCAGTGCTTCAGTGAGAGATATGCCGGTAGCAGCCAGTTAAACCTGTGAACTTGTGACTCAGACTTGAACTGCCAAGAATGCTCTGGCTGGCATAGCCAGCCGCATAACTGTATTTGCAAGCCAAAGTGTGTTCATCCATCAAGTGTTCCATCTAACCCTGTGCTATACAACGTGGGGACGAGAATTTATACTGCTTTATATTGCCATTCTGACATTTCGTTTTACCACTGATTTTTCCTTTTGTTGATACATAGCCCTATGTCACATTAGGGTGTATTAGAGTGAGGGCAGGCATTAGGTTATGTTAGTATAGGCTTTTATTGTTTGACTAAGACTGAATAGGACAGTTTCTTTATTATTTGGTGGTTGAAATTACTCCTGTCTTAGTTATATGGCTAGACAGGAGTTTTTCCAACCCCCTTGAATTTAACAATAATGCCAGTCTTCCTTAGATCTACACCAACCTTTCCAACCTTCAAGAAGGATGCAAAAGCCTTTGCTGCGCTCCTTTGACCACGAGGCAAGACCTTACTGACAATGGCAATGTATCTGTTCACTGTATATATAAATAACACTGTAAAGATTATGTCAATATTGTAAAGTGTATATGCAAATATGTGTCTTTGTACCTGCTGTAACTGTTAAACTGTACTGCACCCAGAAACCTCAGGGTTGGGAGCGCCACATAAATGAATAAACAATACAATAAAGGATTTGAAACTTGCAACTCTTGTCATTGTCTACTTGTGATACCATGCCTTGCCTAAAATGGGACGGGAGCAAGCTACAACCATCAAATAATAATAACGCAGTCCTAGTGGAGTCTCTGTCAAAATAAAAGGGCCTATACTAATAAACATATTGCCAATCATTGCTCTAATAAGAAATGGTGTGGGATATCAATTTTTGCAAAAATGAAAAGTGTTCAAGAAATAATGTCAGGATAGTTGAGCAGTTGGCTTCCCTTCCCCACATTTTCAGCACGGGGCAAGGTGGCACACTCGAGCTTTGCACACACTCTGGCTTCTCTGCCACGAGGAGGCAGTTCAACACATAGGTATCCGGCCCTTCTGCGGCCAAGTCTCTTTACCAAAACAAAAAGGGGAAGGTGTAGTTCCAGCTTACTGCTCGTCCTCCAGCTCTGCTCTCCAATCAGATGGCAAAACGTCCAAATTCGCAAAATGTACTTCCTGCCCCTTCCAAGCAGCTGGCCTTTTTATAGCGTTAGCACGTTTGTTTACCAGAAGCCTGAAGCTTTTTTGAATCTATAAAAACCTGAAGCTTTTATCTGTCTAATAGCTTGAAGCGTTTTTTTTCTCCATTCCCTTCAGTTGTAATTCCTTACCTGAATTCCTGTGGGGTCAGCACTAATTTCCCAAGGGAACACATAGGTGCAAGTGATGATAGCACCCAGACTCCGAAGTGGGACTGGATGGCGGCACTGGAATGAAACAGTCCCTCCACCCAAGCCTCCCCCAAAGAGAAGGGTTCTGTGTGCTGTACCTTCTTGTGGTGGAATCAAACAGTAATATAGTCCGTAATCCCTAGCTGTGAATTGCACTGCTTTCATAGAGGGGAGAAAGAGGTAAAAGCAATGAGCATGTAAACTAGGCTCTAACCATTGTCTTCCCCTTGTTTCTTTCCCCTCCCATCACTGATCTTTACCTGGTGTTTTTGCAAGGAGCTTAAAGTGTGGTTTGATAGGTTAATGATGACGAGTTCACTGGTTGCGTACAGGCGGGCCCGCCGCGATGATGGTGCCACTCTTCAATAGCTTCGCTAAATCATCACCCTTTCATAACCTCAGTGTTACTTCACATCGAGCGTTGTTTAACAGATACAATTTAGCCCAAAGGTCCACTGCACTTCAGGCACTCAACAGGTCTCTAGCGTAGTTTAACAGATAAGAAGGTAGTGCGCAAGTGTCCAACACACTCCAGCACGCAACAGGTCTTTCAGATATTACAATGGATTCAGCTTGCATGGCCATGCCACGCCGTAACACTTACCTGCTTCTTTTCTTCTTTCAGGTTCGGAAACTGTGCAGAGGGCAGGGGTTCATCCTGAAGCCAGACGGGAGCCCAATGAATGAAAAACTTCCAGGAAGAAACAAGAAGGCAATGACGTAGGAAGAAAACGAGCCACCTGACCGGGTTGCTAACAGGTAAGCGTTACTCACTTGAACTGCAAACGCTGAGCACGGATTGCATCATGGCGTGGCCTTTTATAGGCTTTGTTTCCCAAGACGATGGGCGGCTCGGCATTCTGGGAAAGATAGTTTGATATCTGTGCACAGCCGCAGAAGTCCAAGACAAACCATGCACACAGAGCCCCTTTGCCTCCAAGTGTGGTATGGCTTAATATATACACAATAGGGCTTCCTTTGTGAATAAGGAGTGTACTGTGCCTCCCCTTCCTGGTGTTCTATGTGGGCTGGGGTCAGTGTTATGGAGAACCTGCCCCTGAACAATCTCCCTCATATCCAGCCTAGCCTGGAAGCCTGGTAGTCAATTGTAGTCTTTCAGTACTTAGTTATTGTTATCAGAACATTGGCTACTATTAACCAAAACAAACAGAAATATTGGCACACATCCCAGACCATTGGGCTGCAGCCCAGAAGCTACAGTAGCCATAGGCTACCTGGTTGTTGCAAAACTACTGATTAGCCTGGCTGGAATCCAGACTTCCACAGTAAATGATCAAATCTTTTCATACTTGATGATTTATGTTCAATGCATTAATACATTTTCTTTCTACTCCTTAAATGCCAAAGTTAAAAATGAC
The DNA here is from genome assembly GCF_040938575.1 of Ambystoma mexicanum. Classification (NCBI taxonomy): domain Eukaryota; kingdom Metazoa; phylum Chordata; class Amphibia; order Caudata; family Ambystomatidae; genus Ambystoma; species Ambystoma mexicanum. The sequence goes on along the minus strand of NW_027182465.1, from coordinate 1,321,052 downwards.
TACACGCCTTCAGAGAAAATGCTCAATCTCATGCATGGCTAAGATGCACATCAAGGCATCATGAAGGGCAGGGTTGTTTTGATGTGCACTAGAAAACCTGGGAGATGAAGTTTCAAAGATATGAGTATCATTTCCTGATGTCAGAGGGTCTATGCCCTCTTCAGGGCTGCAGTAAAACCAAACACCCCCTCTAGCGTGCATTTTGGTCTCCATTGAATGTACTTCTTGGATTTCTGGGGAGGTGATATCCTTCCTAATAGGTTGGGTTGGGAAGTGGCATCCTCTTCTTGGATTGAGTGTTTCTCCTACCCAATGTTAGCCAATATCATGTAGACCTCTCTACAGTAATTTGACACTATCCTTCATATCTATGGAATGTAGAAGGGCAAGCATGGATTCTGGAGATTACTCCCATAGGGTTATCTTGTCCCCATACATGCTATATTCCCGTTTGGAATTAACCACTTTTCTATATATTGTATAAATGTGGACCAGCAGAGCCTGGGGTGGCTGGAAACGGCAGTTTCACTTCCCGGGAAGTTCTGGCTACCTTACGTAGCCTGTTTTCTTGTTGTTGGTTAGCCATTCTGTTACAGTTCAGTAATCCCATTCCTGACACCACTTATGAAGGCTCAGCAATCCCGCTTGACTGTTTATTAGGACGTTTGAAACACTGATTTTTTTTTTCCATGTCACAGTATTGGTTGGAACAAACACTTACAGGGCCTATAGGTGGAATCTTAAATGTGAACGATTCTTACAGCAAAAATGAGGCCCAACACAAAATGCTGTGTGTACGACCTTCTTGGCAGAGCAATAGACATGACCTTCACAGATCCAGGCATTTATTGGAATTTTCTGCCTCTTGCTTGTTATCACAATTAATAGTAAGCCTGTCAGATGGCGCGTTTTGCTTGCTGCCTTGCTTAGATCCACGTACCCAGCCAAGTCGCTTGTGGAAATTCCCACGCACGTACCCGGCCAAATCGTGTGTGGAACTTCACGCGCACCCCTGAAATCCACGTACCCTGCCAAATCGTGTGTGAGACTTCCCGCGCACCCCTGAGATCCACGTACCCAGCTAAGTCGCTTGTGGAAATTCCCGCGCACGTACCCGGACAAATCGCGTGTGGAACTTCCCGCGCACCCCTGAAATCCACGTACCCTGCCAAATTGCGTGTGAAAGTTCCCGTGCACCCCGCAATACACGCACACGTTATTTTTCAGTCAGGGGGTGTCCGTGTTTGTGGGTACCCCTTTGCACGTCATTTGTCCTGGAGGGCCACAGTATAGGACATTCATCATAGCTGTATATAGGTGCTATTTGTTGGCGCACCTTTTGGCGCACATTTATTACAGGCGCAGAGACGCTACCGCCTGCTTTCTTGTGGCGGTCGTGTTTGTGCCTGTGCGCTGGTTTGACCGTGCGCTTTTTGTTGCCCTATTCGATTCCATGAATACGTGTTGTAGGCGACCGTGTGGGCGTTCCGCGCACTTGCACCCTGTACTTCCCCCGTGACGCCCACATTTTGGCAAGTTGTTCCCCATTCCGAGTGTTACGCCCCGTGTTCCGCCTACTTTTGTTGTGTGCGCCACGCTATGTGCGATTTTCGCTGTGGCCTGTGCGATTTTGACTGTGATAAACCACTTGGCTTTTCAGAATATCTGGAGTCTGTAGCAGGCGCCTCCCTCTGCCCTGCTTATCAGCGTAAGCACCCTGTGTACTGTTGACATCTGCTGCAACACCCTTGAGCTATTGTCCGCGGTTTTATGATTCATTCTTCTTGAGGTTTCGCGTGTCTGGGTCGGAAAGGGCAAGGTCGTGTCTCTCCTTGTCAGCCTATTGATATTTACCACCTTTTTCCTCCTCTTGAACTACCGTGCCTGGATAGCTGGCTCGTCTGCTCGTCGCATGCTTTTGTGCTCCACCTTTTATCCCTTTAGGGGAAGGGAAAAGGCCTTTGGGTGTGTGATCCTGGTCAATTGCCTTGTATTGGGGCATATTAGGTTAACTGCTCGGGTGTTATTCCGTTGTTTGTGGTGTGCAAAGTGTCGGTGGAGGAAAAGGGGGAGAAGGCAGTGTTTCGGAATATCCTACATGGTAGGATGGGGGGAAAAGGTGTTGAAAGAAGGGGGATACCGCGTCTCACCTGTATGTGTCCCACTTCCACTCTCCAAGGACCCCACATCCAGGTGATCCTCCCTCACTGGTCCACCCCCAGGAACTGGATCCACTAGCGATGGCCGTGTCCTGGGCACCAGGATGACAGGTCCCCGGGGACTAGCTAGGGAGACACCTTCACATTTAAACGGCGGCGTTTGGTAAAACGTGGGCGAGCAATCAAGGCCTAGCTTCTCAGGAGGTGATGCAGGCTGGTTCTTAAGTACAGTGTAGTCCCTAAGCCGCATCAAAGTAATGTCCACACGTTGTATTAGTGAAAACAGTCTTTGTCTATATGTTTAAGGTTATATACACAATAACGCACTATGTGCTTAGTTAATCTACAATGGCAAATATATGCACAGTTCTACGTGGTACCACAATTACTATCAGATTTCATTAAAGTGCATCTGCGCCCAGCTACCCACGGGTTGGGAGCGCATTACCAAATAAACAAACAAACAAACAAACTGTACTGTGGTCAAATGTCACACAAATCGATAAAGGGAACCAACAATAGACATGGGAGGAAAGCAGTTGGTTAAAACAATGGTCAGAATACTGGCCCCTACCGCTAGACACAGTTCTGTGTAAGGATCCCCCCCACACCTGGGCAACCTGTAAATAAAGATATAACACAAGCCCAGTCCATATATTCAATACGAGTCTTATTTCCTTCTAAATAGTTCTACAACCCCAATGTACCTGGAATTGCAGAGTTTGACGTCGGGTCGTCGGTGGATCCTTCTTGAGCGGCTTCCTATAAGGCAGGAGCCACGGATCATCAAGATCCCACGAAGAAAATGGTGAACAATGACAGTGAGGCGGCAGCTTCGGTCCTGGCGGTGCTCGTCGATGATCGGTCGTGGACGTCCTGCAAGGAAGAGGCAGGCATGGCACCTCATCGTCGATAGTTCGGGACCGCAAAGAGTCTATGAAGAATTTTGGACCAGCAAGGGTGTCGAGTCGTCCGGTGGTGGGAAACCCACTGGTGGTTTCTTGTCAACGGCCTCGACTTTCTCCGGGATAAAGCAGTCGACAGGGCGGGCGAGAGATTCCTTGGATTCAAATGTCTTAATTGGGTGGAGCGTTGCGGCTCCGGCCGTCGGCAATTCTGGGCAACACGGCTTCGACGGGCCTCCAGCGGTTATAGCAAACTGCGAACCGCGGTCGACGACGGTGAATGGAATGTCCGGTGCTTTTGTTCGTTCGCGTCGGCGGTCCCGGTCTCCGGTTGACAGTATTTTGTAGGCTGGCTTCAGGACGCTTCGGCGAAGGTTAGCAGTACACGATGGTCCCTCGTTGCTCAGGAAGAGGTCTCCTTACCAGGTCCTCTCTTGGATCAGTTCTTGGAGACCCAACAGCTTTCAGATCGATGAGTAGAGCACCAGCAATTCTTCTCTTCCAGCAGTGCTTCAAGAATAAGCATCATTTTCAATGTTGGTTTCTACTTCAGCTTCTGAACGATTAATAGCAGTGAGAGGCCCCCAGATATACTAGTTGGTCTCTCCTTCATTCTGCTGTGTCACACTCAGGCAACCAATCACTCAGAAGGGCATTCAGGCAGTCGGGCAGTCAATCAGGCGCACAGTGCATTCAGGCCATTCACTTCTCTCCAGACACCCACAACAAGTAATGTGTATTGGAACAAGTACCCAGCCATTCAACACTCCACATTGCATTAATACAAGTATCTGGCAGGGCTGTCTCAGTCTTTGTGTCACATACCAAATACAACGCACTGCTACAAGAGGGGATTGAAGGTCCTTCACAGACCATATCATTAACCTGGACCGTGAAATATTAATACCCCACCAACTGAAGGAACTCCCCTCAGGTGCCTTCTTGGCTCCCCCTTCTGCGTTGGCAGACCCAATCCCAGATACAAATTGTTTCTGACTCTGGGACATTTCTACAATTTTAGAAAAGGATCTATTTCCTTCACTCATCTCAAGCCAGTTCCTTTGTTTTGAACCAGTAACAACGCCTGGATTAAAAGATAGCTTTTTCTTCAATTGAAAGACGAACGGATCGAGCATGTAGTTTCCACAGGCCCTCCTCTGTGTTCATCCTATTTCAGATATCGGTCGACTTAAACCGGTTTCTTTTGATTCACTGTGTTTTTTGTAATTGCTTTTGGATTTACGTTCTCCTCAATTAATGGTTCTTGCATTTATTTCTGATTTGTGTTAACTATATGTACATCATGTTCAAGAATATATATTTGTTGATGTAAATGTCAACTTTTTTCAATGTGCCCCTATGAGTTGGGCTTCACTGTTGTTTTCCTTTATTCCACTTTGTGATTGTCATATTGAATACTTTTTTATGATTTGTTTTTCAATAATTGTTGATTTTTTTTTATACACGCTGATGAGGTTTTTTTTGTTCTTTATGATTGAATGTAGAAATTAAACTTTGTTAAAAAACGGATTGGACTAGGTAACTGTGTTCAAATAATTCAACCCAAAGGACCAATCCTCTACGTAACAGTACCTTTTTGTTTTGATACATACCAAATACTAGACATCCACAACAAGAAATGCACATTCGTCACACACTCCATTCACCTAAGTCCCACCCCATGGCATACCCACAACATACAGTCGTTGGGAAGGTTCCAGCCAGTCACTTCCCCACACTACCATATATGGAACTTCCACCCAACAGCCAGTCAGGGGAAAGGGACAGAGTCAGGGCTTCCCGGGACTTCGGGAAACAAGGTAACAGGTTATGGAAAGCAAGAGGCCACGGTGGCCATCTTGTCTACATCAGGTATCCACGGATCCCAATGACAGGACCTGGGCATCCCAAAATGGAGGATCCTCAGGGTACCTGCCAATTCAGCATGGAGCTGCCACCAGCCCGTACGCTGCTCTGTGGGCCACAAACAGGTGCCCAAAAACATACACTAGGAGTACAGGGTTTTACTCCCACCCAAGGGTGCCCTAAGGGTATCCCAGGGATCAGTTCACCAAACCAAAAGAGGGAACTGCGCCCCTAAGAGTCCCACATGAACTCCTGCGCGGAAAACAACGACAGAAAACACGATAACAAGCAATAAAGGGCAAGGATACAGAGTCCCTGTCCCTCAGATGCATTTCCAGCATCACATGGTCGACATACCTTCTGGAAAGGCCATCTGCATTATCGGGACTCTTCCCTGGTCTGTGCTCAATGGTGAAGTCTAGCCCTTGTAGGCTAATGGACCACCTCAGCAGTTTCGGGGTTTCACCCTTCATCTGCATAAGCTGCTTCAGGGGCTTATGGTCTGTTTGGACCTTGAAGGTCGACTCAGTAAGATAGGTCCTAAAACGCCTAAGGCTCCAGACTATACTAAAACATTCCTTTTCAACAGTAGCCCACCTAAGTTCCCTACCCTTGAGTTGTCTACTGATGAATACTATCGGATGTTCTCTTCCTTTTTCTTCTAACTGGGGCAAGACCACTCCAATTCCGGTGTTGCTGGCGTCAGTTTGAATAATAAAGGGTTTGCTGTAGTCGGGCACACAAAACACAGGTAGTCTTCAGTCCAATTAACCTTCCTTGGTTGCTTGGGTGAAGTCAGAGCAGGTGCAGCTATAGTTCAAGCCTATCAGAATCAAGCCGGAAGGCGTAACCGGCTTTACAACGAAGGCTGGCAACAAAGGCTAACCCCTGTCCGAGCCTGAAACCAGCAGAAGCCTTTCGTGGAGCTGGAGCTCACACCACGCTGCAGGTGCAGAGTCGCCCCCACCCTGCCTCGATGAGAAAGCAAGCAGAAGCTCCTTTCCCCTTACATTTGCGGGCATTACAAGGGCCCCCACGCAAGTTGAAAAAAGCACAGCTCGAGCACAGAATATTTCGTCTGATACTTAAATCACTTCTGCAACCTGCAAACTGCCATCCAAACACGCAAAGCAGCGTCCCTCATCTCTTCGCCTTTACGATCCACGAGGGTTCCATCTCTACAAGATGGATGCCGTCTCCACTGAATAGCGATTTCCACCCCGGCAGCCTGGAGAATTCCTGATTGCACAGTTGATTGGCCGCAAGCATCTTAAGAGCCTATCAGAATCAAGCCGGAAGGCGTAACCGGCTTTACAACGAAGGCTGGCAACAAAGGCTAACCCCTGTCCGAGCCTGTCGGAGGCCGGGAGGCCTGGAGGCTTGGCCCGCTTCCCTTACATATACTGCTGCCCCATTGGCGCTCTGCACGATTCCTTCCTAAAGTCCACAGCGACTCTGTTTCACACTTTGCGGTAAGAGCTAATGCACGTATATTTACGTGTCATATGGCCTCATGTACTGTTCCACTTCTACACGGAATACTGTCGCTAACCCTACGACATAGTGCCTTACCTAAGCAGCCCACTGACATTACGAGTATTCAACTGCCATTCATCTAGCCTTCTTGGCCTCACGGCCCTCACTACATCTACAACTTAACTACTGCACTATTCCCACTTGCTATGCCATCCAAGTAATTACTACGAACACGCGTATACTTCTATTTAGAACTTAGGCTAGTCACTTGCCTACTACGACTACGGCAGCCAGCTCCCACCCTGCCTGCTAGCAAACCTGGGTGCACCTTCAGCCAGTGAATGATGCATAACTTGTGATTTCTGTCATTTTTAGAAAATCTGAATCTGGGCATTTTCATGGACATTCAAATCTAGGCGCACCTCCAGCCAGTGAATGCTGTATAATCTATGACCCTGCTGTTTAATGAAACATGAGTCTATATGGCCACACAGCCCAAGATTAGACAACAGCCTAAACCATTGTTTAGCCTAGACTTTGCAACATAAGTACCACTCTTTAGCCCTGAGTTAAATAACTGTCTTACTTGAACCTATCACCATGTACCCCCAACCTGCTACCTTATTTGCCTTACACTAATTGACCAGCCAGTCCAACCACACAGACCTAGCACACCTCCTACATCATACAATGCACTTATTTACTCACAATAGTATTATTGCACACCATGTCGTCCTCTACAGGAACCACAACAGACACCCCCAATAATCTCCTATCGACTACACTAGCTAGCCATCGGCATAATCCACAACAGCTGACTACCCAATGCATTGTAGCTGTTAGGCAGAATCCTGTGCAGTTCCCTTAGGGAGCACTGCAAAAAGATGAGGACTACAGGTGTTGGCAGTAAACCCACTTGGTAGCAGTCTGTACCACACAGATTTACCTGGTAGCTGCGGCTGAGCAGTCAGACTTCCCTCAAGAAGAGTTAGGCAGTATATAGCGTATACACATTAGGTACCAAAATACAGTAGCACAAGCAAACACTGACCAGAGCTTTGGTATAAAAGTATATAATTATTTATTTAATAACACACTTGTAAAAATACACTAGCACTAATATGGCAAGCAAGTTCAAAACTGTCACTATTAGTATATACACATCCCTAGTTACTTATTAGACAAGTCTTGGGTTGAAAACACCACTATTTACAAACAGAGGTGAGCGCTTAACCTAAGATGGCACTCCAATAAGTTAGTCAAAAAGGGAGGGAAAAGGCAGAATTAGAAAAGCACACAATACCAACACTTTAAAAGAACCACGGCAAGTCAGGGAAGGCAGAGTCTACTCTAGGGCAAAAAGTTCATAGGCCAGGCCCACTCTTGGAGAGAGCCAGGCTGAATGTGCCCAAGATCACACAGTTGAAGTACACTTTAAAAGTATTGCAGATAGTTCAAAAAGGAGTTGGATCAGTTCAGAAAAGTTAGGTTAGCCAGCCTAGGGTCAACCCAGTTGGAAAGGCAAGGATTTAAGGGACACCTTACACAGACCGTTGCAAGGGCGGCCAGGCGGACACAGTACCTTAAATGGAGGACGTTCCAGTGGGGGCAGTTGTTCCTGGCAGCGGGTGCAAGACATGGCTTTGTCCAGAGGAAGAGATGATCTCGACGAGGAGGAAAGCTGAGGGTCGTTGCACTGCCAGGGAAGAAACCAGCCACGGAGTTCTCTGTTTAAAAGGTACTACCCTTTTATTCGCGTAGTGGTGAAGCGTGGCTAACGGGCCGCCAGGGTGCTTGGCACGGGCGATTCGACCACGAGATGATCCAGGAAGGCGAAAAGAGGGCGAACTGGTTAACCCCACTAGCTCAAGGGAAGAAGACTCTCCTGGAAGAAGATCTTCTCTGTCGTCGGGAAGTGGTGAGTCGGTTCAGCAGGGCTCCACCGGTGGTGTCGTTGTTGCAGGTCGGCTCAGCTTCTCCCTCTTCGGATTCTTTAGGTCCTGTGGCAACTTCTGAAGTTCCAGTCCCAAAGGCCCTGCTTTTATGCAGAAAACCCCCCATTCATCAGCCTAGCTGTCAATCACACATGCTAAGTGGTGAACCGGGCGGCTCACCACTGGGCCAATTAGAGTGGAGTGCGACTTGGGTTGTCGAGGCAACGCAGTCCAGGGTGCCTAAACCCCCCTCCGCCCCTCCTAAGAAACCCAGACAGAGTGGCACCACTTGGAGGGCTTCTGTGGAGAAGCCCACCAAAAAAGTGGAACAATGACCTCTGCCTTAATGCTAGTAAGACTGAGATCCTACTCATCGGCACACCCACTCCCTCCTTCCCTGCAGCTCTCTGGCCGGCCTCTCTTGGCCCTCTTCCTGCTCGTACCTGCAAGGCAAAAAACCTCGGGGTCATCTTCGACTCCACACTCTCCTTCTCTCCTCATATATCTGACGTCTCTAAGAAGTCACATTACCAGCGGCACCTCCTCAGAGGTATTCTTCCCTTCCTCTCCTTCCCCCAGAAGCTCACTGTCTCCCGAGCCCTGGTTCTCTCGAAGCTGGACTACTGTAACAGCCTCTATCTTAATCTGCCTGCCTCCACTCTCCGCCCTCTGCAACTCATCCAGAACAGAACTGCGAGACTTGTCCTTGGCCTCAAGCCCAGGGACCGTATCTCTCCAGGACTGAAATCTCTACACTGGCTCCCAGTGGCTGAGAGGATTAAGTTCAAAACCCTCTGCATTGTCCACAAGGCCTTCTGGGGCCTGGGGCCTAAATACCTTCAACTCTCTCTTCCTAAATATCTTCCTTCCCGAGCCCTACGCTCATCCGTCTCCAACTCCCTCAGGGTCAGCCTCTTCTCGAAGCAACGAGCTGGGGGTAGATCTCTCTCCGCGGCAGGGGCCTCCCTCTGGAACAGCCTTCCTGCCTCCCTGAAACTTGAGGAGAACCATCTCCGGTTCCGGAAGCACCTCAAAACCTTCCTCTTCACTTCTGCTTCCTCTCTCCCTCTCCCCTGCTAAATTCTTCACCAAAACTATTACTGTATATATGGTCATAGGCGATATTTTTGGTGTGGATAATATTGGGAGGGGGGGTGTCCCCCGCTCCTTTTAAAAACATATGGGGGTTGCGGGGGTGTCCCCCGCAGGTTCCATGGGGTAATATCGCTGCAAAAATATGGCGACATTTTTGTATGGCGATATTTTTGCGGGGATATTATCACATGGAACCCACCCGCCGTACTAAAGTGGCATCCGAACCTACTCCCAAACCTATCTCTCACAAACTATAAAAGTCATAATAACCTTCAAATAAATAGAGACAAAACTACTAGCCATACAGTGCCAACAAGTATCACCTTACTCCCTCCAACCAAATCTATACCAAAACTCAAACATGCCCTAATTAATGCCAGATCTCTAGTCGCCCATGCTATAGAAATATCTGAAATTATCTCCACTGAAGGCTATGGGCCTCATTCCGAGGCTGGAGGTAAGGGTTAACGGTCACCGTTAATGGCAACGGTGACCGTTAACACTTACCACCATATTCCGAGTTCCCTTTTGCGGGTTGGCATTTAACGCCTGCTTTTAGCAGGCGTTAAAAATCCAACCCGCAAAGGGACCTTGGAGTAAATTACGGCACCGTAATTTACGGTGCCGTAATTTACTCCTTCCCCATTCCCATTGAGCCCTATGGGGGCAGGAATGGGGATGGGGAACCGGTATGGTGAATGGGGACTTACCGGTCCCTCCAACCTTGGAATGGACTGGTAATTACTCCATTCACCATGCCGGATATCCATGGAGTAAATAGCTCCATGGTTGCTTACCATGGTGCTCTTTACTCCCTGGATAGCTCCAGCCTCGGAATGAGGCCCTATGACTTTATAGCCATTACTGAAACATGGCTCCATGAAGCATTGGGCCCCGCACTGTCCTTAGCAGTTCCAAACAACTACACTATACTCAGAATGGATAGACACAAAGCCCGAGGTGGCGGCTTAGCCATTATTCTCAAAACTAAGCTTGGCTTGAGACTTGCTCCCTCACCTGCCACTGACTCTTGCGAAATAATGTCTACCAAAATACCTACGGCCAACTCTCAAGCACTCAACATCCACTTGATACACAGACCTCCTGGTCCTATCCAGACATTCATAGAAGACCCATCTATCATCCTCTCAGAAAATTAAAAAGACACTACCCAAACATTACTACTTGGCGACCTTGATATAGGCTATAATGTCATCAACGATCCACAAGCAACACCAGTATCTAACATCCTGACAGAACTGGGCTTCTCCCAAAGAGTGAATGAGCCCACTCACATCCAAGGGAGAATCCTAGACTGGGTTGCTGACCACAACTGCAACATCTCTACCCTAGCTATCTCACCTCAAATTTAGACAGATCATCATCCAATATCATTCTCACTAGATACAAAAATCTAACCCCAACGACTCTGTGCACCACCTACACTTACCAGAAATAAAAAAAAAATATGACATTAGACAAACTACTCCCTGGTATCCTGCCCCCTTTAAATGCTATACCAGACAACTCGGATCTTAATATTCTAGTCGAAGAATTCAACAAAATCATGAACATAACTCTTGATAATATTGCCCCGCTAAATCTTAGAAATAGTAAACCACACAGCCATCTAAACAATTGGTTCAGCCCCCTCCTAAAAAACCTCAGACTAGAAAAAAGAAAATGCAAAAACACTTGGAAACTTCAACCCAGGCCGGAAAACAAATTGAATCTAATCAATATTTCATCCCAATATAAAAAAAGGGATCCTCTCAGCAAAGCAAGAGACCTACAATAACAGAATTACACAAGCCAACTCAAGCATGAAAGAGTTATTCTCTCTACTTAGAGAGATAGAAAATCTCATAACCCCTCAAGACAACTGTACTAAAGATAAAAAATGGTGCTCTGAAATCCAGTATGCATTATCCAACAAAGTCCTCAACCACCAAAAGAAAACAGAACTAAAGAGAGATACTAGCCACTTCCACATTGCCCAATATAATAACATCTCCCAAAACTAAACCTTCCACCCAATTCCACTTCTCCAAAGTCTCTATAATGGAGGTGGAGAAAGCAATACTTGGACTCAAACCTTCAAACTGTAAAGGATATCTCTGCCCAGCACAACTGATCAAAGACGCTGCACGAGACCTAGCACCATTTATCACTAAGCTGATTAATTCCTCCTTTACCACCGGTACCATCCCGAGCAACCTCAAGGAATCTTGGGTGCTCCCGCTCCTCAAAAGCAAACCTTAGACCCGGCTATACCTACCAATTATAAACCAATCACTACTGTGCCGTTCCTCCTGAAGATTCTAGACAAGGTGGTATACACCTAAATCCAGAACTTCCTTGAACTGAACCAGTTGCTAGGCTCTCGTCAATCTGGTTTCCAACCACTGCACGGCACAGAAACCGCACTTATCGATCTAAAAGCCCAAATTGATAAACTACGAGACATTGGAAAAGCAGCACTACTCCTACTATTAGACCTATCTGCCACATTCGACCTAGTGGATCACAAGGTACTCTGCAACCACCTAGACACAGCAGCACACTTCTCTACTGAGGCAATAGTGTGGATCCAATCATTCCTTAGTGACCATACCATGAGGGTCTTCTCACCTACAGAAGCGGCTGACCCCATCCCGATCACTTGCGGCGTGCCACAGGCGCCTCCAAGTACCCCGATTCAAACACACCACTATAGGCGGAACTAGCTTCCCAGTCAAAGCTGCGCAATTGTGGAACAATTTACCCGTCACATTGAGAACAGAACAATCCTTTACCAAATTCAGGCAAAATGTGATTAGCTGGCTGATGGTAACAAATGTTAAATGAATGAATGAACCTGCTCCTGTCTGCTTACCCGACATGCCTGCCACAACTGTTATCCCCTGACTGCTATTTTTCCAATTATCACTTGTTAACCTTTCACATGTATGACACTCTGTAACCTGTAACTTTGCACCAAGCTGTACGTTTTCTTACCTCCTGCGCCCTTATACCCTAGGGTCTGGTGCGCATAATAAATACTAAACAAACAAACATAGTCTGCCATTAAGTTGCGATAATACCCAGTGAGGCCCAAAACGGCTCTCACCTGGGTTTGAGTAGTGGGAGTCGCCCAGTCATGTACATATTGTACCGTACTTGGGAGGGGTTGGATTTGACGCCCTCTTACCTCATGACCAAGATATGACTTTTCTCCTGAGCTATCTAGCACTTGGTGGCCTTGGTAGTGAGGTTAGCCCTTTTCAAGGCCTGCAACACCTTATCCAGATGTGTCAAATGCTCTTCCCAGGTGGAACTGTAGACGGCAATGTCGTCTAAGTAGGCCACACAAAAGGCCTCAAGCCCACTGAGCACATGATTGACCAATCTCTGGAAGGTGGCAGGTGCATTTTTCAACCCAAAAGGCATGGCTCTAAACTGGTAGAGGCCCTCAGGTGTTGAGAATGTAGTCTTTTCCTTGGCATGGTCCGTCAGAGCTATTTGTCAATAGCTGCAATAGCCTGAGGTAAGGTCAAAGGTGCTCACAAATTTGGCAGCACCTATGGTGTCCACAAGCTCCTCAGCCCTGGCCAATGGGTGTGCGTCAGTTTTGGTGATGGCATTGACCCCTCTGTAGTCCACACAACCTCCAATCCTTGGTACCGCCCTGTGAACTTGCCTTGGGACGAAGAACCACTGGACTGGACCAGGGACTGGTTGAGGGTTCAATAACTCCCAGATCCAATATATTGGCGACCTCAGCCTGGATGTGGTTTTTAACTGTATCTGACATATGGTAGCACCTGCTTTTGACATGCACACTGTCACCAGTGTCAATTTCCTGCCTACACCATGGTGTAAGTGAAAACAGAGAGACATACTGCTCGAGCAAAGCAATGCCCCGGTCAAACTCAATATTTTAGAAAGCATTTTAAGGGTCAGAGACAATGTGGAAGGAGCTGTTTGCTACTAATAGAAACGCCTTGAGGATTGCAATCGTCATATTCTTCAACTCCCTGAATCTTACACATTGACAAAGTCATTTTTATTGTTCTCATGAGTTGACCTTTAACAGGGCTTGCTGTATACCTCTCGTCCTTTCCTGCGCATGCGCCATTGATAAGTGTCTCGGGGCTCTGAGTGCTTATCGCTTCTGTGTAAGCCATGAATACTGTGCAACCTTTTACTGCGCATGCTCTGCTGATTCGTATTCCTGTCTTTGCAGGTGCTATCCCGGCGCATGCCTCGCGTCCTCTCCCGCGCATGCTGAAGTGATTAATCCCTCGCTGTCTGCATAGTACGCGATCACTGAGCATGCACAGTCCATGCCACGAAATACGCATGCGCGTTCTCACCATACTTTCCCTGCTCGGACTTCTGTGATGAGTGTCTCAGCGCTCAGCATGTTATCACCTCTGCGAAAGACACGAATACTGAGCATGTGCAATGTGTTCCATGGTGCATGCGTGCCTTACTGTGCATGCTCTGCTGGGCAATGTCTCATGTCTGTTCTTTGGGTTTGCACCCCGTCGCCCCAGCAATCGGCAGTCATTCCACGAGTTACCGGAGCTCACATTGTCTTGAGGTGCCGCCTCTTACATACATTATGGAATTGCACCTGCAGCCTGGGTAGGGGCACATTATCTTCCATAGGGTTCTACAGCGCCTTTAAGCACCATGGTTGCATCACAGCGCTATACATCATGCAGGTACAATTAATAACGGGTAATTCTCCAGCAATGCTCCGATCGCTCACATTATCTTTGGGTTCCCTCCCGCTCCCCGATGCAAACATCAGATCCCACTCACTGGGTGTTAGAAAGGCCTTCTCCAGAGGGTGGGGGTGTAATGGGCCTCCACACAAGGGCTGTGCAGTGGGCATCTACACAAGGGCTGTGCAGTGGGGATATGCAGGGGGTGGGGGTGTAGTGGCCATCTGTACGGGTTGGGGGTGCAGTGGGCATCTGCATGGGGTGGGGGGGTAATGGGCACGTACACAAGAGTCGCGCAGTGGGCATCGGCACAGGGTGGGGGTGTAATGAGCATCTACAAAAGGGCCGCGCAGTGGGCCTCTGCACGGGGTGGGGGTGTAGTGGCCATCTGCACGGGGTGGGGGTGTAGTGGCCATCTGCACGGGGTGGGGGTGTAATGGGCATCTACAAAAGGGCTGTGTAGTGGGCATCTGCACGGTGTGGGGGTGTATTGGGCACCAGTGCCGGGCACTGGAACCGAAAGTGGCCCTGGAAATGTGTTTCCAAGTGGCCCCATGTTAACATATATTGGATGTTTTGTAACTTGACTTCATCCCACTCAAAAGTGGCCCATGGTACAGAGACCCACTGGGTGTCATGATGCCTGCCCCCGGAGCACCAGGCCAGGCCCAGCACCCCCGGAAGCAGGCATCATGCCCTCGGGTAAAAGCCCAGCGGCCCCTTATAGGGACTCTTTGGACTCAGTCCTGGCGCCTTTGGCACCAGGCTCATGTTGGACATCAGTCCTGGTGCCATAGGCGCCAGGCTCATAAAGGGAGGTGTTTGGTGCACTTACCTGATGCAGACCTTGCTGCACGCTTCAGGCCTCCCTGAGACCTGAAAGGGACTATTTTTTCATAGGGACTATTTTTTCACTCGGGCGTGGCCAGGGAAGAATACATACCTAGTTGGGGAAGGATACATACCTGGGACTTCTTTGGAGGCTATTTAAGCCACGCCCAGACAGCAGCTCATGCTTCGCGTTGTTCTGCATTCCAGCAGCTGAACGCTCACCGTGTCTGTTCCTGCTCCTGGACTCCAGCCACGCCCGCCTCGAACCTGGAACTCCTGTTAGGAAAGAAGAGAAGAGAAAGGTGAAAACCACTAACTATTTCAAACTTCTTACCTGCATCCGGAATCTTCACTCCAGCATCCCTGAAGAAGGACTTCCATTTAAAAGCATTGCGTTGCTCGCTGCAGCACGCTCTTCACTCACCTGTCCTCGAGACATCTCCCGGCTCCATTGCGGCTGTCGGCACATGTCGCCACATATCTGCGCCTAGGGGAGAGAAGAAGAGACAAAAGGTGAGCAAAGGGAACACCGGAGGAAAGCCTAATTTACAGCCATAATACTTACCAGCTTTTCTTGGTGTCATCCCATATTTCGGGTCGGCGCCGCTCCATTGGCAGGTACCGCACCCCGGCCCCAATGGGGAAAGGACAAAAGACATTATTGGGAAATGATAAAGACATTTAGAGGAATCGCCCTCACTAACTCACCTGAGTTTACCATCGACAATTAACCCCTTCAACGCATCATCTTCATTCTGCATCTGAAATAAAGGACAGATCACAAATTAGGAAGACAACATAAAAGGGGGCTCACTCTTGAACTTTTGAATCTTCATACTTACGGCGTTTCGCTCAGAAAAGTGAAGAGGATTTTGCCAGCGCCATTCTGAAAACCAGTGAAGTAACTGGACTAAAGTGCGCCCCTGCACCAGACGCAGGATGGAGAGTTCATCCTTCCAAACCATAAGGTGAGCTTAAACCGGGGGTTTGGAGGAGGAAGTTAGAGGAGAACAAAGGGGAACAAGGGGGAAATCAAGCACACTATTCTGCAGACGGTTAATTCCCTTTCTCATCTGCAGAAGGATATTCCTACGGGCCAGTCAAGCAAGATTTGGGGAACCAGTTCAATTGGTGTTCCGGGCTCTGCGCATCACGCTTGAAGAGGCCACAGCAATCCAGACTAGACTTGCGCCTCCGTGGGAACCAGGTGAGCGTTACACTGGGAAATCGCAGGAGTTCCCCCGTAGACCACTCCACCAGTGGTGCTGTGAGATGGACATTCACACGGGGATATCCTGTGGGCATCTGTACAGGGGTTTGTGCTGTGTGCATGTGTACAGGGGTCTGTGCTGTGGGCGTCTGCAAGGGGGGGGATATGCAGTGGGCACCAGTACAGTGGACGGTGCAGTGGGGGACTGTGCAGGGGGCTGCGTTGTGGGCATCTGTACGGGGGCTGTGCAGTGTGCATCTGTACGGGGGCTGTGCAGTGAATGTCTGCAAAAGGGGTTATGCAGTGCAGCTCTACATGGGGCTGTGCTGTGGGTGTCTGCAAGGAGGCAATATGCAGTGGGCATCTGTACCAGTGCTGTGCAGTGGGCGCCTTTGCAGAGGACTGTGCTGTGGGCATCTGCAAGAGGGATACGCAGTGGACAGCTCTACATGGGGCATTCCAGTGGGCATCCGTACGGGTGCTGTGCCGTGGGCATCTGTATGGGGGCTCTGCAGTGTGCATCTATGGGTGCTATGCAGGGGGTGTCTGTAAAGGGGGCTGAGATGGGCATTTGCAGCACCCACCTGGGAGGTCTTCGGGAGGGCTGAATGGGGCCTGGGCCCAGCCAGGCTACGGCTCCGGCCTCTCCTGCTCCCGATCCTTTTTCTATGATGACTTTTTTGCACTTGTTGCTCTTCATCATCCGCACCTGCCCTGGGAATACAACCTCAATGGCTCACTTTAGGCAGCTACCAGGGTCTGACTGCGGCATAACATTTTCTCAGGCACCAATAAAAACGTGGCCCATAGTTGCAAATGGCTTGCACAATTTGCATTACGTTTTGATAAAATGTAATCCAAATTGTGCGATTTTTAAGGATATTTATTCAGCAACAATGGTCAAAACTACTAGTTGCATAGTGAAGTAACTCAGCAAAGTCCTGGGAGGATAGCTCAGCAGCAACGTGTTCGCCTTGGAAGCAAGATGACACAAAGCAACACAGGTTTGATACCGGGGTCCGCGCTTTGAAACCTCTGGGTATTTAAGGGTGTTATAAATACGCAACCAAGACAAAAAAATAAACAATTACGCAACTAACAAACAATACCTGTAACAGCACCTCGATGCCCGCGGGCTGTGTGACCGCTTAAAAAAATAAATAAATAAAGTGGCGTACTTCAACCAAAAAAAACGGCCCCACACTAGCATTTAGCGTTTTTGCGAAGTTCTTAAATCACGATGTAATAAAACCTGTTTCATTTGTATAGCAGTGATTTATTGACATTGGGTAGTAGTTACTTAACCGTCGAGTGTAGTATGGGAGGGGCGCTCATGTCGCGCGTTGTAGTGTTTCAGCCTGGGCACCACATCGACTAGAAGCTGCGCCTGGGTGGAGGGGCTCATTTTTGTCTCCCCGGGACCTCAAATGCTATGTTTTTAAATATGAAATATTTCTTTTAGGGGAATATTTTGCTGTAGGCGAGTGACTGGAGACTAGTCACTCCTCTTTTGGTCAGAAAGTGATCATCTTTTTTGCTCGTTCTTCATAAGCTTCCAGTTAATCCTGTCTTTGGTATGTGATGGAGGGTGCATTACTGGGCGGGGAGAGTGGACAGGCAGCTCCTCTTTGGATGTTTCCATTATATGGCGTTATTGTCTTGTGTTTGTAGTATTTAATAACATAATATCTTCCATTTCTAGATCTAAACACATTATTGTGTCATCCTACTCTGCAAAACGTCAGCAGCACAGGCACCAAAATGTAAATAACTGCTGTAGTTTGTTTCTCTGCACAGGTTGTTATGCTTCTGAGATAATCTGTCTCCCGCCCTGCGTTCCTGGACCCTTCATGTCTCCTTCTCTCCTGTCTTGTCTCCATTCCTCCTTCCTGCCTCTTCCTGGAAGTGAAGTCCAGATCCAGGTTTAGGGTCCAGGTCTGTAGCCCAGTGGACTAGTGCATTCTCTAGAAGGATTCATGCATGTGACCTCATAGTCACTGGTTTAAATCCCTGCAGGTCCACCCAGCACTACATCCACACAAGATTAACTGAATGAGTACCACTAAGTTGTGTAACATTGTTAGGTGTTAGGACCCCTTATTGGCTAGAGTCCCATGTGCTTTCCTGATGATGACCCACTTTGAAGCACTCTCCCTCACGTTGCCCTGGGGGGGGAAGCTCCAAGATGTGGCTCCATCAACTGGGCCTTAGCCTTCATCAAGTCCTCACGGTTCACACCCTGAAGATACTGTTGCTAATGGCAGCATGATTCAGTCATAACACGTATGGAGCTCTGCATGACGTGCTATGTGAGGGATCTAAAATCCTGATCTTGCCCCATCCTGGCAGGAGAGGTGCGGGATTGACCATATCCATTAATGCCTCAATCACTGATGTGACAAAGCCGAACGGCCAGTGGAGAATGTGTGCTGACCTGAGGGAGCTGAATAAAAGGATCCACATATCCCGATGGCCTCTCCCGTACATTGACCAGGGGCTGGCCCAGATCCAGGGGTCAAAGCTATACACTGCCATTGACCTAACCAATGGGTACTGGGCCGTGCCTGTCAGTAGGGAGGACCAATACAAGCTGGCCTTTACCTTCGGGGGGGCAGCAGTACACGTGGACCCTGACTCCCTTCGGATACATCAACTCCGGCAACAAATTCAACATCTTCCTACATAAGGCCATGCCCGACTTGGGTGAAAGGGGTAACCTGGCCTATGTGGATGGTGTCCTGATAAAAAAGCTCAACTGTGGAGGAACACATAGCGGAAATCCGTTATGTTCTGACACAGTTGAGTGTTGCCAGAGCAAAAATGTCCTTCCAAAAGGCACAGTGGTGCAGGACCCGTGTCAGCCTCTTTGGGAATGAGATAACTCCTGAGGGTCTCTGTCCCCATTAAAAGAAAGGGGAAGCACTCCTAAAACTGAAAGACCCCACAACTCTGCGTGAGCTAAGATGCCTCCTTGGACTGACTAATTACAGTAGGAAGTTCATTGAGGATTACGCAGAGGTCACAAGACCCCTGATCCGCCTGTTGAAGGCAGGGGTCAAGGGGAGTGGGGTCCAGAACAAGCCGAGGCAGTAAAGCAACTCAAAAGAAGTCTCTCACAAGCGCCTTGTCTAGCTTACCCTCAAAAACAAGGAGTTAATCTTGGAGACACGGTTCTCGAATACATGCTTGACAGCAGTATTGTATCAGAAGCTTGACAAGGTCAATAAAGTTATACCCTATGAAAGTAAGACTTTATCCTCTGGGAAGGAACCATTCAACGATTGTGAGGAGGCACTCCTGGCAACGGTGTGGGCATTGAAGAATTACCGCCCGTTTCTCCAGGGGGAACACATCATAGTGGAGACTCCACAACACCCTCTGCAATATCTTCAAAGTGACAGAATCTGGGCCGGAAATGCGAGTAATTCCTGAATTACTTCCTGGATTCTGTCAATGCAAGGCTTTCCTGTGCAGGTCAGATATGGCCAAAACAAGAAGAGCCCCCTCGCGCAAGGTCTGGCTGACTTGCATGATTGTGCCAGAGAAAACTGTCTTGAGGACTAAAGTCTTAAAACCCAGGACAACATGGAGGCCAGTTGGTTCAATTTGATGAAAAACCGAATGAAATAAGGCCGAAAAAGAGCATCCTGAAGACCTCTAGCCAAATAGGGCAGTGGGTGGGGATATTCTGCCAAACCTGGGAGCAGGGAGGAGTCAGAATACTACTCTCCTGGGCACCACAGGAGTGGAGAAACTAGGCCCCACCATTCTGCGAGCCACTCTGAAGCTCACAGAATAAGGGACTGCCTAGATAATCAGGAGGGGACCTCAAGTAGCAACGCCTCTGAGTCTGAGGGCGAGTGGAATTGGGTGACTAAGCCAAAGAAGGCAAATAAACTCAAGAGAGTAATGAGAAAAGAGCCCATTAGGCAGATTAAAGCCATTAGGAGTTGAATAATCCGATACTAAAAAAACGCAACATATTCTGTTTGGGAACACTTGGAACTCTGTGAGCAGATGATGGATGCTTTTCACCTCAAAGATGACCAGAACTGCATAGAGTATGTTAAATGGACCTTCTCTCCTGAGTACTCCAGCTTCTTTGCTGCACTGGACGATCAGAACCAGTCAAGATGGTCCATCTACAGGGTGGCCATTTTGAAACACTTTTCCCCCCACAGAAGACCCCAAGAGGCTTGCAAAGCGGCCTACAATCTGGAGTGCGGGGAAGATCAAGCCCCATGAGAATTTGTGCATGAGCTAAAACGCGCCTTTGCACAAACCACAAGGGGGGTGCGCACGGATAGCAGGGAGTTCATAACTGCCTTCTTTCATGCGCTCCCAAAGTATATTATGACCCAGCTGGTGAGGGACTTCCACGATAAAAGATCTCTAGACTGGGTCATAGAGCAGGCGACCTGCATTTATGAAGTCCAAAAACCTGCTGAAAATAAAAATCTGCCCAAAAACCCCAAACCAGCCAACACCCCTGCTGCTGCTAAGGTGGCGGAGGTGAAGGTTGCCCCATTCTAGACCTAGAGATGGGGGAGCCTAAAAATGTACACAAAATCAGAGACACAGAAGGCCTTCAGGCCAATCACAAACAGGTGGCAGTCAGGGAGGTAATCCCACCAATGGGACCCCTGACTCCCCGGATTATATGAGTCCCAGGTACAAGGGCAATCCACCAATTTTGGGGTATGTATGGACTCCCCCAGCTCAAGGGGGGATCCAATCAGGTAAGTACTGCCCCGGGAAACTGCCCTCCTAACTTCCCCCAGGAGGGCAGTAATCCCCAAATGCTGGGTTAAGTTTCTTCCCACGGTACTCGCAAAACCCCACCCTGCAGCACAACCCTCCTTTCGTTTCCCGATTTCAGGAAACCAGACAACCCAATCCGGGAGAGGGGAGGCCAATGGTGGAGGGTTACCAAAATTCACAATATCCAGGGTACTACGGGAGAAGGGATAGTTACCCTTCCCGTTAGCTACATAGATTTGATCAGAGACCCCCGTACCAGCCAGAACGGTGTCCGCTAGGTCCAGAACCTTATGGAGCAAAAGTCAGTACTGGGAAGCTTGTAATGAAAGGATGCTTATGGACAGTGTAGCTATTGTTCCTATTTAGGACAAGAGTGACAAGGGCAATTCCAGATTAAGCAGAGAAAAAACAAATGCACTATGTAGAGACAATTTCAAAGCTTGTAGAGAGGCAATCGGTTGACAAACTACACACATACTGACTGTAAGGTGTTGCGTGAGTAAGCCACAGGTTGAATATTGCCTGTCTTAAATGACAAAAATGAGGTTATGGCAGATAAGCAGATAAAGTCACAGGTCCTGGGTGGATGGGCTCCTTTTAATCTCCCTGGGACCTCAAATGCTAAGTTTTTAAATGTGAGTAATGTCTTAAGGAATCATTGGGGAATCATTTGCTGTGGGTGAGAGACCAGCGACTATTCACTCCTCTTTTAGTGAGAAAGTGATCATCTGTTTTGACCAAGTGTTATTTACGTTGTCTCTGCTTGTTCTTCATAAACCTCCAGTTAATCCTGACCTCTGTGTATGTGATGGACGGTGCATTCCTGGGTGAGGAGAGAACGGAAGCTCCTCTTTGGATGTTTCTATTATATATCGTTATAGGATGTCTTGTGTTTGTAGTATTTAATAACGTAATAATGTCTTCCATTTCTAGATCTTAACACAATATTGCATCATCCTACTCTGCAAAACGTAAGAAGCACAGGCACCAAAAGGTAAATAACTGCTGTAGTTTTTGTCTGCACATGTTGTTCTATGCTTCTGAGATATCTGGACTCCCACCCTGCATTCCTGTAACCTTCATGTCTCCTTCGTTCCTGTCTTGTCTCCATTCCTGCCTCTTCCCAAAACTGGTGTCCAGATCCAGGTTTAGCATCCAGGTCTGTGGCTCAGTGGACTAGTGCATTCTCTGGTAGGATCCTTGGTTGTGTGATCTCATAATCACTAGTTTGAATCCTGCAGGTCCATCCAGCCCTTCATCCATCCAAGATGGACAGAATGAGCCACTGAGTTTTGTAACAATGAAAATCTGATTTTCAAGGAGGAAATGGCCTAACCATCAATGCCGCAAACACTAGGAGCATGGTCTTTAGTGTTGGGGGGGAAAAGAAGAAACCGAAGCCCCTAAGGTTAGAGGGTTGCATAGATTGCGTCGACCACTATGATTTATCTAGGCTTGAAGGTGGCGTTGTCCTGCTGTTGGGGATCTGCACATGGCCACGGCAAGGGCTTCATTGGCTAAATACAGTGGGGCCCTCTAGAGGTTTTCGAGCAACTTTGGCAATGTTGCTATCCTACAAAGCCCAAGCAAGGCAGGCACGATCTACGGAGCGGAGCAGTGGGGGAATACAAACTGCTCACTACTAGCTACAATTGAAAATAAATATCTCACAAACATGCTGGGTTTCCATTTGGCTACCCCGAATATACCGATTTGGTTGGAAACGGGGTTCCAAAGTCCACATTACGACAGCGGCCAATTTATTGCTGAGTTTGCTTGTGGTCAAATAAGTATAGGGAGGCCGTGAAAGATGTTTTGACGCAGGCTGGGGTTGCGGCTCTGGCGTGGTTCGTACATATTAAGGTAGAAATGAGAGTACTGGGCTTGAGTGAGCTTTGGTGCATTCCCTCAGCTATGACTGGTGCAGTCCAGAGAGGTGAAATCAGCGATGTGGAGGAATTTTGAATGCAACTTTGTTTCTAAAGCCGAAGGTTCAACTGCCTGCTGCGCTACTGTGATATGAAGCAGAATATGGGTTATGCGGGCCTTGCTGCGCTACTGTGATATGGATCAGAATATGGGTTATGCGGGCCTTGCTGCGCTACTGTAATATGGAGCAGAATATTGGTTATGCAGGCCTTGCTGCGCTACTGTAATATGGAGCAGAATATGGGTTATGCAGGCCTTGCTGCGCTACTGTAATATGAAGCAGAATATGGGTTATGAGGGCCTTGCTGCGCTACTGTAATATGAAGCAGAATATGGGTTATGCGGGCCTTGCTGCACTACTGTAATATGAAACAGAATATGGGTTATGTGGGCCTTGCTGCGCTACTGTAATATGAAGCAGAATATGGGTTATGCAGGCCTTGCTGCGCTACTGTTATATGAAGCAGAATATGGGTTATGCAGGCCTGCTGCGCTACTGTAATATGAAGCAGAATATGGGTTATGAAGTGTATCTGGGTTTTGTAAACACCAACTATGAAAGATCACTGTATGCAAAATTTCTAATAGGGCCTCAACCAATCACTAGCCTCTAATAAGTGGGACCATTCTGTTTTTTTGACTTGCCCCCCTGTGTTTTTGCATTTGTGATTTCTGCTCCAATTCTAGCCCCGTGCCAGTAGTTTTCTCAACATGTTAATATCTTGTGTGGGCATTGAGACTGAGAAGGAAAAGACCATGTTGATAATATCTGGGGACAATTTACTGTACTAATGATCACCATTGCCAGAGGTGTTTTCCTCTTTGTGTTGTTTTTGATCTGCACTATTGGAGGTTCCATGCCTTGGTATGAGTGGGTATGCATACATCTAAAGAGTACTTCTTGAATTTTTGACATGATTCACTAAATATTATAGTCACTATATGTCAGCCATCAAACACTCCACTGACATCTGCCTCCTTCTTGAAGACATTGACCTCGACATTCTCGCACTTACCGAAACATGGTTCAATGCCAGCTTAGTCACTGCGTTTGACTCTCTTCTCCCTGATGGCTACGAGATCCTTTCCAAGCCATGACATACCTGTGCTGGCAGTGGGGTTGCCCCTTATCCCTGAGTGGGTTCCTTCCTCCCTCCTACCCACTCAGCTCTACTCTCCCTTTGAGAGCTTGGTTTGCAAGTTGGTCATCTCTCCCTCCTCCTCTCTGACCATTGCCATGGTCTACGGGCCCCCTGGTGCTACCACCCTGTCCCTCTCTGAATGGGCTGATTTCTGCTCCTCTCTACTCTGAACCTCCTTTAAACTCCATTCTTGGGCGACTTCAGCATCCCCTTGTACTCTGCTGTCACAGTATCCACTCTCTTCCTTGACCTCTTCACCTCGCTCTCCCTCTTTATTTTCCCTTCGGGTCCAAACCACACAGCAGGACACTCTTGACACCCTCATCCACTCTGATCTTTCCTTCTCTCCCGTGCCACTGATCACACCTCTTTCCTTGTCAGACCACTCTCCTCCCTTCTTCCTCGGCCCTTTAACCGCACCTCCTCCAGCCCCGCCAATATCATTCACAAACATCTGTCTGATGAAACAAGTGTCAGGTGCTGTCTTCACATCCAACTTCATCCCCCTCTGCCCCCACCCAGACTCCACCTCTGACTCTGCTCTCAGCATCCTCCATCTGGCCATTACTAACACTCTGGACATTCTTGCCCCAGTCTTGAGGATCTGCTTGAAACCTGCTTCCCAAGCGCAATACCTGGTATGACTCCGAACTTGCAGCCGTGAAACTCAAGTGCAGAGCTGCGGAACTGAAGTGGCGAACCTCGGGTTCACCCTCTGACAAACGTTCCTGCCGCCTGCTCCAAAAGGGCCCAGATCCAGGCATGGGTATATGGTGCATCCAACAACATGGCTGAACTCTTTAAAATCTGCAGGGAACTAGCCAAGCCTTCTGCAGTCTCCCCCTTCTCTCTTTCGTACCAAGGCCCTCTGCAATGCACTGGTCACACACTTCACCACTAAAACTCTGGACATCTTGAGCACCCTTGCTACCCTCTTCTCCAGCCTCTCTCACTCTCTCACTCTTGCTACTGGTAATTTCCCCTCCTCCCTTAAGCACTCCCTTGTGCACCCCCTCCTGAAAAAAATGTCAGCATATCCCTACCTGTCCAGCCAACTACCACCCATTTCTGTCACCCCTTCCTTGGGAAACTCCTGGAGAAGCTGGCCTTCCCCTAATTTACCTCACATATTCAACCTGTTGGCGGTCTCCACAACCATCAATCTGGATTCCGAGCAACCAGAGGCACGGAAACTGCTCTTCTTAAGACCTGTGAAGAGTTGCTCCCATCTCTGGACACACTCTCCTCTGCCTTTGACACAGTCAACCACTCCATCCTCATAAAACTGCTCCATGAAACCCTTCATATCTTGGAGCAGGCACTGGACTGGCTGACCTCCTTCCTAACTGATTGTTCGTCCAAGTTAATCTGGGCACCTTCTCTTCACCTATCATTCTCCACCTGTGGTGTCCCCCAGGGCTCCAATCTCTCCCCCCTAGCTTTTTAACATTTAACTTTCTCTGCTGGCACTCCTCATTTCCTCCTTCTCCCCCAGATTCCAGTATTACACAGATGAGACACAATTCTTTTTCCAGCTTCCTGCTGACCCTCTTGCATACTGCCTAGCTGCCACCCAGTCCTGGTGCACTTCCAACAATCTGTGCCTCAATGACAGCAAGACTGGCCATCCTTTATGGGCTCTCCCCCTTCTTCACCTGAAGCCGCAAACCTTGGAGTTATCTTTAACTCCTCTTTCCTTCCTCCCGCACATTCAGGACATTGCCAAGAAGTTCAACTTTCAACTCTTCCTTCTCAAAGGAATTCTCCCATTTCTCACTTTCCCACAAAAGCTCACTGTTACCAAAGCTCTGGTTCTCTCTAGGCTACAATACTGAAACAGCCTTCTCTTGAATCTACCCTCATCCTCTCTATGACCCCTGCAGCTAATACAGAATAGGGCAGCAAGATTTATCCTTGGCCTCAAGCCTAGGGACCGCATCGCTCCTTCCCTAAAATCTCTTCACTGGCTATGAGTTGCTGCAAAGATCAAGTCCAAATCCCTTTGTATCATCCAATACGGATGTCTGGGGCCAGGCTATCTGCATCTTGCTCTTACTAACTACTCACCCTCTAGACCTCTACATTCCTCTGGTGCCAACTATCTGCGTGTCAATCGTTTCTCTAAACAGAGGGCTGGAGGCAGATCTCTTTCCTCAGTTGGCTCCCTCTTATTTAATAGCCTCCCCCTTCTTCTTGAGCCGCATCTCCTCAAATTCCGGAAGCTCCTTAAGAATTTCCTTTTCACCTCGTCCATCCCTTCTTCCCTCCTCTGCTAATCTCAGTCGCTGTGATTGGGTGTGGAAGGCCAGGGCCCCGAACACCAATCGGCTCCGCCACTGCCTGCGCGCTGCACTTGCCTTGACACCTAACAGACTTCGCCACTGTAGGCCTGCACTTTTACACCTGCTGCTCACTCACAAGCACTTCAGCACTCACCCCCCCCCACCCCACTCTACCCCTCTCCTCTCTGCACTTGCACG
Source organism: Ambystoma mexicanum (assembly GCF_040938575.1). Classification (NCBI taxonomy): domain Eukaryota; kingdom Metazoa; phylum Chordata; class Amphibia; order Caudata; family Ambystomatidae; genus Ambystoma; species Ambystoma mexicanum. The sequence goes on along the minus strand of NW_027182465.1, from coordinate 1,294,552 downwards.
CTCTGAATGCTCACAAGGCCTAGTAGGTTTGTCTTTATCCTCCAGTGTATTGTTTTCTGTCCCATGTTCCCTCCCTGTTGGCGGTTAGAAACACAATGTACTTGTTGTACAAGCACCTAACAAATGCACAATAAATAAAAAAAAATGAAGCAATGCTGTGCAATAGGGTGTAATATTCATGAATATTGAGATTCATTGTATTTTTATTATATTCTTTTTACAATGTGTAGTGTATGTGGAGCCTTTCCCTGTTAAGGTACGTAGACCCAGTGGCCTTTAATCCCTCTAGCGCGGAGCCTTTCCCTGTTAAGGTACGTAGACCCAGTGGCCTTTAAGCCCTCTAGCGTGGAGCCTTTCCCTGTTAAGGTACGTCGACCCAGTGGCCTTTAAGCCCTCTAGCGTGGAGCCTTTCCCTGTTAAGGTACGTAGACCCAGTGGCCTTTAAGCCCTCTAGCGTGGAGCCTTTCCCTGTTAAGGTACGTAGACCCAGTGGCCTTTAATCCCTCTAGCGCGGAGCCTTTCCCTGTTAAGGTACGTAGACCCAGTGGCCTTTAAGCCCTCTAGCGTGGATCCTTTCCCTGTTAAGGTACGTCGACCCAGTGGCCTTTAAGCCCTCTAGCGTGGAGCCTTTTCCTGTTAAGGTACGTAGACACAGTGGCCTTTAAGCCCTCTAGCGCGGAGCCTTTCCCTGTTAAGTTACGTAGACCCAGTGGCCTTTAAGCCCTCTAGCGTGGAGCCTTTCCCTGTTAAGGTACGTAGACCCAGTGGCCTGTAACCCCTCTAGCGCGGAGCCTTTCCCTGTTAAGGTACGTAAACCCAGTGGCCTTTAAGCCCTCTAGCGCGGAGCCTTTCCCTGTTAAGGTACGTATACCCAGTGGCCTTTAAGCCCTCTAGCGCGGAGCCGTTCCCTGTTAAGGTACGTAGACCCAGTGCCCTTTAAGCCCTCTAGCGTGGAGCCTTTCCCTGTTAAGGTACGGAGACCCAGTGGCCTTTAACCCCTCTAGCGCGGAGCCTTTCCCTGTTAAGGTACGTAGACCCAGTGGCCTTTACCCCTCTAGCGCGGAGCCTTTCCCTGTTAAGGTACGTAGACCCAGTGGCCTTTAAGCCCTCTAGCGCGGAGCCTTTCCCTGTTAAGGTACGTAGACCCAGTGGCCTTTAAGCCCTCTAGCGCGGAGCCTTTCCCTGTTAAGGTACGTAGACCCAGTGGCCTTTAATTTGAAGAATATGTTTTGTAGTGAGTCAAGAGCCTTTAAAGCCAACAGATGAGTATATTGTTCCAGTGAAGTGTGGGAGATTAGGCGTCCTTTCCCAATCTGATCACACTAGTACAGTGGTCTCCAAAGGTTTTCATACTTACCCCCCCCTCCCTCACCCCCACTTTGAGTAAACCTATTGTTTCTGCCCCCCCCACCTACAAGTTGGTCCTCCCGTCCCCTTTGGTGGGGCCTAAAGGATGTCCAGGGGGCACATGCTCTTTACATTGTAAGCAGATGTTCTTCTGCTTATATTTTCCATTAAAAGCAGTCACCTTAATCCTTTAAAAAAAAAGCATCTGTGGCCTTGGCTAGAACTACACCAATCATGATTGGGCAAGGAAGAAGTAGGGTGACTACCTTCCATCCCTTAATCTCTGTTATGGGTGTGTGCGCGGTATAATTACTATGCAAGCTTGTCCCCCTTATTCCAATTAAGCTAAGAACCACCACTAGGGTTCCTAAATTCACTGGGATCCCTTAATTTGGTTGCAGAGGGTCCAGGTGTCGTGGATGCAGTGGTCACTTTGAGTCCCTGGATTGGGTCCCGCTAAGTGGCGGTTCCTAGGACGGATTAACAACATTCACAAATGGGAGGGGATTGTCAGACAAGGGGATGTTACACTTCTGCTTTCTCTCTACCTCACCTTTGCTGATGTCCCCGACTGCTGGGCATACTGGCTACCTGGCCACCCACTGATATTACGAGTTCAGGCTCCTGCATGATCAGTGGCTCCTGCATGATCAGTTGCCCGTGCACTGCCTCCAGGCTACCCAGCCACTTAAGGGACTGTATCTGCAACCCTACAGTCTCTTGACCACTTGCGCTCCCCCCCACCCCTTGGCACTTGTCCTGCACCCTTCCCCCTGCACTTGCACATTCTGAATGACACTAGGCCTAGTAAGATTGTTTTGTCCTCCCTTCCTTGGCTTTTCGTGCCTAGAAACACTTGTGTACAGGTGCGTTATAAATGACTTATCATATTAGAAAAGCCTGCTCTGCTAATCAATTATGTAAAACTAATTTATACTTTGCGGTTAGGAAAGAGGATTATTATCAGATGAGAATCCTGTTCCAGTCCTGAGGACAAAATAGTAAAAAGAAGCCAGTTAACAAGAGAAGTGAAAATATATAAAAGGGCATTACCCAAACCAGATGGGGGGAACACACAGAGAGTGGAAACGAGTCCCCCTAGGAGGTAGGGAAAACACCATATGAACAGGATAAAAGAGGAGTGAGTTTTAGACTGTCAATTCATAACTAGGAAAGCCTGATAAGGGGGTCAAGATACCCCAACTCGCGAAAGCCTGAAATTAGAGACTGGGAAGTGTCTACAAGGGACAACAAGAATGTGAGGAACCACTGCCAGAGAAAACATTCTAAATATAGGACCACAGAAAGCACAAAAACTAAGAAATGATCTCGGAGACGATTCAAGGAGACTATGTCAAGAAATATCTGTACCACAGAGAAAAGGTATAAATAAAGAGACTATCTGAAGAGAAGACCAGGCAAATATAAGAAACTCTCCTGGCCTATTTAAATTCATTGGATATAGTGGTAGGGTCAGATAGTTAGTTTGGAAGGAGGACACGTTTACATTGGACTTCCTAATAACTGACTAGCACATTCCTTTAGATGGGTAGAGTGTTCCCTCTAGCAACAGGGAAAGATGAGCCTTTTATTTATAATTTCATTAAAGATATTGAATAATGTCCTCACTGTTTCCGGCTCCTTCTTCCGACCCACCACACAACTCGATAGTTATGGTTATGCTGGGTACCATATTTCACTATGTAGTGCCAAGTAACCTTAAGTATAGCGCTAGCAACTCTGTAACATAACCGGTGTATTTATAAAGCTCACGTTCACCCCCGTAGGGGCATCTTGGCGCTAATAGCAGTTGTTTGTTACCCAACTTAATGGTACTCCTATCAACCTCGGAAGGAAGAAGGGCTGAGGGAACCTGCCAGGATTCCAACCTGTGACCATGAGGTCAAACAAAGGCCCCTGTAGTGGATGCATCAGTCCACTGAGCCACAGACCTGGCTGGTCTGGTTACGTCGGGGTACCATATTTCCCTATGTAGTTTAATGTAACTGTAAGTATAGCGGTAGCAAATCGGTATTTCTCGATATGGTTTATTTGTAATGCGCCTATACACAAGTGTTTTGAGGTGCAATAAGGCTGGGGCGTGGGGTGGAAACCAGGGGAGACGAAAAGTGGTCTTACTAGGCCATGTGACATTGAGATCATGCAAGTGCAGTAACCAGAAGTGCAGGAGGAGGGGTGAAGTGCTGGAACAGGGCAGTTGGGCCCGTGACGAGGACAGGGCCGGGGAAGAGAAGGGAACAAAGCTAAGTGCAATGGAGAGGGAAGGAATGGCCATCCAGTCATGTGCAGGCGGGGGGGTGTGGGGCAAGGGAGGGAGGGTGTGGTGGGTCAGGGGAGAACAAGGGCATGGGTGGACTGGACAAGGGGGCTGGTGCCCTGTAAGACTCTGAAGGAACCATGCCAGGGCAGAGGGGTAAAATTGGCAGGGGAGAGGGAAGGAAATGAGAAAAGGGAAGGTCTTGAGTCACTGTGGCAGGGGAGTAGGAGAGGGAGAGAAGAAGAAAAGGAGGATCTTGAGAAGCTTCCGGAACTTAAGGCGATCTGGCTCACAAGGCCATTCCAGCGTAAGCCACCTGTGGAGGAGAGCTCTTTCCCCTTACTCTCTGCTTGGAGAAACATCTGATCTGCGGAGAGTTGGAGATCAGTGACCAAAGGGCTCTAGCAGGTAGGTATTTTGGGAGAGAGAGTTGGATGTAGTGGGGTCAAAGGCCCCAGAAAGCCTTGTGGAACATGCAAAGGGTCTTGAATTTAATCCTTGCAGCAACTGGGAGCCAGTGGAAGTGCTTGGGTTCGCGAAAGAAAAAATGGCTTATTCTTGACCCCTCAAGGCCATCCCTTTTCTCGCATCGTCCCCCGCCTCTCAGCAATGGTGACCATGACTAGTTAATGTTGAGAGGCGTCCAAACGTGCGAAGGAGTGTTGAGGCTTCAGCAAGGAAAACTCGTGCCATATTGTGCAAGTACCTTGCACATAATAGCAATAACTGACAATAATTTGAGTGCCTTCCATTTGAATTGACCGCCTGTTGTCTTTAACTTTCCATTTGATACCAATACCTGTAAAAAGAATTGTACTACCCAAAAGCAGTTGGCTTTTCTGTACTTCTCCCTATGTGGTTGGAACACCAAGAATGTCACCCTGCCCTTTTATAGCACGCCCTCCGTCACGTCTCGTGCAACATTCATCTTTGACTATTCAATAGTTGCACAACTGAACCAAACCTTAAAGGTTTAGCACCTCATTAGCAAACTATGGATACCACTTTAATTATTGACTAGCTCTCTCCTCTAAGAAAAATAATTTCTCTTTCTTTACCTAAATTGAACAATCATTTTGGGAAAACCGGCCATCTTAATTCCCTTTTATCACTAAAGGAGGGTGACAAGATGATTGCATGTTATCTGTACACCCCTTCTTAGTTTTGGGTATTAGCTGGTGCTAGAAGGCAAATGTTTTGCCTTAGAATATTGATAAGCGGGAGATCAGATAGGAGTGAAGGACACACAGCTTGTCTGTGTTTGGCATTTTACTGACTCAATTGACTGCCTATTGCCAGGCCAATTTCTATGGCCATTCCCACTCACTACCTACCCTTCCCACCCAAAACACATCCTTCTGAAACCTATTTGAATTATCTCTGTCTAGCAGCAACATCAAACATTATGCTGTGTATATAGGGCCTGCCAGTGTTATTTCTATCTTAGAATGGCTCAATTGCAGCTGTAAAGGAACCTTTGGTGTAATAAAGATACCATCACTGAGTGTGCCTTCAGCTGCTCAATTTAGAAGCAATACGTCTCCTCACATCTGTTCCTTGCATTGAAGTTTTGTTAGAAAAAGCACTGGCAAAGCCAACACTTTTGGCTTGTGTATAGGATAGACATTTGGCACACACTGACATCATATGGCCAGGTACTCGCACCATTTTCTAGCTGTTATCATCTTATTGCCAGGTACTAGAGCCTGGTAAATCCTGAGTCCTTGTCCATACAAAAGCCAAAACGAATGGTTTTGCCAATGCTTGTTTTTGTCCTGATGAAGGTCCCCTACTAGCCATAAGTCACTAAGCTCGAAGTGGATGGAAACACAGCGTGTCGTCAGACAACCGATTAGATATAAATATCACATTAAATATAACAATCTCATTAGTGTCTTCAAATTGTGTCCATTGATTTGCAGTGAAGTCTATTTGTATTTATAAGGGTATATAGCGCTTTAATCCAAAGCGATTTACATTATTACAACAGGATTACAAAAAAGAATGAAATAGAAGCATATTTACAAACATGAAACAAACCAATGAAGCAATATGTAGAACAATTTACCTGGGTAGTAGAAAGGTGAAGGGAGGGGTGAGGAGTAAGGGAAGAGAAGAGGGAGTCAAGATGGGGAATATAGATGAAGTTTCATTGGGATAGGAGGAGGCATAAGAGGGAAAGGAGAGGGTGGGAAAGGTGGGTAGGAGGGAGAATAGGGAAGTAAGAGAAGTGAAGGTAGTGAAGGAGGTCAGGGCGGGGGATGGAGAAGAGATTTCGGGCAGGCGCGGATTTAATCGTGCCAAGAGATTGCCAACTGTTTATGCTAAACAGTTGGCACGATGATGCACACATGGGTTCCTGTGGTATTTGAATGATATGAAGTGTTGAGATTTTATTTACATTGTTTTGTTGTAAAATAAAATATGTAATTTTGTAATGGAGGTTTGCTGACATATTAGGCATTATTTGATTAGCCTTAAGTGTGTGTGTTTTTGGGAAAGTTAGGGTTGGTCTAGCTCATCCTAGAATGATGGATTAAAGGAGGCTTTCGGGCCCTCTCTATTAAAGAAAGATCATTGAATCATTCAGTAAAAATGCAGCTGTCTTGACTTTGTGTTTTACAAGTGGTTGGTGGACCTGTGGCGTCGAGGTACTTAGAGCTTTGTTCTGTGTTTACCTTTTCTAGTGCATATCAATTAAAATTGATGATTTTAACAAAACACTGATGTAATGTGGGTTTTTAGGTTATAGGAAATATGTGTATTAATTATGTTGCGTTCTTCTAACATAAACACACAACGCTAATAGAGCGTAAGTAATAACCAGACTATTTGGGCTTAGCTAACAATTAGCCAACTGAAAAAGATTTGCTTATAACAAATTTATGGAGTCCATTTGCATAGAATACATTCATTTGAGACCAACATTAATGTGATTTGCTTCCTAGATGTCACCCCAGTTTGGTTTTTAGTTTCTCAAGTAACGTTGGTGCTCGCCACTTATTGTATACTATGATAGCTTTGCATATATACCGTCTTAGACTATATGCTTGCCAAAATGGCATCTCATGTGAGCCTACACAGGCTCCCAAACCTTCCAACACTACCCAGTAGGGGAATGTCAGAAAGGCAAGTGGACATGGATCATCTGGTCTGGAGAGGAGTATGCCTCGTTCCTCATGCATACCCAATGCAGAGGACGAGGGCTGTGGAAGGCAACAGCACAATACAACACCTGTGAGGCTGAGGAGAGAATGAATGAGAAATCCATATCTAGGCTTTCCAGAGATCTCCCACCAACCCGTTGCTGAGGCTTCCTGCAGGATTGCACCTACCATGGTGGGATGGTCCATTGGGCAGACGTCCTGGGAAAAGGAAGCATTGACGTTGATAGCCAGGCACTAGAGTACAGAGAGATGGCCATGGCTGAAGGCAGCAGCAAGGTGCGTTTTAATAGACCAATCACTGGCGGGCAAAGTTATTCGCAGTATCACGGCAGGCTGATGCAATATTAAGATGCAGGGAGGCAGAGGGCCTGGGCTATGCACAGCCTTTACTTCTGCTAGAATTACATTGCCAACTTGTGGTAGTGTTCAGCTGTAGGTTCCTGACAGCCCAGCTGAGAGCAGTTCAGCAACTTGTGAAACAATGGAAGGATCTGGGAAAACCTGTGCATTACGTTTGTGGTAGAGGAAGATGATAAAGATATGTCTCGTGAATGAATCAATGGTCTTTGCTATGTCGGGAGGGGACTGGGTCAAGGGCAGGAATCTGGCCCATTCTGCTTCTTAGTAAAGAACCTCAGTGATGGAGTTTTTAATTAGTTATCACTAAGCGAGTTCAGAAGCACACATGTAGAGACTAGGATAGGGGTGTTGAGGTACAGCAGGGCATTCTACTTTTTATTGCAATCGCCTATTATAGTACATTGTGGCCAGATAAATGGAAACACATTCGGGGAGCGCAGAAATTGGATTTAAAGGGGACTCAAGATTGATATGTGCCACACAAGGATATGGTTAGGCCAAGATTGTTAAATATTGTGGGCCTTGACATCCTAAAAAAGAGGTGTTGCTTCTGGAGGGTGGGTAAGCTTGCACAGCCTAAGGTGGTGGCTACACAGATGATGCACCTGACAACAGATGAGGGGGAGCTTGTCTTCTAAGGATTATCCACTCCGAGCATAGAGCACTCCCAAAAGATGACTTCATCGTGTCACCTCAAACTGGTGTTTGTCCCCCATTCTGGAAAGCTCAAAGGTTCACACATATACTCTTGTGATGGCTACCTACACTAGACACACAATACCTACACCAGACACACAATACCTACACTAGACCCACAATACCTACACCAGACACACAATAAATGTAGGTCTGGCAGAGAAACAGGTGGACAGTTGGGGTGACTATGCATACTATTAACACATACATCTTATTCCAGGGTCGCTGCCATATGGGTTGCAATAGATGCAGGCTTTAGAATTCTCGTACCTTTCAGGTCACGGATCTGTGGGATTATGTTGAGCAGATTCCCCTGGAGTAGGTCGAGTAGAATTTCCACAGTAGATCAACAGGAATAATGTGTGGAATCACTAAATGGTGGCATCAATTTGTGGATAATGGCAGTGATGGGGCAACATCCCCATTGGTTACCAGGAATGTGATGAAAGCAGTTCTTGGTCACAGCACAGAGGATACAAAGGCACGCTGAAATTGGACCTAAGATGCAAGGATCAGAATCCACAAAAAGGGGTCTGGGTCAGGTTGGGGGAGCCTGGTAAGTAACAGACCCATTTACACCCACTCCTTAACAGTAAAACAGAGTGTGTACCACCTCCTGAAAACGACACTGTGGTATTTCGAACAGAGAAACGGAAGTGGGATCCCTCTGGCCAATTAAATGTAGTACTTGGCAAGGGGGCATTTATATAAAAATTAGGTAGGCAAATGGGGTGATATTGTGGAGTTCAGTCTTTCATACACTTTCTATTCTTTTGGTCTCTGACACAAACTCCAAATCCATCCCTCATCTCCAGTTTATCTAGGTTTAAAGTCAAATGGCCTCATTACGATTCCGGCAGTAACGCGGCGGTAAAACCGCCTGGTTACCGCCGGACTTGTATTACCATTCCGCCTCCGTGATTCCCGGAATTACCGGGGCATTACAACCCCAGTTTCCCGGGAATAACGGAGGCGTAATGGTGTTAATCCCCATTCCCATCGAGTCCTATGGGACTCGATGGGAATGGGGATCATGGAAACACCGGCAGGATCTCGTAATGCTGCCGGTGTTTCCTCGTCCGCCTGCAGGCGGGTGGTGTTAAACCCGCCAGGTCAGACCTGGCGGGAACATCACCTCCCGCCTGCAGGAGTTGTGATCGCCCGGCATGGAAACAACGGTGGCGGCGGGTTTACTGCAACCGTTGTTTCCATACCGGGCGATTTGTAATGAGGCCCAATGTTTTGAATGTAGTGGCAGCATGGCCTGTGCCTTTCTCACCATGGGAAGAGATTGGTGCTTTCCTTTTTTAAATCACAATTCGGTCCTTGTTTCCTCGATAATGCTGTTTGTTGGGTTATATTATTCATGTTTGGGCCAATACACAAGTCATCAGAGATTACATAATGGACTGGTGAAGCAGATGTCCAATTGGTGGCAAACGTCTGCTTTTTATCATTTGTGTATGGAAATTGGGAGCTTCCATGTGCTAATTTTGTCATTTCCGAATAAAAACATAAAATATGCATTTAGAATGTTTGTTCACCAAGCCTGTGTTTTTCCCTAGTGTTTTGGATGCAAAACATTTCTAAATAAAAATGAATCGTATTATTCCTGCTGCATGTTACCTCTGTTCCACTAAATGTTCCCATTGGAGCACCACTTCTCTGCCCCCTAATAGGGTGCCTTTCCCCAATAGATGGCACTTCAAAGTGAAATAAGTTAGTATGTGAGGAGTTAACATCACTAGTACTGAGTAGAGTCTTGTTAAATATGCTGCCTGTGATTGTGAACGTATTGAAACTAATAGTGTGCTTCTCCTTTTATGTTAATAGGTGACTGCCCCAGAAATGCAAAAACAGTGATTGTTCGATTCTCTGGACTATCGCGGTGAAAAGCCTCATTGTTGGAATATGCAATTTCCAAGCTTCTTGGAAGTGCGCAAATTTGGGGTCCAGTTACCTTTTCAGAGTATTTAGGAACTGGGCTGCGAAGCCTGTTTATACATGATGGCTTCCATCCATGCAACCACTTTGTGGTAACATCCAGTGACCAAGCGTGTTCATTCTGTAAATCCTGGGGGAGAGGAATATCTAGCATGAAAATGACTATGTGTTATGTGCAGTAAGGAAAGCATTTTTCATTTGAGCTCTGAATTTGGAAAAGGTTAATTGAAAAGGCTCCTCTTAAGAGAAGGGACCTGCCACAATAAACTGGCAAGACACTTTGCATATGCACAAAATGTGGGAACAATTGCCATCTCAAGAACATACTTATTGCCCACATGAGGACATAGGTGAAAATCCTTATCAGTGCACTGAATTTGATAATGACGTCCATTTGCATGATACAGTTATCAGCCACCAGCAAATGAATAAAGGTGAGAAACCTTATGAGTGCATTGAATGTGGGAAAGGGTTTGTTCAGAAGGGAGCTCTTAGTAGCCACCAGAGAACACATACAGGAGAGAAGCCTTATGGGTGCACTGAATGTGGGAAAGGGTTTTCTACAAAGGGAGTGCTTACTATCCACCATAGAACACATACAGGTGAGAAGCCTTATGAGTGCATTGAATGTGGGAAAAGGTTTGCTACAAAGGGAGTGCTTACTATCCACCAGAGAACACATACAGGTGGGAAGCCTTATGAGTGCATTGAATGTGGAAAAGGGTTTGCTCAGAAAGGACAACTTATTAGGCACCAGAGAACACATACAGGTGAGAAGCCTTATGAGTGCATTGAATGTGGAAAAGGGTTTGCTTGGAAAGAACATCTCATTAATCACCAGAGAACACATACAGGTGAGAAACCTTATGAGTGCATTGAATGTGGGAAAGGGTTTGCTACAAAGCAAGAGCTTACTATCCACCAAAGAACGCATACAGGTGAGAAGCCTTATGAGTGCATTGAATGTGGAAAAGGGTTTGCTCAGAAAGGACAACTTATTAGGCACCGGAGAACACATACAGGTGAGAAACCTTATGAGTGCACTGAATGTGGACATGGGTTTGCTCGGAAAAAACATCTTATTAATCACCAGATAACACATACAGGTGAGAAACCTTATGAGTGCACTGAATGTGGGAAAGGGTTTGCTACAAACAGAGACCTTACTATCCACCAGAGAACACATACAGGTGAGAAACCTTATGAGTGCATTGAATGTGGAAAACGGTTTACTCAGAAAGGAGCCCTTATTCGGCACCAGAGAACGCATTCAGGTGGTAAGCCTTATGAGTGCATTGAATGTGGAAAACGGTTTACTCAGAAAGGAGCCCTTATTCGGCACCAGAGAACGCATACAGGTGAGAAGCCTTATGAGTGCATTGAATGTGGAAAAGGGTTTGCTTGTAAAGAACATCTCATTAATCACCAGAGAACACATACAGGTGAGAAACCTTATGAGTGCACTGCATGTGGACGTGGGTTTGCTCGGAAAGAACATCTTATTAATCACCAGATAACACATACAGGTGAGAATCCTTATGAGTGCACTGAATGTGGACATGGGTTTGCTCGGAAAGAACATCTTATTAATCACCAGATAACACATACCGGTGAGAAACCTTAAGAATGCATTGAATGTGGGAAATGGTTTGCTTGGAAGGGACGTTTTATTAGCCACCAGAGAACACATGCAGGTAAAGAAAATGCATACATGTGTTGAGTGTGGGAACTGCTTTAGTCATGAGGTACGTCTTATTTACCAGCACTGAATCAAAAATTGTCAAATTTGTATACTCCCTTTTTGCAGTGTTTCTTAATAGCCCCTCTTCAACTTTTCTCTTTCATGCAAATGCTTGGTAACTCTGCTGTGTAGTAGAATAGGGCCTCATTACGAGGTTGGCGGTAGCCGTCCCTGTATGGCATGCATGGCTACCGCCACCCGTGAATGGGCAATTACCGGCCCATTACGAGTTGAATGAGCCGATAATTACCCATTCGCGGGTGGCGGTGTTACCGTCCTCCCCATCCCCATTCTGCCCATAGACAGAATAGAGCAGAATGGAGATGGGGAGCATGGATGCACCGTTCACACCGTACTGCCAAAGTTATAATGAGGCCCATAGTCTTGATTCTAAAATTAATAAATGGGTGTGTTTATAACTTATAACACTGTTCATGTGCTTACCAATAACTATTGACTATGAATGCAACTGGATATCTGGTCTCTGGCAAGCTCACGTTTAGTCATGAATGAGGAAAAAGGATCGGAGGTCATGGGGGCGTGGCTCCACTACTTACACTGGCCTCAATGTCTTTTCTGATGTAAAGCTCATAGAGGCTTTGGACGGACCAGACACATAGCCATGCTGAGCTCCCTGACGGCAGGAATGTTTCTAGAGAACAGCTGCACTGGGATATGGATATCATAGATGAGGAATCCGTGGCAGGAAGGTATCCATTAGAAATGCCTCTACTGGGAATTACATTTGTACACCCCCATAAAGTAATTTTACTTTCAACATCATTACATAGGGATTAAAACAATGCAAATTTAAATTATTTGGAGCCCTCCTGAATAATAAAAATGGAGAAGGCTATATTCTCACATGGCATTTAGACTAGCTTGGCACAACACATGTGCAAAGACTGTTTTGCAAAGGGAAACATGGATAATGGCATCCATAAAACTGGACTCTCCAATGTTACTCTAGAAGCCAGTTTCCAAGAAATGCATTCCTCACCAGGAGTGCCAAATGCATGCCTCACCAGGAGTGCCATCCTCACTGAATGCTGCAGTGTTTCCACTGTTTGTAGCATGTTCTATAGCACTACAGTTTTCTTTTCTCCTCAGGATCCCCTCTAGTGTGTTACACTATTGCCTATCTCTGTTGGAGCATTTAGGATTAGTAGATGATTCCCTAGCTTGGGATCGACATGTGGGTGTGTGATTACACAAGGGAGGGTGCATGCCCACTATTAAAGCACTAACTTAAAAGAAATTGGTTTGATGAGCAGGGCACAGAGAAGATGTCAAATTATGTGGACATGTATTTTAGAAAAGTGTCATTCTGTGAATAGAGTAGAAAGGGCAAATGTAATAGAAATATGCACTGTGTTGTGAGACAATAAAAGTCGTGCACATCTGGAAATGAAATGGTGCCTTTCTGTCTGAAATGAGAGTTGTGGGTGTAATGATATCACAGCTGTTCCCTAAATTCCATGAAGAAATAGTGTTTATAAAATAAAGCTGGTCTTGGATAAACTGACATGTCTAATGTAAATGTCTCCCACCAGGATTCATACACTGAGTGAAATGCTGATGAAATGAATATTGAGCTTCAGCCAATATGTCACTGTGTTAACATTGAACATAAATTGTTAGGAACTCCATTTGTGTTAAATCTTTTTCCCTAACGTTTTTGTGTAAACTGCCTCCTGAAACGGAGGCAATTCATTTGTTTTAATTAGTGGGGCCACCTCTATTCCAGATTGATGCTGGAATGTATTCTTTATTTTTGGATTTGTAGAGTGCGCTACAGCCCACAGGCATTGAGGCGCTGTAAGGACTTGTAAGAGAGCTTGCTTGAGGGTTACAGGAGTGCGGCCCATGGAGAAATGCTTAATACAGTTTGCTTGGTTACAGGCTAATAAATTACTTTACAGAACAAACAGTAAATGAGGGACAGGAAGAACACATAAGAATGCATAGCATGATGGGATGGGCCATTCAGACAAATAGCCTGGTTTTGAAGCTGCATGAGAATCAATCATCTTGATTGGGGCTGGGAGGGTGTTCCAAAATGTTGTGGCCATGGTTGGGAAACTGGAACCCCCAGCACGTACTCTACATGTGGGAGGTGCAGTGATACGATTGGCATTGGCAGACCTAGATGGTCTGGAGGAGGTCTGTTTGGTGATCCTGGGTGCTAAGTAGGGGGGCGCCAGGCCATGAAGTCCTTTATGTGTGAGGGCCAGTGCTTTGAAGACAATCCTTTCCTTGACAGCTAGCCAGTGTACCTGCCTCCTGCCCCCAGAAATGTGATCCCTGCTTGAGATGCCTGTTGCGGCCCTTAAGGCATTGTTCTGAGCTATTTGGAGTTTAGCCGATTCTTCTGGGATGTCCCAACAAAGAGGGCATTGCAATAGTCCAGCCTTGAACCAATGATGGCCCTTGCGATGGTGATGCAGTTCTGTTGGGAGAAGAAGGGCCTTATTGCATTGATCAGTTTAGAGTGATAGGCTGTGGAGGGTGCAATGGCATTTACCTGCCTATCCATGGTAAGGCTAGGTTGGAGATACATGCCCACAGTCTTGATTTCTTGAGACACTGTGATGGGAATGTTGTCTTAAACTTTCTTGTCATTACCATGGAGGGAGTGGGTAGTAACAGAGGAGGTGGGGGTAAGGGGTGGAAAGAGGAGATCATGTAGGGAGCTGGTCGTGACTGAGGAGGTGGAGCAAGGGGGTGGGAAAGAGAAGATCATGTAGGGAGCTGGTTGTGACTGAGGAGGTGGGGTAAGGGGGTGGCAAAGAGGTGATCATGGTGGGAGCTGGTCGTGACAGAGGAGGTGGTGTAACGTGAAGGAGGTGGTGATGGTTTCAGTGGAGAGGTGTCAAAGAGGTGATCATGGTGGGAGGTGGTAGTGACGGAGGAGGTGGGGTGAGGGGGTGGGAAAGAGGTGATCATGTAGGGAGCTGGTCGTGACTGAGGAGGTGGGGTAACATGAAGGAGGTGGTAATGGTTTCAGTGGAGAGATGGGAAAGAAGTGATCATGTAGGGAGCTGGTTGTGACTGGGGAGGTGGGGTAAGGGGGTGGGAAATAGGTGATCATGTAGGGAGCTGGTTGTGACTGAGGAGGTGGGGTAAAGAGAAGGAGGTGGTAATGGTTTCAGTGGATGGGTGGGAAAGAGGTGAACATGGTGAAAGGTGGTAGTGAGGAAGGAGGTGGGGTAACGAGAAGGAGGTGGTGATGGGTTCAGTGGATGGTAGGGAAAGAGGTGAACATGGTGGGAGGTGGTAGTGATGGAAGAGGTGGGGTAAGGAGGAGGTGGTGCTTGTGTTCAAATCTGCAGGGTGTGCCCTTCCACACCTTACCCTTCATCGGCATTACAGAAAAAATGGAGGAAATTAAGATAAGTGTTTACACAATTTTCTATCAATCCATTGATTTGTAATCAATCCAGTGAATTAAACCCACATTCTACATTTCCTGTTCTAGTATAAAAAATTGCTAGCATGACCTGCCACTTTTCTTAAAATAAAAGCGATGGATGAACTTTCTTTTGCATAGAATTGTGTTAACTGAGGAGTATACTGCGACACAAGTTAGCATAGCTCTCAACCATTTGTGTTGCAAAGGCGGGGGAAATCACCCTATTTTGTTTTTGGCAGGTGAGATGCCCATTGGAATTAATGGGCATGCAAGAGGATTGGCGGGTGAGTCAGCCCTTTACAAGGTGGGTGACACCTGCCAAAAGTGTGTGAGTTGAGAGCTGAGTTAGACAGAATTTTGGCTTAAGACTTTTGTTATAACACCAATTGGTTTGGGGAAAGGCCTCGCTGTCCCTGCACTAGCAGAGTTTCCCTACCTAAACTCAAAACTAAGGATCTGTCGATGCCAGAAGTCCAAAACAAAACCATCCTGTGGGGAAGTACTATTCTGACCCTCACACTCTAAACAAATGAATTCTAAGGTGAAAAGGATGAATTCTGAGGTGAAAAAGATAATGTGCCTCATTATGACTCTGGCGGTAGCCGGCTGCCGCCAGTCATTTTTTTTTCTACCCGGAAAAAGAATATTCCCCATTTCCATCGAGTCCCATAGGACTCAAAGGGAATGGGGAGGACGGTAGCACCAGCACCATTAATAACAGTGCCGATGCTACCGTCAAGGTCTGCGAGCGTGTGCCGGTTCCCCCGCCAGGTCAGCCCTGGCGGGCAGAAAGGCACCCGCTCGCAGAACTCGTAGTATGGTGGTACGGTGCCAGTAGCTTACCAGCACTGTTGTTACCGTACTGCCATACTTGTAATGAGGCCCAATGTCTTTGGCCTTGAGTGTTGTATAAATGTTGAAAATAAAGGAATAATGTATAACTCCCACAAAAAAAGAAGTCTTTCAAGTATGGGCATCCTTGCTCCAGAGGGTTCTTCCCTTCCGCTGGACACTTCATCACTTTTTTTGGGTTACAAGTATAGCTTAAACCGCCCCGCCGCCGGGTCAGACATGGTGTTTAATGGCCCACCAGCCTGTGCTTTGTAGGACCGAGCTGTGGGCCGTTAAAATGGGATACGCATAGCTTTTTTTGCTTTTGCATGACAGGAGATACACTCTGCGTAAGCACATCTCCTGAAGAAAACAAAAATGACATAAGTAATGGCAGCCACCCTTAAAATGGAAGAGGGACTAAGTCCCTTTTCAGATGATGGCGGCCATTGAAAATATGTTAAAAAATTACCAACATAATCCGAAAAGGGACCAAGTCCCTATTTTTTTAATGGTGGCAGTCAGTGAAGGCAGAATCTCGCCCGGGAAAGGTGGATTCTGATTGCTCAGACCTTCTTTCCTGGGTGCAAAGAACAGTTCTTTTCATTCCCTTGGGTCATCAACAAAAGTTCTCTTCAAACTGGTTGTCTTCCTTTTCATGTGATTCGGATACCTGGTATACTCTCCTGCCACGGCTTTTCATATGTGAACTCCTGCCCACTTTCCCACCTTTTGATGTTTCCGCTTTTTAGCCTCCTTGGCTAGTATAATTGTTTTTTTTATATATGGTCTTTGTCTCATATGCTTGCAGCATGCATTGACTAACTTGAAAGTCTCTCCTCTTAGAAAACTGCTCTTTCAGTCTTTCTCGTGGTTTAGAAACTGTTTATTTTCTCTCTTTCTTGGTTTTGCTATCAGTAATTTAAGTTTGGTGCAGCCGCCAATACATCCCGGTTTTCTCTGTCCCTTTATGGGTGCACTGTTCTTGATGGCATCTCGTTTCTTCTACGGTCCCCTGTTGATGGTCTCCTGTTGCTTTCTGCTTGCAATCATTTCTCCACTGCTCTCATGCTTCCTGAAGCTTCTGCTGTGCTTGTCTGCTTCGCATGGGATTCTGGTGAGCAAAGCGCTGTGCTCCAACGCCAACAAGTGCCCAGGAGCCCTGCACTGGCTTTTGGCGTTCTTGCTGTGTGTCATCCACTTCCAGCAGGCTTCTCCCTTCAGGTTCCTAAGCCGGTTAGCTTCACCAACTTCCTTCCAGGCGTCACTTTGCACAGAGACATGTAACTCTCTCCTGCCAGCAGCCTGCTTGCGTTTCTTGCTTCAGTGATTTAAATGTCCCGGACTGTGAGAAACCTGAAGGTGTCTCACCCACTATTCCCAGAGTATCTGTCACCCAGGTGGCCTGGACACGACCATCGCTATTGGATCCAGTTCCTGGGTTGAACCGCTGCGGGAGGTTCACCTGGATGGGCGTGTCTTTGGGGAGCGGAAGTGGGACACCGAAGGGTGAAATGCGGTATCCCCTTCCTTAGGACACCTCTTCCTCATCCTACCCCGTAGGATACATAGAAGCTCTACCACGCCCCCTTTTCCAACCCAAACACTTTCTCACACTGTGAAAGATAATGGACTAACACCAGAGCCATTTACCTGACATGTCCCAACACAAGGGTCAGGCAGTGCTGATAACTACACACACTTGACTGCCCTTTCCCTTCCTCACTGGGATAAAAAGCGGTGGAGCATGAGAGCACACTTGAGCAAGGCCGGAATGCACGAGGAAGCAGCCATTCCATGACGGCAGTTAAAACTGAGGAGAAAGGCGTAGAGATCTGAAAGGACGACTAGGAGGGAATTACCCTTGCCCTTTCCAACCTAGACCTGCAAAGCCTCTGTGAAAGGAAAAATAACATTGAGAATCACAGCTGGCGAGTGGTGTCGGAATGTCAGCGATACATGGACCCCTCCCGCCCTGTTTGCCAGGGCGGGAAGAAGTGGTTGCCATCGTGGTACTGTCCTTGACTCTGGCGGCGAAGGAAACACCAACGATTTCAGCACAGCCGGTGAGTCGGAAGAAGCTGATAGTAGACCAGACGGTGTTCGGCTGAAGGTTGCAGTGGCAACATTGAATGTGAAGATAATAGACTCTTCCTTCCTGCATAGTAGGTTTATATTTGTGTTTCTAATGTACTTCAATCCCATGTCCCCCCGCGCCCCTCTCGCCACTTTTAATAAACAGACTTAATTTTCTGTATAAGCGCCTAACAAGCAAACAATAAATAAAATGAAATAGCAGTTCCTTGTCCCAGTGCTTTCTCATGAAGGTGCTCCACCTGCTGACAGAACTCATACCAAGAAAATGTTTCATCCTCTTGCCTCATTCAGGGCATAAAAACATTGCGTCCAGCCAGAATCCACCTGTTTTCCTACTGGAGTCAGAAAGGTCACTCTGGGTTCCTAGTCATGGGGAATGTGAACCTGTCATGGTGGAGGGAAAGAGGCGAGAATTTGAGGAAAGGTGCTGGTGGCGATGACATGAGTTTTGGAGAAATTGAGTATCGGGTGGTAAATTGTCGCACACTGGGCAATTTTAGACAGACAATCAGTGCTGTGGGAAGAACGCTCTGGTTAAGGAGGGAAAGAGAAAAGTATTTGGATAAGAACTGGTACGGGAACCCACAGCAGGAGAAGTGCATGCTTAGGAGCTGGACGTAAATAGTAACTTGTAGAGGTCAAAGAACAGACACTTGCGCAACTCCTCTGATAGCGGGGATCAAGAGGATGCTGTGGAACGCAAGGAGGAGAAAAACTGGCATTTCAGTAAGTAGGTAGCAATACAGGATTGGGCACTACCCTGCAAGCCGAGGTGCTACAGTCCAAAAAGAAGAAGTTTGCAACAGTGCAGAAGGCATCAGAAAACCAAGAGAAGGGTGAGTGTGGTGAGGAGGTTTCAAGCATTGGCGAGTGCTGTTTCACTGTGGAATTCAAATGGGATGTGGGCCTCTGTTAAAGTGTTTGGGTGCTGCTGAGTCCATGCATCCTGATTCATGACAATGCTGCTGGGCACCATGTGCTCATGAAATCTGAAATAGTTGAGAAGTGAGACATGACGTGTTAAGCAGCGTTGATGGCATCAGCTGTTCTGTATTTACTTTTATACCCTGCCGCCCCCCAACCAACCAACCCCCCCATCAGACGTAGTGACAGAGTAGAACAGCAGGCAACCTATTGTAGGTTAGGAAGATTGCAGTGAACCGGAAGATGTTGAACATGTGAGAGCAGCAGGTGCAAGGCAGGGGTGTCGGCTCCTTAACTGATCCTGGGTAACAATGGATCAAAAGAAGCATGGGAAGTGTCAGCCGACCAAAGGACGAGTGCTGTTCCTGCTAAGGTAGTGGGGTAAAAAAGAGACTGGCGAAAATTGGGTGTGTAAGTGTGTTGGAGAGGGTGTCACTGATGTTTAATAGAGTAGTAGAAGTAGTAGACGGTCACAAGGGGATGGGAGTAGAGCACAGCCAATTGGGGTGGGAAGAATGGACTGGGGGACCTTGATAAATTGCAAGTCTGGGAGCAGAGGGCGTAACATGATTTCATAATATGTGGCAGTACCTAACAACATACAAGCTGCATTTATCATACCGACTATACCAATGCTCTTCATTGCTGTGAACAAATGACTTGTGATCTGCATAAGTACAGGGATGAATACCGGCTAAACTGTCTACCCGGGCCGTCATTGCTACTAAACCAGCAGTGATCCAAATCCTAAAGGTGAAACGGGCAGAGCCTTATAGGTGTATCACCTTCACCTCTTTTGCTAACGTGGCCTATAGATGGGCTTATCTACAGGAGTGGGGTGAGCTGATAAAGTTGCAACACAAACAATAGTACGATGGTGTCAAAATAAAAGAATGTCAATCAAGGCTCTGAAAATAGGAACTTTAGTAACAATGATCAATGGACACAACCAATTAAACCAGTTAGACCAGGGAGTGCTGCGAGTGTGTTTTGTTACTGGAGCTCTACACTGACAGTCCGAACCGGAGTCTTTCTACAGTCTCCATCTGTGTGAAGGCGGAGCATCCACGCTAAAACCTGCAGCTAGAGTGAAGCGGATTAGTGCAAGTGTGTTTACTGTGTTTCCTGCTGGTTGCTTGATGTTCCCAGCCCTGCTCTATGGAAAAGTTACATCACCCCAGGGGACATTTGAGCCAGTGTTTTCTAAGAGGCAATGGACGGAAGCCTGGGGAGGGGGGTGCTTGCTGGTGAGTAAAGTGAGTCACACAGGTATGCCGTGCCTGCTAAACGGTTCTTGTACTCTTAGCATAGTGAGCGCTCCTTGCATTGACATGAAGGTTGTAAACCAGAAGGGGCATCTATTTCTATTTTCTCCCTCTATACAGACTTGCTCAATCCGCACAGCCTGCCATAAATGAGTATTTACTCTTTAAGGAGTGGTGCAAAGATCTTCCACACCGAAAACCTGGCGGCACACATTGGATAACCGATCAGGAGACAGAAACAAAGCCCCCCTGCGTCTCCAGTGCTTCCCCCTTGAACAGACACTGTGTTCCTACAACTATCTTGTATTATTACGGGAAAAAAATGATAGACATCCCCGCAGAGCCAGTGCAAGAAGTGTTCACCCGATTAAAAAAATGCTTTGCCACAACAGATTGAGCCAATCTTGGAAACACAGCGTGTTTCTTTTTCTCCACGGCCTCAATTTGTGACAGATGAAAACTTGTCCCAATCCCACAGTTTTTTGCCTAAGAGTCCTTGGACCCTAAGCAAATGCCTTCACCTCTGGACCTTCCACTGCAGGATTCCTCTCAAAACGAAGAGGGATCCATCCACATGCATACTACCATTCACAACATACCCAACACGCCGGGCTCTGCCCTTCATGCTCTGAACTTTACCCTTTCCGGATGGGGAATCCATACGACTCAATCTCTGAGGAATTTTGCAAACAGCACGCCCTCCTAACTACAATGTCCTCCCAATTGGTGTTTCAGGAGGGTTTCATACATGGAAGGGTTCAATGCCAAGATGAACATGCCGGCAAAGTAGGGGTACCACAGTCAGGAGGGAGGGGGGTCAAGAAGCCAGTACTAGTTCTGGCCTTGAGCCGCTCTCTCCAAAAAAGAACGGGAACCAAGCAGCAAAAACAGAGAACATTAAGCACAGTGGGGAAGGAAACAAAATGCATCAGTTTAAAATAAAAGAAACCCAAAAATCAGATGATTCTCCCAAAACGAGGGTGAAGTGGATCAGAGTTTCAAGAGGAGCCTATGGCGTAGTCAGTCTCCCCCTACAATTGAGGAGGTTGTAACTACCAACCACCACCAAATCTAACCCCTGCAAAACACACAAGCAAAAGCCAGCATGTGCCCCCCAGGAAGGAAAAGAAGAAGTCAAATAAGCAAACAAAGGGCTCAGCGGAAGGGCTAAAGGGCCTAATTGACAAGTTTGTAAAAACCACCGGAAAACCTGTAAAAAGTTCGGATCACAGCATCCTGGAAGTGTATTCGGACATAGAGAGTGTGTGAGTGAACCAGCGGACTTTAGCTTGGCTTATATGGAAGATTTTTCGCCAACCTCTGCATTGGTAAATGCCTTGACCACGGTGGAGCACCAGCAATTGGAACACCCAGTGGAAAGCCAGATTACAGGAGAGGGATCTGCAACTGGTGCCAATTTTCCAAATACGGGGCCTGGCGCCCAAATATCCACTAGAACCAAGCCCTGGTAAGTTGAGATAGCCTACAAATGACTTTCAGTCTCCTAAACCCAGAGTCATGTGATGTGCAAAGAGCGAAATCGGGATGCCCAGGAAATCAAATGAGCAGAGCGGCCTACTTGGGGAAGTGAAGTGAGGGATATACCACGATCGCTAAGCAACAGCTTTGAACAACAACTAACCCAAATCTGGGAGAGACAAGACAATATAACTATAATATGAGGCACATCCTGGGGCAACAACCCCCTAATCTTTTTCTTCAATTATCCTTGCCTTGATAAGGCCCCCTTTGGGTCGAAAAACGTGTCAACTGACCACCATTTAGACCAAGTGTCTACACCACAATAAATAAATAATCTCACAGAGAAATACTACATCCTAGCATGAGAATCAGTGTATGCCTAAGATTCACTAAAACCAAAAACTGCAAGGTAACCAGGACTGTCTATAATTTCCTTACTAGAGGCGTGGGTTCGCTTCTACCAACCTGGGACCTTGCCTAGTTTCATGAAACACCCATGTAGCCTGTGGAAGAGATGGAAACAATGGAAGAAGGACTGAGCTCCTCCTTTACCTGGACGTTGCGTTCTAGCCTCGCTGGAACAGAGGCTATAATTAGCTGTCAGGTGTGGCAACCGGTGCGTTGCAACTGATTTCTTTCCCAACGCTAGTTGACAGTGCTCCTGTCTCGTGCTACTCCTTGTTTTTCTACCCATTTGCCTTTCCATTGTTTGTCTGCCTGCCTTTTTATCGTACATTTTTGCCACCACGCTTCCTGTGGGGAATATTTCTTCTTTATTTTGGACCTTTCCCTGCCCGCATTTTCTTGTCAATTTCCCAGCATGTGTGTTTGTTATTTTGCTGGAGTCAGCAGACACCTGCGTTCGCGCTGGGGCTTTTTTTTACTCAGCGATCGGGGACTTGCTATCTGCATTTCTTTTCAACACACGCTTTTCCAAGCAGCTGTCACTTCAACTCGTGCCCCCTGAGTTGTGTGCTTCCTCTGACCTGTGTAACCTCTCCTTCTGTTTATTTTACTTAACCTTGCTCACAGAGTTCTTGGAATCTTTTCCAAAGCTAAGACATTGCACCCAAGTGCATTCTGGTAAATGTAGTACTCTAAAGAAGTGGGATTCCAAGAAGGATTGTGAATACTTATTTGAACAGACCAACGTACCTGAAACTACCCAGGGTTTTTCTGCTGCGTCTTTTCCCTGATTTGGGGTGGGCTCCCCGGAGTCCCTGCTGCCGGGCATATAGCCTTACTGGCAAAGTGGCCTCCGGGGGAGCTCGGCCCTATCTCTTCAAACAAAAGGGCAAGACGGTGAAAAAGAAGAACCCAAGAGCCTGGAGAGAGAAACCTGTGGAGACTTCTTCAGACGAGCCTTCGGAAGCCAACTCAGAAACCGCAGGTGAGGAGTGGGAGAGTGATACGGGTACAATTGTAGACACTAAACAGCACGAACCTGAGAGATTGCAACGCCCAGAAAACATGTACTGGGACCGTTAGTCGAGCAGTCTCTCCTTATATCCACTGGAGGCAGAATATTAGTGGGGTTGATGTACGAGGGCCCTCGGTCACTGGCTCCCGCCACCTCTCACTCATGAAATCTCTTTTGATGTCTTGACCATTTCAATATTTCCAAAATTGAAGTCATTATTAGAGTGTTTTTATCCACTGCCTCACCTCTAGCAAGGTCGAAGTGCCTAGCTTGCCATTGGGCAGATAATTCTGCTTCCTTATCGAGCCTTTACTGCACTGAACCTGAGAAGGATTCAAGAAAGATGAGCTTGCTGTGATTCATCGCTAACGGAGTAGCCTGGTCCTTTATTGTTTCACTCAGTCTCATACAGTTTTATAAAGGGATTGATTGATACATTCAAAGCAGCCATCATCAAGTTCTGGAGTTGGATGTGGTATATTCCTCCAGATAGCAAAGCTTGGTGTGAGTTGGCCAGTCCATTCCTCAAAGAGGTTAAGCTCGCTCAAGATTCAAAGGAGACTGAGGATGTTCATGGGGCAAACTTGAATTTGGTGAATCTTGAGGTTGGGTCCTTTTTAAGATATCCTTTGGAATCGTCTTTATGTTGCTAACGTCACCTCCATATTGCCTTCAGGCAAGGCATTTGGTGGTTTGCTCCTTAGCATTTATGGTTTAGTGGTACACTGCTGCTTAGCAGATTGACTTGAGGTAGCGATTCATTCACTTTAGCATTAGGGGTCAGGGACCCTGTTTGCCCACTTAGCATAGAGGTTGCCATTTCCTCTCGTAGCTTCCCCTGCCCTCTGGTGCACAGACTGTTCGGCGGTAGCATACTGTACAAACTCGAGGCGGCACTTCAGATAAATTGAAGTAAAAATGCCATACAGGCACAGGGCAGTACTTTAGTCGCACAGTGGCCGTGTTCTTACTTTCAGGCCAAAATCCAATTGTGCAAGAGCTACAGACCAGAGCTGAAAACCAGAAACCTCACCAGAGAAGCTTTCTCCCTGCTTCCAGCCTGCACAGGTGCGCGGCATGATCCGCGCTGCCTCCCAGTAGACGCAGGAAAAACACTCCCTTTCCAGTGATAGAAAGCCGGACTCTCTCCTCAAAACAACAGCACACCTCAGCTGCACAGCTCCGCCTACAGCCTATTGTAACACCTTCCCTTTTTTCCCCATGGAGAGTAGTAAACATCTTTTGTTACACCCTCAAGGCAAACTCTCAAAATCTAAATGACCTTGTAAATTTACAAAACCCTTTTTCCAGCACTTTTCTTCAAAACCTAGTTAGCCTTTAAAACCTTCGTACAGTGTTTTCAGGAAGGGACTACTATTCCCACAACACTGGGATGAGGAAGAGGAGCGCAGTAATGCAGAGCACAGGAATCCACGAGCACAGGAAGCGGTCTAGTGGCAGCAAGCGGTTTTGAAAACTGGAGAAAGACTGAGAGAGACTTTCAAGTTTATCAATGCATGCTGCAAGCATATAAGAGACAAAGTGTCCATATATAAAGAAACCAAGTATATTAGCCAAGGAGGCTAAAAAGCAGAACCATCAAAGATGGCAGAGAGGCAGGAGTTCACATATGAAAAGCCCTGGCAGGAGAGTATACCATACTGTTGCAAAGATGCAAAAGAAATCCTGACAGGGAAATACACCAGGAGAGTTGGAAGTGATTAAGACACAAGATATAGCCAGCAGGCTTTGTTTGTTTAAGAGACTTGGGAACAAAATCCTTGGCAGGAGAGTACACTAGGTATCCTAACCATACATAAAAAGACAACGGGTTTGAAGATAAATGTTGCTGTTGACCCATGGGAACGTCAAGAACTGTTCTTCTCACCCGGGAAAGGCAGTCTGACCAATCACTATTGCATTCCGAGGGCCTAGAAAAGAAGAGATCCATTGAGTTGCCCAGGAGAGCCACCAACTACAGTGCAGATCAACAAGATCAAAAGCAGAGGACAGATCCAGCAGCATCAATACTGCTGGTTGCCCACGATCAATACTATGTAGGTGGTTTTGGTGCCATGCCCCATTCTGAACCCTGACTGGTGGGCCAGGAGAATGTCATTCTCCTGGACAAAATTCTGAAATTGGGTATAGGCCACTTTATCCAACGTTTGTAATAGGGTGATAGTTATTCACAAGGAAGGGATCGAGATTCTCCTTTTTTAAAAGAGGGGTGACCCAGGCCTCTTTCAGAAATAATGTGACAGACCCCTCGGCAAAGGAGAGGTTAATAAATGTTGTAACCCGGGGGGAGATGGGGTGGTAGAGCACATCATACATTTAATGAGGAGGCTAGAGGGGCAAACATGGCCCTGGCAGAATGTGGGATTCATCCTGGGAATCATTTGCCAGATGGTGGCTTCAGAGCAGGGAACGAAGGAGAATAAAGAAGAAGGAGGTGTGGGAAGATCCCCTTCCGTACGGCCCATATTAAAAGTAGCCCGGCCATAGCAAGCATCCCTGCTAGACTGAATGCTGGTTTGATGCGTATTAACCTTGTTGATAAGAGTCATTAATGGTTTGACACCAGCTTTTGTCTGTCACTGGGGCCTGCACAGATCCAGGCTTACCCTTGAATTCACTTAGAATTGCAAAGAGTTCATTAGAGCTGGATTTTGCATTCAGAATCCTGTCATTATACAAGGAGGATTTAGCCGTGATAATGGCGTCCTTGTATTGTTTGACCCAGATTTTATAGTTGGCCAGAGTCGTTGCTAAAGGGTTATTTCACCAGCAATGTTCAGCGGTCCGTTTCTTGAGCCTGAGTTGCATTATGTTATCATTAAACCAGCCTTCGTGATTGGATTCACTTTTAATGGACCGATCTTTTAGGGGAGCTAACTGATCAGTAACTGCCTCAAGGATATTTGTAATGTGACGAGCTAGCTCATCAGCATTTCCAAAGTCCTCTAAAACACCAAGCTTGTCGCCCAGTAGGAGAGAGAACCTCTCGGGAGTTAAGGACTTCTGGATACGCATACGCACGACAGATCGAGTATTAGTATCAAGTCTAGTGGTGCTGGAAGAATAATGTCGAATGACAACAGGGAGGGTTCAGACCAAATGCAGGGAGAGATAATCAGATTAGGGAGCACGAGATGATGAACAAGAAGCCAATCAAGGGTATGCCCAGCAATATGAGTGGGGTGTGGGGGAGGACACCATTGGGAGAAACCCATAGTATCAATAATGCACATTAATGAGATGGTGGCAGCATCGGGAGGAGCATCAAACCAGTAATTAAAATCCCCCAACACCAGGGAGTGGCTGTTGTGAACAGCAAGAAGTGCTTCTGACGGTGTAGCTTCATCAAGCCAGGACTCAGTAGTAGCAAGTAAGTCGGGACTGGTGGACAGCAAAAGATCTGCAATCTCCACACTGTGACGACGCAGAGAACGGGTATTGAGAAGTGCAGCTTGAAGGAGGGGGGCACCTCTAGCAGGGGCTGTAAGTGGGATAGTGGAGGGAGGGGCTTGAGAGAGCACAGCCACCTTGGCATCGAGGGGGTAGCAGGGTTCTACCTGTTCAATCCCCAAAATGTATAAAGGGTTCATGACAGTAGCCAGCACAGGGGGCTGGTTAGTAGGATAGAGCTAAGCTGTGTCAGAGGCCTCAGGGTTGACATCAGAGTGTGAGCTTACGGTGCACCCGGCAGGTCTGGTGGAATTAGAGAGCTGGGATGCATGTAAATTGAAGGCCTGTTATCATATATTGCACTGCAAGTCTGGCTTTATTTATTCTTCTGAATATTCCTCACTAAATCTGCATGAGACATTAAAGAGGCGGGAGAAAATGTAAGCCCTACGGAACCTACCGTGGCTAGAGGAAGCAAACAGGGCGAAAGGAAGTGAGGCCGATGCACCCGAAACGCACCGGACACAAACTGGAACTGACCGGACAGTCACGCCTGGAGGCGGGCTCAATACTACGAAGGACTACAATAATGCTGGGAGATGAGGTCCCAAATCAGCGAGCAGCGAGGAAACGCTGTTTCAAAGCACTCAGGATCTAAAATAGGGTGAAGTCATATGCTAAAATGCAATAAATAAAAACAGGATAAATGGAGGCAAAAGTGGCAAAATAAAATATATAAAACCAATTACAGATTCTAGTGCTAAAACGCGTGATAAAACGATAAGGAAACTGCTATTTAGATAAAATACACAGAAGGAAACAAAGTATCACGGAGCGCACGCCATGCAGATTTGAACACCAGCACCTCCTTCTCTTTACCCCACATGCTCCATCACGACCAGCTCCCTCATAGTACTCCGCATTTCCACCCCTCCACTGACCCTATTACCACCTCATCTTTAACCCACCTCCTGTCACGACCAGCTCCCTCCATGTTCACCTCTTTCCCACTCCTCCACTGAACCCATTACGACCATCTCTTTACCCCACCTCCTCCGTCACAACCTACTTTCTCTCCATGTTCATGACAATAGTGTTTAAAAAGTGGACAATAACATTAATTCCAGCATAAAACTGGAAACGAGGTGGTCACCCCATTAATTAAAACAAATGAATCACCTCTGTTCCAGGAAGCAGTTTACAAAAAAAGTGAAGCCAGAAAAAAAGAGATTTAACACAAATGGAGTTACTACCAACAATTTACATTTAATATTAACACAATGACATATAAGTTCAATATTAATTTCATTCAGTGTATGAATCCCGGTGGGAGACTTTTACATTAGACATGTCTGTTTATCCAAGATCAGCTTTATTTTGTAAACATTTATGTCCACTATTCCTTCTTGGAATTTAGAGAACAGCTAGGATACCATTACACCCGCAACTCTTTCAATTCAGACAGAAAGGTACCATTTTATTTCCAAATGTGCATGAGTTTTATTGTCTCACAACACAGCAAACATTTCTATTCCATTTGCCCTTTCTTCTCTATTCACAAAATGTCACTTTTCTAAAATACATGTCAACATAATTTAATGGAACACTTGACATCTTCTCCGGGCCCTTTACACCAAACCAATTTCTTATAAGGTAGTGCTTTAATAGTGGGCATGCACTCTCTGTTGTGCAATTACACCTCCATATTTCGATCCCAGGCTAGGCAACCATCTACTAATCCTAAATGCTCCAATAGAGATAGGCAATAGTGTAATACAGTACAGAAATCCCGAGGAGAAAAGGAAACTAGTGCTGTAGAACATGATACAAAAAGTGGAAACGCAGCAGCATTCAGTGAGGATGCACTCCTGGTGATGAATGCATTTCTTGGAAACTGATTTCTGGAGTAATATTGAAGATAAGTACAAAAATGAGAAAGAGGAGAAAACTGGCTACCCCACTCTATGTCCAACCAGTACTGGCAAAATGATCTACAGATTTATTGTGATCATGGCTTTCACTTTCAAATTTAGTGAGCGAAATTAGTACAAGACTGGGGGGTGGGGGTGCAGGGGGACATGAGTGGGACATGAGTGGGGGCCTGCTGGCAGGTGCCCCTGACTGCTGGGGGGCGGGGGTGCTGGGGGACATGAGTGGGGGCCTGCTGGCAGGTGTCCCCCTGCACCCCCACCCCCCAGCAGTCAGGGGCACCTGCCAGCAGGCCCCCACTCATGTCCCCCAGCACCCCCACCCCCCAGCAGTCAGGGGCACCTGCCAGCAGGCCCCCACTCATGTCCCACTCATGTCCCCCTGCACCCCTGCACCTCTGCACCTGCACCCCCCAGCAGTCAGGGGCACCTGCCAGAAGGCCCCCAATCATGTCCCCCAGCACCCCCACCCCCCCGAAGTCAGGGGCACCTGCCAGCAGGCCCCCACTCATGTCCCCCTGCACCCCCACCCCCCCGCAGTCAGGGGCACCTGCCTGCAGACCCCCACTCATGTCCCCCTTCACCCCCACCCCCCAGCAGTCAGGGGCACCTTCCAGCTGGCCCCCACTCATGTCCCCTGCACCCCCACCCCCCCCCCAACAGTCAGGGGCACCTGCCAGCAGGACCCCAATCATGTCCCCCTGCACCCCCCCCCAACAGTCAGGGGCACCTGCCAGCAGGCCCCCACTCATGTCCCCCAGCACCCCCACCCCCCTGCAGTCAGGGGCACCTGCCAGCAGGCCCCAATCATGTCCCCCTGCACCCCCACCCCCAGCAGCCAGGGGCACCTGCCAGCAGGCCCCCACTCATGTCCCACTCATTTCCCCCTGCACCCCCGCCCCTCCAGCAGCCAGGGGCACCTGCCAGGAGGCCCCCAATCATGTCCATGTTCAAAAGGTGGGCATGGTGGGCGCAGTAGGGGATGTGGCCAGGATTTGCAGGGTGCTCCTAGACCCCCATGTGTGGAGGAGCAATCAATGACGCCCATGCCCCCCCCCATGGTTGAGGGAAACGTGGCTGACACCATCACAGCTCAGCCCTTGTTGGACCAGCCCATTGTGGCACCTGACCTGGCACAGGATGAATCCAAGGCTGACTTCCAGGTCAGCAAGTCTAGGCCACGTGTGGTGATGCAAGTTGTTGTCACAAGGCCACGTGGTTCTGGGGCAGATATGTCATCTGCTTCCCCAAGTAGGCAGGGTGGGGAGGCTGCAGGGGCATGCATGCCAGGGTTATAGTCATGTGGGACATGTGTAAATCACCCCTCCTGCTTCCCGTTTCCCTGGGCTTGCAAAGGGTGTTCCCAAGTGACAGTGAATTACACAGTGACGTTGGGCTCCTATGAGCTGTGTGGGCAGTCTGTAGTCAATACTGTGTATACATTCCTAGTGGATATTGTTGTTGTATTGTACACTGCATGGTGTATTGATATGTGCTTGTGCATCCATGTCTTCCTGCTAATTTGCAGGTTCATTCCTCATGTCTTCACAAGGCCGTCTAGGTTGGAGATGGAGTTCATGTTGTATGCAGTACACTTACACATTTGCGTGTCGGCAACACTGTACAGTTGGAAGGGGTCGATGTGCTGGCATAATCAGGTTGTAAGACTACCACTACTTTAACTTAGTACTGTCATGTTTTTGCTATTTTTGATGTGTTGCTGCATTGTATTGTTGGTAAGTATTTGGTCATGTGTGTTGTTGGGTCTACATTACTGTGAGCATATTGTGTGTGGGCAGTTTCCATTGGGGACAGTGTACTTTGTGACACTTGTGTCAGGTTTTGTGCATTGCTTTGTTTGCTTTCACATTGCATGACATGCCATGGTGTGTTTGTTGGTGGAGCTGGGGAGGGGTTGGGTGACATAGCGCTGTTCTCATGTTGTATTTTGCAAGGGGGTAATGAGTTTTTCAGCATAGATGTGCGTCATTTGATGACACAGCATTGGTGGTGTTTGGTGGGTAGGTAACACTTCCAGGTGACCAATCTCAGGCTGGTATGGTTGTGACAGTTGACTGTCCCTTATGTCATCATCATTGATTGTCAGCTGGTATGTGCCAGGGTTGTGTGCACTCCACAGGGGTGTGATTTTATGTGAAGTAATTAGCCACCAGCTGCATACGGGCTGCCTCACCACGTGCCCTTCCCCTCCCATGCGCAGCGGGCGTGCATGTGGTTGGTGATGTGGGTGCACCACCATGTCCACCGGCAGGCCCCGGCGTGTTGCAACGTTGTGCAGGACACAAGCAGCCAATATGATCCTGCACACTACTGGGGGAGCGTATAACAGCTGCCCGCCAGAACGGTCAAGGGAGCGGAAGTGTGACTTGAGCACTCCGAATGTGCTCTCCACTATTCCCCGGGTTGCAATATGGGCTGTGTTGTATCTTACCTCGGGTGGCGTGGTGGGGTTCCGAATTGGCGTCATCATGTGGGTGCTCAGAGGGTAGGCACTGTCCCCTGGGGAGGTGGTGATGGGTATCATTAGTGGGGTTGTGACATTACTCAGTATCTGACATGCATGCATGTGCAGTGGCATTTATACTCACCTAGCAGCCATGTATCGCAATGCCGCCCAGCTTCTAGGTCCCGGTTTAGGGTTGACATCCTGTAAATGAAACTGTCGTGGGTGGACCCTGGATAGTTGGCATATACTGAGGTGATGATTCCCTTGGCATCACATACTACCTGGACGTTGATGGAATGCCAGTGCTTGAGGTTTCTGTAGATGTGCTCAGATGCCCTGGGGGGACGTAGAGCCACATGGGTGCAATCAATGGCACCTAGCACTTTGGGGAATTGTGCCACCCCATAGAAATCCTGGACGGCAGCCTGCCTTTCTGCAGGTGTTCTGGGCAGGTATATGTGCTTGCGGACTGATGGGCGTGCAGTCATGATGGCCAACACCTGGTGTAGGCAGCGTGACTGCGTGGCCTGTGACACCCCCCCCACTATAGCACTTGCCTGCTGAAATGATCCAGTGGTCAAAAAGTGCAGTACATTGAGGACCTTCTCCAGAGGGCTGAGTGCTTGGGAGCACAGGGTGGGTGATATGAGGTCATCCTCCCACTCACTCACCAGGTCGAGTATTATGTGAGGTGGAAACCTGTACCTCCCATACACCTGGTCATCAGGCATCCCAAAAAGGCTGGTTCTGGGTGTAAAAAGTCTGGGCCTGACTATGCTCATCCTCCTCCTGCGGTATCCCACGACACTGCTGCTAGGAACGGTATATTCATCCTGGGGTCTGAGCTTGTTTGTTGTTTGCGCGCATTTTTATGCTGCGCGGGTCCACGTACGCCTGCTTCCTGCTGGCGTACGTGTTTCCGGATTAGCGCGTCTTTTTTGGCACACGCGTTAGCCCCGTTCGATTCCATGAATACTTGTTGTAGGCGAGCGTGTGGGCGTTCCGCGAACTTGCCTCCTGTACTTCTCCCGTGATGCCCACATTTTCACTCGTTGTTCCCCATTCCGCGTGTCACGCCCCGTGTTATGCCTACTTTTGTTGTGTGCGCCGCGCTATGTGCGCTTAGCGCATGCTGTTTGAAGACGTGTGCGCCAGCCTGGGCCAAGCAGGATTTTAGCGAACCTCATGGATTTCCACGCGCATGGACTTCCATGAATCGCTGTGCGGGGGTTTCGCTGCGATTTTCGCACTGGCACTGCGATTCGCACGCTTTTGCACGCTTGCACTGACATTTTCAGCGCACATTAATTCCATGAATCGGCCTGTAAATCTCTTCAATCTTCCGATATGGACACTTCCTCCTGCGCAGCGCCCTCATCGACAACAGGCCCTGGTCTGCAACAACCACTTGATGTTCACAACGTATCCAGTCGCAATAAGGTCAAGTTTGGTAACACACATCATTCTAGGAGGAGATTGTATCAATATCCGCCCTTAAATTCTTTTGATAGCCCGGACAAACAGAGACAAATCCAGATCTCCTATCAAGCAAATTGATCCAGTGCAGGGGGCCCAGTCAGTTAAAGTTACTTCTTTGTTTTACAGCATTTGCAACTTGTCCATTCATAGGTGTTGCAACCACTATTTCATCATTATTGTCAGAATCCGAGGTAGTAGAACCTGAGGTTATACCCGTAGTGTAGCTGTCGAGTTCTTCCTACTAATGTAACCCTCTAAACACACAAGGTAAATTACAGAAGGATCTATTAGTCGAAATATAAGGAACATCACACAAATGACCAGGCACTGCAAAGGAACAAGGGCAAGTTACTTGGAAAGTCAATTTCACTTTAAGCAATGAACACAGTAAAGAAATACCAAAGCACTGACCAGAATGAACAAGAATTCTTCCTGGTTGCTCTGGGTCAATTCGGAACACAAGACTGGATGGTACAACGCAATCTAATGAGACATAAGATAGTCAAGAGACAAGGATAGGATTGAGGATCAAGGAATGAGAAACAGCAATTGCAGAGACTTACCAATAACCTTTCTGATGATACTCCTGTACCAACATTACACCCAGTGTGTTCTATTCCTAGCCCAACGGCACGAGGATGCCTAAACTAATTGAGGCAGTCTCTAGTCCCAGTTCTATCCCGTCGGCACGAGGACGCCTAACGACTCCACGCATGTAGGCAGTCTCAAGTTCCGCGCTTTCTTATGATACAGTAGGGTGTTGTTGGTGTCTTCCAAGTCGTGAGGAATGAAAGGTCGGCAATCCAAGTAGGTGAATTCCAAATCAGCGGGCAAGCGGGAGTGTCAGAATGCAGACCGGGATCGGTAAACAGGAAGGCAGGCAGTTTCTTATCAGCAGGCAAGCGGAAAGACGGAAAGCAGACCAGGTCCGGTACACCGGTAAGCAAACAGGTCCGAATCGGCAGACAACCGGGATGTAAGTATAAAGGTCCAGGTCACAATGCTCACAGGAGTACAAGGCAAGGAAAAAGGAGCAAGTCGAAAGTTCACAGGAAATAAGAAATGAAGCAAAGCAAAGCCGCGATTGATTCAAAATCAGAAGTGGCGAGGTGAGCAACCTGGAAGTGTTATATAGGTTGCCATGGGAGTTAAACTCCACGCCCTCCGCGTGACACATTGCAAGAGGAACGTAATGGATGCCACAGTCGTCATGGTAACCCGTGTCCATTATATCTATGGAATCGGGAACAGCGTAGATGACGCGGGAGATTAGACGACCGTATAAGCAACGGTCCTTTACTGTTCAAACACTGTTTCACGCCCTGACACCCATTTCTGAATGAATGGAAAATATTTGATGTAGGGCTAATCCCAACAGTACCCCTGCTCAAAGATTCCCTCCCCCTGAGAGACCAAAATTGAGATAACAACCTTGGGGCATATTTGCTCCGTAAAGGCTCCCAAGTCCTGTACTCAAGACCGTAGCCCTTCCAGTCTACTAGGTAGTGAAGCACCCCACGTGAGACCTTAGTATCGAGTATGCGATTGACTTCATACTTGTCCAAACCCTGAACGGTAATCGGGGGGTGGACGATCAGACAACCTGGTGGAAGGATGAACTGGTTTAAGGAGGGAGACTTGGAAGACCGGGTGGATGCGCCAATATGTAGGCAGATCCAGGCGCACCGTGACTGGATTCACAAGAGCAGTATCTGGATAAGGACCCACAAAACGAGGCAGGAGTAAACGACGACCTGGCAACCATAGATTATGTGTGGACAACCAGACCCTTGAACCTACCACATAACAGGGGGCAGGAGATCTATGGGCGTCTGCGTGTTTCTTTTGATGGAGTTTGGCTTCATACAAACGGTTGGACACAATCTTCCAAACTTTAGTCAGATCACGTACACAGGCCATGGCGGCAGGACTATTTGAGAACAATGCAGGCTCCAATGGAAGGGTACAGGGATGTCTACCTTACATAGCGTAAAAGGGCAAAGTACCAGTAGAAGTATGCAATGAGTTATTGAAAGCGAATTCCGCCATTACGAGAACAGACAACCAGGTATCCTGGTGTTGAAGGATAGACATTGCAGGTATTGTTCAAGAGTGGTATTCAGATGTTCCGCCTGGCCATCTGTCTGCAGATGAGAGGCTGTAGAAAAACAGTCCTCGATACCCAAGGACTTCGTGAGAGCCCTCCAAAATTTAGAGGTGAGTTGAGTTCCACGATCAGATATGATAATGTGTGAGAGACCAACAAAATGATATACCTGTTGCAGAAACAAATCTGCCAAGACAGGTGCATTAGGAAGACCTTTACATGGTACAAAGAGGGCCATCTTGGAAAAAGAATCAATAACAACCCAGATAGTGTTAAAACCATGATCGTCTGGTAGTTCAACAATGAAGTCCATGGACAACATTTCCCAAGGTTGGTCAGGAACAGTTAAAAGAAGTAACAAACCAATAGGTTTGTACAGTACATTTTTGCACTGAGCACAGAACGCACAGGATTTTATGTATTTGGGTACATCCTCCTTCATGAAAGACCACCAGCACCAACATTGTAATAGTTCAGGCGTTTTCTGTACATCTGGGTGGGATGCGAACCTGGATTCGTGACACCACTGGAGTGCTGTCCTGCGGGTATCGGAATCAGGAAGATATATTAAGCCCAGGTGATAACGTAAACTCTTGAGTAATGTTAGTCCCAGCTACTGCACAAGTGTGGGATTGGAACGAACCCACTGCAACAGTGAAGTGCGTAAAGGGGCTTGCATAACACAAGCGCAAACAACCTGATGTGGAAGCAGGATGTGATTGCCGTTATGGTCACGTGATGGGACACCATGTATGCGAGACAGTGCAACGGCCTTGGAATGTTTGGAACCAGGTCTGTACGTGATTTCAAAATGATACATGGAAAATAATGCATGCCACTGAGTGTGTCTGGCTGTGGTGCATTTCATAGAGTGCAGAGCAAGGAGGTTACGGTGGTCCGTGATGACCTGTACAGGGACTGAAGTACCTAGGAGGTGATGACACCAGACTAAAATGACATCATGCCAATAAAAATATTCTTCTTATTATGGCACACATTATTACTTTCCGTGTGGTACTCTGCGAGCAGAAGGCTTAAGACTAATTCACCTATACAGCAATGAATGTTAAACCCAAGTGCTCTGGATATCTAATTAATTTGATATCTCAGGCTACCCCGAAGCAACCAGTGTTTGTGCTTTGGAGCGAAAGACAATACATAAAGGAAAAATACTGTAATAGCTCGGTGGCTATTTATTAGTTTTACAGTTGTTGTCTAGCAAATGGACATGACCTCCCAAAGGAGCATTTCCAAAGATGATACTTTCAAAAAAAGAAAAAATGGTCATAAAAATGCACAATCAATTGCATCAAATAGTATAGAATGTAAACTCTGGTGTTGGCAAGAAATAAACATTTACAAACAAAAACCATCCACAAGGTGTATAACTGAACAAGCAGTCTATCTAATGAAAGATAAAGCAAAACAACAGAACGGAAAAACAAAGCAAAAAAACCCCAACACGTCCTGGTTGTGTATGATAGGGCAAAGCAACCAAATACGACCCCCACCAGAGTCTGGTGTGTTTGTGGCCACGGCCAAAGAACCAAATGTCAAGTCCTACGGTTCGATCTCTTTTATAAACTCCCATCAGATGATCCTCCAAGCCACCAGGAGGACTTGACTGCTGGCACTGGTTTGGAACCACGCATGCCCTGGGCTCCAAACCGTAGGACTTGCCCTATCATACATCGGACTCCGCGGGAATGGGGATTTACGGAATGCTGGATCCGGATTTACCAGATCACCAAGGCTGTAATGCCCCGGTAATTCTGGCAAGTCCGGAGCCGGTAAATCCCTATGGGTCCATGGCAGCCTGCTGGTTTTACCGGCACGGCTACCACCAGACTCGTAATGAGGCCACTGTCCCCCGGGTAACTAATATGTATCATCAACAGTATCTCTGCCAAATCCTCCAAAAACTAAATCAGATTAGAATGCGCCGGGCTCCAGTATATATAAATTAGTACCAATGTTTTGCAAATAGAGTTTTCTACAAGACATATCCTGACAGGCAAAATTCCCAATCTTTTTGAGGGCAGTTGTTCAATTGTCTCAACCTTTTGATTGCAAACTGCCACTATTAACCTACCCGAAGGCCGTCCACCATTCAGGTTAGTTGCAGGCTGACTTAGTAAGGTAAAACCGTCCAATTTCAGGGGATCCCTCGACCATGTTTCTTGTAATAAAACTAAATCATGATCTTGGAAAATATACTTCTTCATCCCGTCCCCCTTAAATGAACTGGAGACCCGAGTATTCCAACTGACAAGTCACAAGCTATCCGCCACTAAAGTAACTCTTCTACAGCATTTAGTTTCTGAAATACATCAGTCAGGATTCCCGGTAGCAGTGCCCACATTTTGCTTTCCCGCACTTGATTCCTCCTCTCACTTCCCTCTCCCTTGGAAACCCCATGAACTTCCTTTTCAAGCGACCCCTTTGTGTACATCATGTTTGAGGAAGTTATTCCAGCCCTTTGTTTCTGTTTAAATGGTGGAATGGACGGGGATACTTTCAACCCTAGGTCTAAGAATTCCCTTGACGCCTTCAACATTGCTCGTGCCCCCAACTGTGAGTTCATTACCACCTCTGCTATATAAGTTACTTGTTCATATGGAAAACATATATGTTCGATGTCATGTGAGGATAGTAAAAATCAGTCTGGTATTTGTTTTGTTATTACCAGAATGTTTCACAAATTCAAACTTGGTTGACCCTGAATGGTCTGTTCTCTGTAGCCATATTCTCGGAATTGAAAAAGGACCGTGTTCCTTCATGTTAGTGGACTAATTTTCCTCAACCAACGTCGCCTTCATTTCTGGCACAAACTTGCCTCTTATGGGCTTTAAGTCGACTTTCTCTGCTTCTGTAATCCCTCCTTTATGTTGTCCTTTTGAATTTATTACAATCACATCTCTGCTGAGTAGAAGGCCTCGACTTGTTTTGGTTGAAGTGCTTTGCTCATATTCCATTCTCACATTACCCTTCAAGAAGATCAGGGCCCAGCGTAGTGGGGCCTTTTCCACTGCTTTGTATCGTCCGTTTGAAGGCCCACGCTGATCTTGGTAATTAGTGGACCTGAGCGATTTTTCAATGTAGAATCCTCATTGCCAGTGCTGTCATCCGCTTCTTTCATTACTTTATTTGTGTCTGCTTGTTGAAAAGTGGACTGATTTAATACCTCCGGTCTGATCCTATTCAAAGCTTTATTTAACGCTTTAAAAAAATTTCCCTTTTTTGGAATTGTTTTGCTTAGTTTATTTTATGATCTTGGTTTTCTTTGATTGAGATTTGATATTTTCTTTGGCGATTGCTTTCCTTTGTTGGGGTTCTCCCCATTTTTTACTTTGTACTATTTTATTTTTGGTTCTTGTTACTTGCCGTTACTGTATTCGATGTTCGATGTAGAAGCAGAGTTTGAGGACTCCATACTATGTAAGTCCAGTGACTGCTGAGCAATAGCACTTGATGTGGAAGCAGTTTTAGAAATCTGGTTCCTGGATGGATTCGCTGGTTTGATGGCAGGGTCTGTTTCTTGATCCATGATTGTCGCTGCCGGACCATCTGTTTAATTTGGCACTTTCGTAGGAGGATTTGAGAGTGCGTCACCAGATTGGGCAAGTCTTATGAATTCTTCTAGTGTTGACTGAGACAGATGGGTAGCGTCCAGCGGAACATCCATAATCAGATTATTCCTTTCATTTAGCTCTCTCCCCAGTATTGGTACCTCTGATTTCATTGATTGGAATTCCTGTTCCAACATAATCAGATATGACTTGATGTCCTTAGATATCATTGATTGCGTCTGACTTTCTTCCTTTAATGAGTACAAGGCATTAGAAACTGACGAGTTAATCAAGCCACTAAGGTCCACTGCCGAGCATTCACATGCCCGACTTCCCTAGTTAATTCAAGCAGGGTACCTGGTTGCATTTTATCTTCAGTCTTCAAAAGTTCAAATATGTATATATGTATTCAAAGCGGGTCTCGTAATAATCCTGAGAACTATCGATTACTCTCATTATTAGATACCACGAGCAAGATCTTTGCAGCAATTGTCTTGAACCACCTCGAAGACTGGTCTAATTCTAATAACATTTTACATCCCTTTTAAACAGGTTTTCGTGTAGGTTTCAACACACTGGTTAATATCAGATTACTAGATGCTATTTTTGATAGAGCTAAACAACATCACAGCCCCTCGATCTATGTAACATTTGTAGAGTTCAGTAGAGCCTTCGATAATGTTGATAGAAATAAACTTTGGGAAGTATTGCGCCAAAATGCCCAGAATGGCTTCTCGAGATTCTAGTCAAGTTGCATCAGAACAACAGTGCCTGGATACGCTTGGACAATAGAGGCTCCCTGTCACGCCCAATTGTAATTAATAAAGGCGTTAAACAGGGTTGCCTCTTGGCAGCACTTTTATTTAATTTATATATTGCCGAGCTCATACGAAGACTGGAAAAATGTGCCCTCAATCCTGTCAAATTTGCATCTTCTAACGTCACAGCTTTATTATACGCTTACAATCTCGTTATTGTGGATCATACCATCCACGGAATGAAGGCTCTTCTTGAAGAGTTGGGACGTGTCTCTAAAGAATATGGAATGACTGTTAATTTAAAGAAAACTAAGGTCATGCTTGTTTCTGCCAGAAAAATCAATCGGCTTACTATGTGTACCAGCTGGGGTACTATTGAATACACTGACTCCTATAAATATCTGGGAGTCGAAATGGATAGTAAATTAGGATACGTTTCCTTAATAGATAGTAGGATCATGCACATGAGACAGATAACGATGTTAGTAAGAAAGTTTGATAAGGACTACGCTGGTTACACATTGAGACGAATAATGAGCTTGTATACCCAATGGTTTATACCGGTTGTGTCCTATGGCTTGGAAGCATTTACTATGGGTTGTCTTCAATGGCTAGATAGGGTAGGGGGATACTTTTGGTGGACTGTGCAGTGTTTACCGCCATCATGTCCAATTAACTATATAACAGCTGAATTCGGCTTGGATTCTCTTAGAGCATTGATACAATACCGTTGCGCCCTTCTCCCTTTAAAAGCTCTTTGTCACCCTAAGAGCGAACTGCTTTTTCTGACAGGCAAGGCTGTTGATCCATTGGAATCCAGTAAAAAAACAGTTTCATCCTATGTTACTAGCTGTTTTTCTTATTATGTTAAGTTGAACTGGTCATTCAATTGCTCCTTTTGTGCGAATTACGAGTTTATAAACAAGTATTTAAAAACAAAGTTAAGCTAAAAGATTGGGAAGATAACTTTAGCCAATTAAGTTTATTACATAATTACCAATATCTTGCAGGAATTGACTATAAGTATCTCTCTCCTCAATTTTATCTAATCAGGTGTCCATGCCTTAAAGTACGCAGGTTTCGCTTAATGTTGCGCCTTAACCAATTGCCGGTTAGAGCCACCCATGGAGCAAGGTGGAAAATGGCCCTTGATCAGCGTACCTGCACAATTTGTGAGATAGGGTCAAACTTTCGAACTGTACAACACATCCTTACTGCATGTCCCAAAATGGAGGATGTTTACTTTTCTTTGCATGGGCAATATTACCATTGGTTTGATGCTATTGCCTCAGTGCATTTCTGGAACTACTGTCTAAATACATCTTCACAAGCTATGATGATTGTTCTTTATAATGTATGGCATGTAGCGTTACCTCTTCTTATTCCATCGGGGAATGCCTAGTGATCTTAGGGTAACAATATTGGATTGAGGACATGCGCTTTTGTCACAGTTCTGCGATGTTGAGGCTTGTAGTTTGTGTAGGAGTTAGTCAGCAAATTCAATTGTAAAGTGAGTTAAAAAAATGAACATAATATATTAGTTTGTTCCTAGTTTATGATATCAAATGTATAATGAAATATGGAAGTTTACACACTGTATAGTTGAATTTGAAAGTATGAATTTTTATGGAAATATTAAGAAAGATTGATACTTTATGAAGGTATTTTGTTGTAAAAGTTTTATTATTAACTGAAAACAACAATAAATAAAAATAGTTCAAATACACTGACCAAGGAGTTCAGGACGCAAATCAAAGCTGATAAGGTTGAGTTTGGCAACGTGTTATCAGAATGAATGGTTGATGAAGTGGGGCCGGTCCTTTCCATTCTCGGTATCTGTTGATGAATGCTCCTTCTGAGAGGTGGATGGACCTCCACGATCAGTTCCGACTAGTTGACCTGCCACATTTGGTGTTATATTGACCTCTTCTCTCATTCCAAATCAGCACCAACCTCCTCCAGGTTTATTTGATCTATCAGTCTTCCTTCGCACAGTATACTAAACACTGAGTGATCCTCTCTTATTTGACGTCCCCTTTTTTATTACACGCTGACATCCCCTTTTTTATTACACGCTTCATGGATGATGTTTTCAGTATCTAATCCATGCCATTCCTTATTGTAGCACTCATGGGATGTGTTGCTGGGCATGTACTGGATGTCCATGATGGTACTTGATCGTGGCTGGATTGGCATTGTAGTTGTGGCGGAATTCCCAGGGAGATGGACAAAATAGATGCTAGTTCGATCTAAATCGGCAGATTTTCTGGTGCCTTTAAATCGTCCCGCTAAATTGCACTGCTACTTTTCAGATTGTAGCAATTTGGCATCGACTCACTCCTGATAACAACCCCACAAACGTTATTAAACAAATTGTTAGGCAAGTAAGAAAGCAGGCATATTTTGGCAGGATATGTTTTTATCGCACTATCGAGGTGCGTACGTGACTCTTACTGAGGAGTCAATGCGATTTTGATGAGGAATGCGAATAGCAAGAGCAGAGTGCGAGTGGTACAGGAACACGTATTTGCCATCAAAGGAAAGTACCAGAAAATCTACGTCTGCATCACAGAAATATAAGAAAAATAATAGGTCCACTTGACCTGCCTTCTAGCTTGTTTTAACATTCAATTTCCACTGCTGTGTGATTTCTTCACAACGTTTCTTGTTTGTCATGTTTTAGGGTACCCTGGTCTAGGTGCAGTTGTCAAACATTTAGGGCTCCCTGGTGAAGGCACAGTTGTCAGACCACACGGTCCACCAATCACAGGTCACACAGCCATAAATTCCCCCTTGGTTGACTTTCCACATTTGTTTTCTCTTTAAGTGCTGCAACACTTGTGCACATCAGTCTTTAGCTTTTTCCATCCATTTACGAGTGTTCTCCACATTGGTTTATCAACCTATTTACTTTGGTTCTGTTCATGGGGCTGCTTTCACCCTGTCTGCTTACACCCTGTCTGACATTCCTCTTCAGTTTACTTTCCAATCTCTGTTCTTTATTTTGTATGCAGTGGTTTTAATGCACACAGTACTTTCCACTCCATTCGGCATTCAATATTGTGTATTTTCATTTCAAACAGTGCTTCCTGTTCAGTTTAGTATTCAATATTGCATAATTGCATTCAAGCAGTACTTTCCGATCAGTTCGGTTTTCAATATTGCTAATATTTATTCACTTCCGTGAACCACTACTTGCCTGTGGTTCCCTGGGAGCGATCCACTCTCTCTGTGTCCTGTGATCTTCAACGGCTCTTCATGTCTCCATGGCGGCGGTCCCTGCTGTGCCCGCTCAACTTCCTGACATCCGGGATGCAGAGCGCCTTACTTCGCTTCCTCGTTCAGCATTTCTCTGCACACGCCAGCGTTCGGAATGGCTGCCACTTGCAGCCATTCTGTTTTGCAGTTGCTTGGCAGCTCCAGCTTTCTTCCTTCAATTTCACAGGCTCCCGGTCCTGCACTCGCCATGCAACTCATTTGTTTCGTGACCTGCAGGTCATCCGGGATAATTGCCAGTCTCTCGACCTCCTGGTCTCAATCCACCAAAGCAGCTCTCTCTCTCCCTATACTGATTTGGGTACCACCTTTTATACACCTGAGCCTTGTTAAGGGGGCTCAGTGTGTTTTGTTGGCTGGTGTTGCCTGACCATAGCAAACTCAGTTACTGGGACAGGCCTATCCTTCAATAGTGGCTGCCTGTATACCCCTCTTCTTCGTCCCAGTACTAGAGTGGAGTTTCATATAGGAAGTGGGCATTACTCCCAGTCCCCTCTTTTTCCTCTCAGCATTAGGTAGGGGTGAATGGGGAGGTATGGGTTGTGATTCTACATAACCCATAAAGGCTGAAGAAGAGTAGGGTAGGTCAGTGTTATGAAGGGCGGATAACATGTCTTGTACTCAGGTACTCTATCCCCAAGGACCCTCCACCCAGGTGATCCTCCCGCGCTTGTCTGCCCCCAAGGTCGTCATCCAAAAGTGATGGACCTTCCCTGACCACCTCAATAGGGGAGTGGTTGTGAGTGTACCTTCAGGTTTCTCACATACCCTTCCCCTATGCGGGTTGGACAGTCATGCTTCACAGGGGAACAGGGAGAGGAAGTCCACATTTCCTTGCACTCGTCCTTTCCGATGTTCCACTGAAAGGCAGTATGGTTGGCAGAGGCATAATGTAAAGAACTCATGGGTGGAAAAACGCCTAATCTAAACCTAAATCTAAGATGGGTGCAAGCGTCGACCATCAAAAGAAAAATAAGGCAGTCCTAGTGGCGTCGAGTCAAATAAAAAGGCCTATACTAAGAAACCTATTGCCAAACCTTACAACTAATACCAAAAAGGGCGTGGGACAGTTTTCAAGAAAAGAAAGATGTGTTCTCAAATAATATGTCAGTATGCGGTAGCCTGGTTCTACCTTCCCAATGTTTTGAGCACAGGGTAAAGTGGGATCTTGGAGCACTGTGCTTTCTGAAGTTTCGCAGCCTGCAATGACAGTTCGTTTAAGCTATCACGGCCATTGATGGCAAAGTCTCGTTTCTCTTGAAAAGTCTCTTGCCTTTGAGGACCTGACAAATTCAAATAATCAAACAAACAAAAGTTCCTTCAACAGCTGAAAGTTTGTATCTTTGTTTTACTTAGCGTGAGGAGTCTAAACCCTTGAGTCCCGCTCTTCTGGGCGCTGACCCCTCTTGATTCTTTCAGCCTTCCTACTCTGGGTTCACTATGGCTCTTCTGCTTTCCGCAAAGCTTAATGTCATTTTTTAACAGTTCAACGTGGACATTCCTCATTCGTGTTCATCTTATCAACAGACAGTTTCCTGGGACTTTGGAATTTTCCCCTCTTTACTGGAACCCATTGTTCAGGTTCCCCCTAGCTCAAGATTAGGGTGATAGTAGCTCATCCCTGGGCCCCCCTCTTCCGGGCGTTGACCCCTCTTTATTTCTAACAAAGCTCTTTTATACAGTTCAATGCTTGTGGGATGTGCTTCTCTTGTTTTCTCTCTATGTGGGATTCACTTCCCTTGCTTTTCAACAGTTTGTAGATCAAAGTGTTTTGATTGTACAGGGATTTTGCTTGACCTCCTGTAGGACCACTTTGACCTGTCTTGGCGGCCTTTCTACAGCCTTCTGGTATATGTAGTTACGCTCAGATGGGGATCTCAAGTTAGTACCCATGTGGTGCTGGTTCCCTCTGCAGCTGTCCTCCCCTTTACACTTTTACAGTACTTTGAACTTAGTTCAATTTGCCACTTTGTGATTTTCACCTCATTCTATCAGTTCTTCCCTCGACTCACCGGCTGTGATAAACCGCTTGGCTTTCCATCTTTCGGAGTCAAGTCCAGTACCATGGTGGCAGACATCTCCTCATTCCTGCTTATCAGCGTTAGCTTGCCCCGTGTACCATTGACATCTGCTGTAAGACACTTGTGCTATTGTTCGCAGCCTTATATCCTTTTTCATGAAGTTTCAGCGGGCCTGGGACGAAAAGGGAAAGGTGACTTCTCTCCTACCCACCCTCTTGCTTCCTGCTGCCTTCCTCCTTCTCTTGAACTGCAGTGCCTGTTTATCCATCTCGTCGTGTTATCTGCCGTGCTCATACTGTGCTCTCTGGCTCCACCTTTTATCCCTGTGGGGAAGGGCCATCAGGTGTGTGTGATTCTGATCAATTGCCTGACTTTGCCTGACCCTGGTATTGGGACATGTCAGGTAAACAGCAATTGTGTTAGTCCATTGTCTTTCATGTTGTGCGAAAGTGTTTGTGTCTGAAAATGGGGAG
This sequence comes from Ambystoma mexicanum, assembly GCF_040938575.1. Classification (NCBI taxonomy): domain Eukaryota; kingdom Metazoa; phylum Chordata; class Amphibia; order Caudata; family Ambystomatidae; genus Ambystoma; species Ambystoma mexicanum. Next base: position 1,250,099 of record NW_027182465.1, on the reverse strand, counting down.
TAGTGTTTTTGAATGTCCTACGTGATAGGATGGGAAAAAGGGGTTGAAGGAAGGGGGATACCACATTGTACCCGTTGGTGTCCCACTCCCCGAGCACCCCCATTCCAGGTGATCCTCCCGCACTGGTCCACTCCCCGGAACTGGATCCAATAGCAATGGCTGTGTCCTGGCCACCTGTATGACAGATCCATGGGGACTAGCTAGGGAGAAACCTTCAGGTTTCTCACAGTAGACAGGGTAGAGTCTGAGGGGGCAAGGCCCACCCAAACATTCCATATGCCTGCATTGGTCTGTGTTGGGGCCAGCAATTTACTTTTAGCACACTCCTTATGCTCTTTTTTCAGACAACAGCCAACCATGGCTGTACATCCGCGCCTGCATTGGCCCACCCCTTCTGGGGTGCACTGGTGCCTTGGATTCCTGAAGAGAAGAACGAGTCTCGAGGCCCGCGTGCCTGTCTGCTTCTGTGGCATTGCTGCTGCTCTGTCTGTACTCCAGTCCAGGCTGCTGCTGTGCCACTGTACCGACCGACCGAAGAAGACTCTTCTCCTGAAGGTAAGCAGAAGCACTGCAGTGCAGCGAGCCTGGGATCATGTATATGAACGTCATGAATGCTGGTGAGTGCGTGTTTGTATGTTATGTTTTGTGTGGAGTGTATGATATCTCTATGTAAATGTTGAGTGAGTGCCTGAGGGACTGTAGCTGCTTGGTGGGCCGGTGTGTGTGTTGTTAGAAGAGAGTTAGTGTAGTGTGTGTGCAAGTGTGTCTGTCTGAGTGAATGCATGCGCACGGTTCAGGGGTGAAGGAGAATGCAGTGTGAATGTTCTGGGTGCTCGTGTGAATGACAGAAGCTGCATGGATGCTTGACTGGTGGGGAATGTGTGTGGGTGTGTGTGTTCATATGTGTGTGTGAGAGAGGTGGACCTGAGCCATGAGATGCCCTTTGTGTGAAAGGACATCTCAAGCTCAGCTCCATCTATCATAGCCCTTCTCACCTGCAAGTTGCCATAATAATGCACTCTTCAGCTGTACACAGCACATCACTTGTGCACTCCTGTGCAGTGGGGAGAATTGTGGATAAGCAATTAATGGATCAGAAGTTGGCACCATCCCCTACCCGGTATCGAAGAGCACTGAGTAGACTAAGCACAAGAGTCTTTCATCAATCCAAATACTATCCTTTTAAATAAATAAATATACTAATACACACTTAATTTAGAACATCAAAACTATTATAAGAAAACCCTGCAGGGGTCTGCACCCCATCTTTCCGATCAGCTCTGATGATGCACATCACGTTAGCCCCCCTCCATCGCCCCTTATCACAGTACTGAACCAAATACATCTCTGACAATCGCCTCAGTCATGACCTGTAGGACCCTGAGTCATTTCTATGCACCCAAATTCTGCTTTGATTGTCCAGTACTCTTTCCCACAGAAGGGTCTAATGAAGGCTCTCTAGCCAAATACTCCAGTACTCAGAGAATCTACAAAGGTCTTCCAGGACCTCCGTCCATACTCCAGTACTCAGAGAATCTACAAAGGTCTTCCAGGACCTCCGTCCATACTCCAGTACTCTGGAACTAACACGTTGCTCTGCCCATTCCACTTGAAGAGGTTTCACTCACTCTGGAGGAACTGCTTGGACTGCTCATTTTAAGATGAATTTCCCTCCACCCCTACAGACATGTTAATTCAATGCTGTGCCCATTACATGTTTTAGGCCTCATGCCCTAGAAGTGGCCACCATCTCCTTGTGGACAGGACTGGCCTCAGCACACTGCATTTCTGCTGCCTACAGCTCTACTGAAAGGGAGTAGGGACAGACCTGATTATGCTATTTAACTTTGTGCCTTTTCATACTAAGGGACAATGCATGTTTGGTTTTGGCATAAGCCAAAACATCGCCAACACCATTGTTGTGCAGGCGCTACTAAACTAAAGTGCTACTTTTACACTACACCCCTATTCTGAGGGTGGGGGGTTTGTGGGTGTACGTGTATGTGTCTGTGTCTGTGTCTGTGTGTGCGTGTGTGTGTGTGTGTGTTTGTCTGTGTGTGCCTGTGCGTGTTGCGTGTGTGTGTGTGATCGGTCTCAGCGGGCATTGCAGCATGAACATTTTCTGACTAGTGTATAATGTGTTTCACTGCCATTTCAGGGCAATGCAAAGCCAACCTGATGACTGTTATGAGGAGTAGGGCTTGGAGTGGGGGAGGGTATTCTTTACTAGTATAAAGGTCAAAGGCAACATGATGAGTGTTCCTACAGTGGGGACGGGGGTAGAACTTGTGCAGCCTGCATGGCCCCACTTGTTGGACAATCCTGGCTACGCCTCCAATGGTTGGTGGTCCAGTAACCACTGCATAACCATAGGGTTCAATTCCTTTCTCTGACTAATCCAGACTAATGGAGAGTGGACTGTAATAAGTCTGAATTTTCACCCCAGTAAGTAGTATTTAAGATGTAATGTTCCAGTTCAATAACTGAATATTTTTGTTTCCTGGGGAACTTCCTACTGATGTACAGGGTGGGATGTTCTAGGCCATCATGATTTTGAGATAAGACGGCACCTAGTCCTGTCAAGGAACCATCCATTTGTAAAATGAACTCTTTGGAAAAATTGGCCAACTTTAAAATGGGGCTCTGGAATAGAGCATGTTTTAAAGTAATATAGCAGATTTCAGCCTCCTCACCCCATTTGACCCTCTGGGGCTATGCACTCTTTAGTTTGTTTATAAGCCTAGAGGTTTTGTCTGAAAGATTTGGGATAAGCCTGTGGTAATCGCCTATTATGCCCAGGCCGAGGCCCAGGAAAGCTCTTAAATCCTTTTAAGTTGTGGGTGTAGGGGCTTCCAGGACAGCTCCTACTTTTTCTTGTTGGGGTTGAACGCTACCATTCCCCACAAAAAATTCAAGGTATTTCTATTCTATTCTATTGGTTTTTTGTATAGCACCAACACGCCCGCAGGCCTCAGTGGGCGATCACGGAACATTCAACATGGAACACAAAAATAGCACAAGATGATGTGGTTGCTCCAATCTTCCTAATCTCCACCCCCATTGAAAAGATAAGTCTTCAGTGCTTTCTTAAATTGTGCGATTGATGGAAGCTGCCTGAGCGGTTGCGGTAGGGCATTCTAAACCCTTGGAGCCCATGATTTGAACTGCAGCCTCCAAACCTTTCCAATCAGAAGCATGGCTGTATCAGTAAAGCCTCTTTATTGGATCGCAGAGTGCTTTGAAAAGGCAGACTCGTGATCCGTGAACTAAGGCAAGTAGGGCCGTCACCAGACAGGCATTTATAAACCAGGTTTAATGCTTTAAAGTAGATTCTCTTGCAGACAGGGAGCCAATGAATCTCCCTGCTCGCGTGAGTAATGTGGTCGCTCGACGCTTCATGCCGCATACAGCTCTAACTGCCCCATTCTGGATGTCTGAAGTCTATTACATTATTTCATGAAGTTCCGACCAACAACCCGTTACAATAGTCAAGCCTAGTGTTAATAGTGGCTGCTGTGATCAATGCTCTGTTTCATTCTGACAAGTATAGGTGTATCTGCCAGAGGAGCTGGGTCATGTAAGCACAGGTGGAGATTAAGTGGGACATATGTTTTTTAAAGTTCAAATTGGGGTCAAAGATGAACCCCAGAGTTTGCACATGCTCGGAGACTGGTATCGTAACGCCAACAATCGAGAACGCTTTATATTGGGCATTCAACTTTTTCAACTTTGCATCTGTCACCAGAATCAAGATTTCAGTCTTGCTGTCATTCAGTGCGAGTGAGTTCACCATCATCCCTTTTTTAATGGCAGCAAAGGCCTCCCTTACTGTTGATCAATCTTCATCATAGGATCCAATTAACTCCAGGATGATCTGGGTGTCGTCTGCATAGTTTGCAAACGTCACTACTAAGCTGTCCAGAAGATCACACAGTGGTTTGGATGTATGATGTATAGCAGTGGTGACAAAAAGACGCCACGACTGAGTTGGACTTGCTGCGATTTGAAATTCTCCTTAGCAACACTTGCCCTTCTTGGTCCTAGAAAGGATTTAAACCAGTTCACAGCTAGATCTGAACAGTTGCCAACCTTAGCTAGCCTATCTGCCATTATGTCATGGTTCACCAAGTCAAAGGTGGCAGATAGATCAGGCAGTAACAGCATGGCCAGACCCCTCGTATCTATAATGTTGGCTATGGACGACTTAACATCCACCAATGCGTTTTCAGTTCCATGCTTTTTCCACAAAAGTGTCATACTGAATGCATGCAACTGTATCTATTAACTTCAACAAGTATGGCACATTTGTGATTCCCCTATAGTTGTCCGGAGCGTTTGGATTTAGATTCTCCTTTTTTAGCAGAGGGGAGATCAATGCCTCTTTGATGTTCTAAATTAAGTGTGTATTAGTATATTTATTTATTTAAAAAGATAGTATTTGCATTGATGAAAGACTCTTGTGCTTAGTCTACTCAGTGCTCTTCGATACCGGGTAGCTGATGGTGCCACCTTCTGATCCATTAATTGCTTGTCCACAATTCTCCCCACTGCACAGGAGTGCACAAGTGATGTGCTGTGTACAGCTGAAGAGTGCATTATTATGGCAACGTGCAGGTGAGAAGGGCTATGATGGATGGAGCTGAGCTTGAGATGTCCTTTCACACAAAGGGAATCTCATGGCTCAGGTCCATCTCTCTCACACACACATATGAACACACACACCCACACACATTCCCCACCAGTCAAGCATCCATGCAGCTTCTGTCATTCACACAAGCGCCCAGAACATTCACACTACATTCTCCTTCACCCCTGACCCGTGCGCATGCATTCACTCAGACAGACACACTTGCACACACACTACACTAACTCTCTCCTAACAACACACACACCGGCCCACCAAGCAGCTACAGTCTCTCAGTCAGTCCCTCAACATTTACATAGAGATATCATACACTCCACACATAACATAACATACAAACACGCACTCACCAGCATTCATGACGTTCATATACATGATCCCAGGCCCGCTGCACTGCAGTGCTTCTGCTTACCTTCAGGAGAAGAGTCTTCTTCGGTCGGTCGGTACAGTGGCGCAGGAGCAGCCTGGACTGGAGTGCAGACAGAGCAGCAGCAAAGCCACAGAAGCAAACAGGCACGCGGGCCTCGAGACTCGTTCTTCTCTTCAGGAATCCAAGGCACCAGTGCACCCCAGAAGGGGTGGGCCAATGCAGGTGCTGATGTACAGCCATGGTTGGCTGTTGTCTGAAAAAAGAGCATAAGTAGTGTGCTAAAAATAAATTCCTGGCCCCAACACAGAGCAATGCAGGCATATGGAATGTTTGGGTGGGCCTTGCCCGCTCAGACTCTACCCTGTCTACTGTGAGAAACCTGAAGGTTTCTCCCTAGCTAGTCCCCAGGGATCTGTCATACAGGTGGCCAGGACACAGCAATTGCTATTGGATCCAGTTCCGGGGAGTGGACCAGTGCGGGAGGATCACCTGGAATGGGGGTGCTCGGGGAGTGGGACACCAACGGATACAATGTGGTATCCCCCTTCCTTCAACCACTTTTTCCCATCCTATCACGTAGGACATTCAAAAACACTACCCCCCATTTTCAGACACGAACACTTTCGCACAACATGAAAGACAATGGACTAACACAAGTGCTGTTTACCTGACATGTCCCAATACCAGGGTCAGGCAAAGTCAGGCAATTGATCAGAATCACACACACCTGATGGCCCTTCCTCTTCCCCACAGGGATAAAAGGTGGAGCCAGAGAGCACAGTATGAGCACGGCAGATAACACGACGATATGGATAAACAGGCACTGCAGTTCAAGAGAAGGAGGAAGGCAGCGGGATGCAAGAGGGTGCGTAGGAGAGAAGTCACCTTTCCCTTTTCGTCCCAGGCCGGCTGAAACTTCATGAAAAAGGATATAAGGCTGCAAACAATAGCACAAGTGTCTTACAGCAGATGTCAATGGTACACGGGGCAAGCTAACGCTGATAAGCAGGAATGAGATGTCTGCCACCGTGGTACTGGACTTGACTCCGAAAGATGGAAAGCCAAGCGGTTTATCACAGCCAGTGAGTCGAGGGAAGAACTGATAAGAGTGAGGTGAAAATCACAAAGTGGCAAATTGAACCAAGTTCAAAGTACTGTAAAAGTGTAAAGGGGAGGACAGCTGCAGTGGGAACCAGCACCACATGGGTACTAACTTGAGATCCCCGTCTGAGCAAAACTACAGATATCAGAAGGCTGTAGAAAGGCCGCCAGGACAGGTCGAAGTGCTCCTACAGGAGGTAAAGCATAATCCCTGTACAATCAAAACACTTTGATCTACAAACTGTTGAAAAGCAAGGGAAGTGAATCCCACATAGAGAGAAAACAAGAGAAGCACATCCCACAAGCATTGAACTGTGTAAAAGAGCTTCGTTAAAAATAAAGAGGGGTCAACGCCCAGAAGAGGGGGGCCCAGGGATGAGCTACTATCACCCTAATCTTGAGCTCAGGGGAACCTGAACAATGGATTCCAGTAAAGAGGGGCAAAGTCCAAAGTCCCAGGAAACTGTGTGTTGACAAGAGTGAACCCGAATGAGGAATGTCCATGTTGAACTGTTAAAAAAATGACATTAAGCTTTGTGGAAAGCAGAAGAGCCATAGTGAACCCAGAGTAGGAAGGCTGAAAGAATTAAGAGGGGTCAGCGCCCAGAAGAGCGGGACCCAAGGGTTTAGACTCCTCACGCTCAGTAAAACAAAGATACAAACTTTCAGTTGTTGAAGAAACTTTTGTTTGTTTGATTATTTGAATTTGTCAGGTCCTCAAAGGCAAGAGACTTTTCAAGAGAAACGAGACTTTGCCATCAATGGCCCTGATAGCTTAAACAAACTGTCATTGCAGGCTGCGAAACTTGAGAAAGCACAGTGCTCCAAGATCCCACTTTACCCTGCGCTCAAAACATTGGGAAGGTAGAACCAGGCTACCGCATACTGACATATTATT